>NC_092504.1:62422658-62732033 GCF_047511675.1 Marmota flaviventris
TGCCTCAGCCTTCAGTTGTTAGGATTATAGGTATGTGTCATGGCTCCCGGTACTAGTTTCTGAAGGAAGGGAGGGATGGAGGGAGGGAGGGAGGCAGGCAGGACCCCTAGCACCTCCCTCAATAAAACTAAACAAATTAGTAAAAACCCAAACTCTCCAAAACATCACTAAAGCATCCTTTGTCTTGTGATCAGCCTCCACCCACTGTTTTTTTTTTTTTTTTTTTTTTCAGGCTTCTGTGAGTTAACCAGGATGGAGTCTCCTGGGGAGCCAATAGAAGCTTCTTTGCCATTTCCTTGCAAGTGTGTGCCAACTCCTCCTGGAGTCATTTAGTGACAGTATGTGTGACTGTCTCTGGCAGAATGGACGGAGCACAGGGCTGAAACTCTGTCTCTTGTTCTTAGTATCAGGTCAAATTTCTCAACTCAGTCTGTGATGCTCCTTGTACTCTTGCTAAATGAATATTTTTCCTCTAAATTATTCAGTTATTTCAAACACTTACCTTTTAGTTGAAGTCTCTAGAACATAGAAATTTCTTGGGAACCACGTTGAAATGCAGATTCAGAAGGAGTAGGGATCTTGAGTATTGTATTTATGACATAGTCCCAGGTGAGGCTGATGCTGCTGGTCCTTGGACTGTATTTGGATAAGTAAATCTTCTATTCAAAGAATATTAGCCTTAGTATACTTTTTCTCTCTAAAAGCAATTTTTTTAAAAAAAAAATCCCAAGTTTTGTTTCTTCTCACTGCAAGAATTATACATGTAACAGAAACTTTTGAAAATACAAATGGCAGAAAGCGTCTATCTCTAAGGTTCCCAGATTTAGCAAATAAAAATAGGGGATTCAGAAGATTCAAAAATGAATAATTTTTAGTATGAGCCTATGCCCAATATTGCATTAAACATACTAAAATAATATGTTTATCTGAAATTTAAATTCAGCTTGATGTTCTATATTTTATCTGGCAACACTACTAGATCGATCAATCGATTCCTTCCTTCCTTCCTTCCTTCCTTCCTTCCTTCTTCCTTCTCCTTAGAAATTACTTACAACCAAGAATTTTGTTGAAAATCCTGAGTTTGCACACATGTACTTCCATTTTATAGATGAAAAAAGTTAGGCTTAGAAAGAGCCAATAGAAGCATTTAGCAATGGAGGATCATGGGTTGATACACAGATATAGTTGCTTAGTAATTATTTCCTTCTTCCCAGCACTAATGCCTTGTTCTTTGTGCCACACTAGAGCCTTATAATTTAACTTCAGACCAGGCCATGCAATTAATGATGTGGCTCAGTCACCATTAAGGAATTTGGCAGTGGTGACCAGGACTAGCTACGATTTGATTAGCCATGTAATTGCCCAATTCCATGGCAGATTAATGTTGAATTCTTTCAGTTGCCACAAAGTGCAGCGAGAGGACTTAAAATTATAAGTCTTCAAGAAATCACAGATTTTATTTTAAAAGTGAACTTGGTACTACAATGATGAGTTTTATTTATATATTGTCTAGTTTATTATATCAAAAGAATCACTTTTTAAAAAAGATTGCATAGGCAATACATCCTAGCAGAACCCTTCCTGGTTTGGCTACTTTTTCGTGGTGGCAGAGTTTTGGTCAGGAAGACATCAGGGAAATTTCAGTAACTAAATTTTTCTAAGCCTTTGTTTTCATTTTGGAAGATAATTTGCCTTCTTGGACTGGGTCTTAATACATAGAGCAAAATTGCACAAAATTGGTATAGGTCAATTTTTTAAAAATAAGAAGTTCAGCAGTTATTTTGGCCTATTAAGTAACTTGCTAGGTGAACAGGGAGAAGTAAAGTATACTGTATGTATTTTGGTCTGTTTAGTTGTTGCTAAGACTTACCAAAGGCCTCAAGGCAAAGAGTTTTAATTAAAGAAATAAATGGGCAGGAATCTGCCTGCACAATTTAAGATTATATGATCATCTATGAAGTTAGGATTCCCTTACATCAATTAAATAAAGCATACAGAATCTATATTAAACAACGTTCTTGATGTGTTCCCAAGAGTGCTGACATAAGCTATATGAATACATGCTTTCTGGTAATGTTCAGTCCTCTTCATTTTCCCCTTCTTTTTAGAGCATGGGTGTGTTAGGCTTTGGGGATAGAAGGATGAAAAAGATACAGAACATGGCTTAAGGAAAGCCTGATGAATAGGGGAGAAATAGTTAAAAACACATGGTACATATTGGAATGGCAGGAGGCACTAGGTACAGAAACAGCAGAAAGGAAGGGAGGGAGGAAAGGAGGGAGGCAGGACCCCTAGCACCTCCCTCAATGGCTCTCCAGGATGGAAGGTAGTGAGGGTGGATTTGTAGAGGAAATCTTTTCATGATTGGGCTTCTGAAGGGTCAGTGGGCATCCATCCACCAGGTGAAGAAGGCAGGGAAGGGTGTTCAAGGCCAAGGAGATAACAAGTGCCAATCATGGGTGTTTAGAGAAGTACAGCACGTTTGGTATTCCTGCACTAAGAAATCCAAAGAGAAAAAATTGTGACAAACGATACTGGAGACACGAGGCAAGGCTCATATCGTGAAGTGTTTTAAGTGCTGTGATTAGGAATTGGAGTTCCTTGTTACTGGTGAACCATTAAAAGGTTTGAAGTAGGGGACTCACTTGGTTCACTTGCATTTTACAAAGATCTACCTGGATGTTATGTGGCAGATAGATATATGGAATGAAATGAGGTGGAGCTGGTTAGGAAGGTGTGGCATTAGTGATCATGAGTGATCTTGAAGGTCTGGACCCAGGGGTGGGAGGATGGAGAAGCTGGGGTAGATTTGACAGAGATTAAGGACATAAAATCAACAGAACCCAAAAGTTTTATGGTGACTGAAAAAATGAAAGTCTAGGGCAACTCAAGTTTTAGCATGAGTGACTTGGTGAATGGTGGGACCAGTGAGATAAAGGAAGGACACCAGGTGGGGAGTTGGGTGTGGGGTTGTGGGTGAATCTGGAGTACAGTTTTGAACAGATGTCATGATTCACATTAAGAGATATGGCTGAGCTTAGAAGCAGATAAGAAGTTGTATTTTAGAAATGGGGAGGGTGGGATATCTATGAATCACTGAATAGAGATCTTCACCAGGCAGGAGATTTGTATGATTGGAGTTTAGAACAATGGGACAGAGCTGTATTCATAAATCTTAGGACTCACAGGTGTCTAGAGGTCATCACGAGAGCTACACGTAAGTTTATTGGAGAGTTGGAAGAAGAAGGGGCGGAGGGCGGAATTTTGAGAACTCATATTATTTATGGGGTGGACAGAGAAAGAAGTGATGGGAATGACCAAAGAGAGAAGAGCTAGATCATATGATACCAGTGTGTTCATTCATCTGCCCATCCATCACCCACCCACCCACCTGTTTAGACAGCAGAGGTTCATCAGTGAGAACTTAAGACATGCCTGGGAAAGGGACTAGGACGGGTATTGATGAATCACAGAGATGAAAAGGGTGTGATTTTTATTCTTACAAAGCTGCCAATCTAGTCAGGGTACAGGAGCAGGGAAGAAATGAGAGTCGTTAAATCATATCCATTAGGAAGCGTGAGGGAGGATAAGAAGAAGGAAAAGTAAGAGGGAAAGAAGATCAGTTTTGTTCAGCTTCATTCATTTTGACTTTCATCCCTGATCACAGTGCTCATACTGTATGTCCTAGAGGATTTTGATATCTACATCATATTTCAAGAGAAGCCTACCTCAAAAATTGCTTTTGACATGAAAAGCCAGGAAATGTTATCTGATATGAAAGTAGAGGTGCTCTACCACTTTTTTGTATCGTTACATAGAAAAGGAAAATAGTAATATCAGTCATTTGAAATTTTAATGAAAAGTAGAATGAACAAAACTGGACATGTTTTAATTGTTTTAAGTGTGATTTCTGCTGGAGTCAAGATGACTGGACTTTATAGCCATCTAAGGACACTTTTAGTGCTGACACTTCCAGTGCTTACGCAGCTCAGTTACGCCTTTTCAGAAATATACTTCACCATCAACTGGAAAGCCAGTCTCTAAAAATGTTGTAATACGTGGTGGAGGAATTATTCATAGAACTTCTTTCAAATACCTTCCATATATGCCCTATAATGGAGTTAGTCTTCCTTGAAGGATCTTAAACTGCAGACAGAACTCCTGCTATGAAATCAGCTTCCATAGAATGATCAATCCTAATAAAACTCACTGAAATAGTGTAGACATTTCCCAAACCAGCACAGAATTAAGTTTCATGAGATTGTTTTAGAGATGCAAATGCCTATACTTACATAAACAGAGCATTGCAGAGAAAAAGACACTGAGAAGGGCTTAGACCAGCCTACCAACATCATTTTTTTCCTCTGTGCCCCCAGCCAATAATCAGCTCATTATCCATTTGGTTCTCAGACATTTCCAGTGGAAGCAATTCTGAATCAGCTGTGTTGTTCAGTTGGACTTATTTCTAAAATCCTGTGGGTAGCAAAAGGACTTCCCTCTGAACTGTTTGGCCTACCAACCCTCCAACTTGCATGTCCTCTCTGCTTTCCTGTTTTATATACAGTAATAACCTTTATTCACTGTGCTAGGCTATCACATTGACTTCGTAACCAATTGGAATGAAATAAAATATGTTTGTACTCATAATGCATTAATTCATCTTTCCCCGGTTTTCAATTCCACAGTGATACGCTTTGATTTCCTATTTATTAAGGAAGTATATCAGGAAGAGCTAGGGATTTTAGCAATCTTGTAAAGACTAATATAACCATATTGGTATTATCATAAGTATATTTATTTAGGTATGTAGAAAATATTGTGTTGCTTCAGGTTGCTTCCCTTAGTCATCCTGGAACAGCTTTGCATTGACAGTATAATTTAGCTGTTTTTTGAAATATTGCCATCTGACGTTCCATTACATGCTATTTCATTTTGTGTTAAATATGTCTTAAATAGGGAGCTAATGTGTACCCTTCTCTTATTTGCTTAAATTTCGGTCTACCAATTGCATTTTGTTTCTTAAAGAATACTTAGGAAAAAAAATTCCTGCAACCTGTGCTAATAGAGCTATTTACAAGAATAAATTCTTATAAACAAATAAAATAAATTCTTAAGGCAGAGCAAAGCCCAGTGGGCATAGGCATTGGCTTTAGCTTAGGAGCAGGGTCAATAGCAGGGGTAGGGATGGGGGGCATTGCTGGTACAGGTTTGGGACCTTTAGGTGTTGTTTGATGGGTGGGGCAAGATACAAAGTGTGGCACTAGAAGGCTTGTATACCAGCCAAAGAATGTAGTCTAATACTTGAACAGCCAGTGCTGATGGACGAGGACATCCTAGCTGAATATCAGCTCTGTGTATGTCAAATATTATGTTACATTTTATTAGGGGTTGGTAGAAATGGAGATCTCTGTGGTGTCAAACTACATCTATTGTTTTTTTTTTTTTTTTTGCCTCCTAGACTGCTGTAGTGTAAGTAGGGGTCTTTGATAGAGGAAGCAAGAGGAGACTCAGCAGGATATTCCTGCAGTCTGGAGTTCTTGTCCATTGGACAGAAGATGGTTTAAAATGCATGGGGTCACCTGCTGGAATAGGATCCAGTAATAGGATCTTAATTAGAATAGTGACCCAGAGTGAGAGCAGGAGAAGGAGGGCTCGGGTGGGGCTCTGGGGTGGAACTCTGTGGTGGTTAGTTGCATAGGAAGGCCTCCTCCTAAGAGAATTCTTTCCTGTCTCTAGGAATCTAGCCTTGGGAGGGATGTTCTCTGCAGAATCAGCATTGTCCCAGAAGACATAGAATCAGAAGTACAGAGAACAAGGAGGCACAATTAATACAAAGGCCATTCTTGGGAAATGATACAAATGTCCGCCTTATCCTTAGAGGTCCTATGAAGGCAGGCAGAAATGTTTTCTTTTTCTTTACTCTTTTTATAGTTGTGGATACTTCTAACACAGCACTCACTAATTATACTGAGATTTATTAGGCCCTTACTATGTGTCTGGCACTATCCTAAAAATTTTACATGCATCAGCCCCATTAGTGTCCACAACACCCTGTGCAGTATGTAGTGTTTGTGTCCTTGATTTGTAGAAGAGGAAGCAGGAGCCTTGAGAAATGACACACCAAGTCAAGGTCAAGTAGAGCTATGATGTAACACTCATCCTCTGTCCTGTACTATCTCTCTCTCTTATTATATTTGGGTTACTTGCTTGTCTGTTGATATAGCTAGCTTGAGCAGCTCAAATGTTGAATGGTTCTCCTTGCCTGTGTATGTCTGTTCTCCATCACAGAGAAGACACTGTAGAAACATTTGTGGAATCAATGAGCATAGCTCTATCACCTTTCTCTTTAACTTGGACAGCCTGAGGAGCAGCCAGGTATCTAGTGACAGTGAGAGCTGGCCCAAGGGAGAGGGAACTGTTTTATATTGCATTTTCTGAGAATGGCAACTGGGGAGAAAGACAGGTATGATTCTGCAAATGCTTATGTGTGTTTTGTGGCATTTGTACTTTACCTAATCTGGTTCCACAAGTGCTTGCTTTGCAAGAGATCTCCTTGAAGAAAGAAGTACGAGATGTGTGCCATGTTGGGAAAACCAAGTGAATGTGCAAAACGTGTTCCAACCCAGACATGTTCATGTGAGGGTGAGCTAGACCTCCTGTTCGTGTCCTATGGAGCTTCCCTAATCATCTCCTCTGCTTTGTCCTTCTCCCAGCTTGCCACCAGTCCTGTTTCAAGTGTTTGGGGAAAAGCCCTCATAACTGCACAGCCTGCAGGCCTTCCCACGTGCTGCTGGATGGGCGGTGCCTCTCCCAGTGCCCTGAGGGCTACTTTAACCAGGAAGGTAGTTGTACAGGTGAGTATGTAACGTGCTGCGGCAGAGTCCCTATACCTAGGCTTTCTCTTCATACCGCAGCCAGACAGTGTAATTAGAAACCTTGTCATACCAGGGACTAGGGTTGGGCTGTAAAGCCTTGTCTTCAATTTACAGGTGTAGAGGTACAGAGGGAGGGAAAATGTGAGGTTCTGTGCTGCCAATAAGGAAGCATGGATGAAGTGAAAAATTAGAGTCAACTTTACCCTAGAGACAACAATTATTTGAATATACTTGGAACTAGGTGTTTCCTTGCCTGGGAGACCATGATCTGAATAAATAACTCCCTCATAAATTAAATAATGATGCTAATGACCTATAAGAACCAGAACTCAGTTCAGCATAACTCTTTGTTCCTATAGCTCATTAAAAATTTTAAAGGTTTTTTTTCTGATTATTAAAGGAGTATGTGTTTGTGGTAAAAGTTTTTAAAATTCAGAATAGGAAAAATAAAAGGGTTTGGAGGGTGGGGATCACTTATAATTCCACATACCAAAAGCAACAACTCTTAACCTGGTAATATAGTTCTTTTCAGTCTAACTTTTATGCATGCTATTATTTAGCTGAAACAACATTAGAACTATACTTTTTGATATTTACTTTTCCCCAAACATTAAGTCATAAACAATTCCCCATATTAGGAAAAACTATATATATACATACACACACACACACACTCACACACACACACACTTTTCTTGGATGCCTACTATTCCATTTTTTCTCTCCCATTCCTTGTCACATAAGAAATGGAGGAAGGATTTGGAATTTAAAGATTCAGTACTCAAGGAGGCTAACTTTTTTTTACTTTATCTCTTACAATGTGGTTTTTCTCTGGTTATCTATTGCCACCCCAAATTAGTGGCTTAAAACAATAGATTATTTCATCTTTCCCAGTTCTGGGAGTTGATGGACTCAGCTGGTCACCTTTCTCTTAGGATTCTATAGGTGGGTTCTTCATTGACATATCATCCTCCTGCTTAGTCTCTTACCTGATGAGGCCTCTTGTGGTTAAGTGAACTTCTTCACAGCCTGGTAGACTTCTTTAGTCAATCTTCTTAGACACCAGTTCTCTTCCCCTGAAGTGAGTTTTCTAAGAGACCTACTAAATAGAATGTCCATGTTTCTTATAATCTAACCTCAGAAGTCTTGCTGTCACTTCTACTACATTCTCTTGGTCAAAGCAGGACAGTCCAGGTTTGAGGGTATGAAGGAATAGACTCCATCCCTCAGTAGGTGAATGGCTTATGCGTACAGTGAGGGATGGGTTTAATGGAGGTCATCGTGGAGACAAACTACTGCAGGTGCAAATGCATGTTTATAGGATCAGGCATTTGGCATAGGTAACTGTGGTTTTCATCTTCTGTTCCTGTGGCTACCACAGAATAGAGCAAGAGGGGAGAGAGGTATTTATTTCCTTTGTTGATGTGTTAGTCCAACATGTTTTTAAGAGTACCTTTGTAATTCAGTGACAGAGATTCTGGAAATTGCTAGTTCAGATTAGTGCAGGATTTTATTGGAATTGACGAAATACTAAAATTTAAGCACCTTATTGTAGCACTGTATTTTCTTGTATCTACAGGACAGAAAGAAGACAAAACACATTCTATTGTGATTTTTAAATTTTATTTCCAAAACTAGATGGCTGAAGCCAGCTAATAGGAAAAAGCTCATTGTGATAAAATCTTATTATATGTGTTTCTGGAGTCAGAACACATGTAACAAATTTATAAAATATTTTTTAAATAAATTAACATTTGGTAGATTTGGGTAGCCTTAAAGCTCAGAAGAGAAAATTTAGATTGAAAACAAATTTAGACAATTGAAGATCAATATTATTTCTATTCTGGATTTTTCTTCCTTTTCACAGATACCTTTTTAATTTCTCTAGGTCTCTGGTGAGCTGCTTTACTTTAAACACTCTATCAAGCCCAGTGGGAGAATGTTCCTGGTTTCTTTGTCATTAGAGTTGTCCTTGAAAGCCATTTCTATCCCTAGGTGCTTTCTTCCTAACTCAGTTGGTTTCTGTGTGTGTAAAATTGTTTCGAGGAGGAAACTCTGTGCAGCTCTAACTCTCCTCTGTCTGCCTGAAATCAGCAGATGGATGGTACCACCAGCAGCAGGGCACCCAGGTCACTGGAAATATTCTGGTAGGGAGGAAGAACTGGGTGGGGGAATCATCCTGAGAATGCTAGCAGCTCTCAGATAGGCATTTTCAAAGACGAGAGCCCTAGGAATGTAAAAGGGGGTTAGTGCTCTCCTTCTAATCAGCAGTTCATTTTCTTGCTTGCTTTTTTTTTTTTTTTTTTAATATAACTCCTTATCTTCTTCTGGCCTCTTGCCAGAAGCAAGAGGCAGTTGACTTGACTTGAAATCTGCACCATTGCTTTCCACCAGTCGTGTGCCAGGAAGGAATTCATCAGTTCCAGCAAGCTCTACCCAGCTCCAGTCCCTTGCCTCCCCACCTCTTGGAATCAGACCTGCTTAGACCTCCTCGTCCTTGGCAGAGAGATCCTTAAATCTCCTCGCATGCGCCTGCTCCTGCTGCTGCCTGCTGCCTGCCTTGGCTGCGTGAATGCAGCTGCTGCTGCAACATCCTTTGATTCCTTGCCACCCTTATCTTTATTGCCTACCCCTTCCCAAGGCTCACCTGGTCTTTTGCAGTGTAGTACCTCTTGTTCACGTGGTGGTTTTTCTGGGGAAGACATGGCTTTGACATAATTTTGCTTTAGGGGTTGAACTTCAGATGCAGCTCATGATAACCTCCAGAGAGGACTTTTTTTTTTCTTGTTCTTCATATTTTCACTAAGTATTGCTGATAAAACAGACTTTCAAGTTGTGTGAAGAAGGGAAAGCTTGGCTGATGACACAGGCTAATGAGACGTCTCAGTATCACTTGCTGTGTGGATCCCTCCATCTGCCAGGAATTTCTGAGAAGTAAAATATCTCCCTCTTCTCCCTATCTCATTCTCCCTTTGAAGCATGGTATTTTGGAGTGGGGGATGTTTTACCATTTATCTTTGTGCTTTGTGACTCTGATTTGAACTTCCTATTTAATACAGATGGGGATGGTCATTCTGGTTCCCCTGGAAGGTATAACACATTACACAAAATTTTATAGTTCTAAATTCCATATTATGTTTGTGGACAGTATTCTTATTTTTTTAAGTATTTATTTTTTAGTTGTAGTTGGACATAATACCTTTATTTTATTCATTTATTTTTATGTGGTGTCGAGGATCGAACCCAGGGTCTCGCACGTGTGAGGCGAGTGTTCTACTGCTGAGCCACAACTCCAGCCCAACAGTATTCTTATTAATAGCAGAAATGCAGTCTCTTGGTCAGGTCTAAGGGAGTGCCTGCCTTGCTCTGCAATCTTCAAAAGATGATTAGAGTTTGAGATTTGTAGAGTGCGTTAAATACTTCATGAACTTGCATGTTGAGCTGCTAATTCTATTTCTCCCTTTAGAATGCCACCCGAGCTGCAGGCGGTGCCATGGGCCCTTGGAATCTGACTGCACCTCTTGTCACCCTCATGTCACTGTTACCAATGGGAAGTGTAAGACCAGTTGCAAGGAAGAGCAGTTCCTCAATCTCGTGGGGTACTGTGCTGGTGAGTGGAACTTCCTTCAAAGTCCTTGGAAATTGCCAGGCTGCTGCTGGGGCTCTTCACAGCAGGCATAAAGGGCTCTTGTACTTATCCTTTGGGCTCAGATGCTGAACTCTTCTATAGATACTTGTCTCATGTCTGGGAATTCTCTGCACTGCTCGCCTGCAGGCATTTACTAAATATTTGTGGATTCAAATGGAACATCTAATAATACTCCTGCAGGACCTGAAAAACCTTAGAATCTCATACTAAAGAAGAGTGAAAGGATGACTTTAGTACCTTTGTATGCAGTTGGCAATATCATTTTAAGACAGTAAAGTGTATTGTCAAAACACTCACTCCAAAGATGGTGTCCCTCTGTCTCCCCTTGCTGGGTAGAATATTTGCCATAACCAGGCATGAAATTTTAAGGAGATTAACCCAAAAGTAGACCAGTTGCCTCAGGAGATGAGATTCTTTTTTTTCATTCTCATTTTAGAACTCAGATATCAAACAAACAACAAATTAGGAAAGCAAAGAGAAATTTCAATAACGTTGCAGACATCTGCCATTTATATCCATCTATTCATTCACACAACATCAGGAAATCTTGAGTCTCTACTAATGGTCAGATGTTTGGAATACTGTGGAGAAAGTGAAGAAGACAATGAGCCTGTCACCGAAGACTTTATACAGACGAATATAATGTTAATGGGTCTGTGTACACGTTTTTACCCTCTTCTTTAAATTATAGGTGAAATTTGAAGAGTTCTGCCTTTAGCAGCTGCGGTGCTACTGGGCAGATGGTAAAGGCGAGGAAGCTAGGACTTGGTAGAATGGGTGCTAGAGGGCTTGTCCTTGGGCAGGATGGACTCATGGCCAGTTGTCTAGGTCACAGTGTCCAGCAGGCACATTCAGTCTGGATATCACAATCTGGTTGTGGGCAGAGGGAAGCGAGTCAGTGGCAGTGTAGCTGGTGGTACCATGGTCCTGGGTGATCCATTCCTTTCTGTGCAAGATCTTCATGCTAGACTTGGGGATAAGTTCTGAACTCTAAGAAGACTCAAAACTGTCAAGTTGTAGGAGTGTAGCTGAAAAGCCCAGTCACAGAGACTGGGAACAATTTAGAGGCAATGAAAAGTAGAATCTCCAAGTTCAGGCTTAAGACTAATCAGAAACCCTACCAGCTTCAGGATCTGAGTCTCCTTGCTCATGCTGCTCATTGTAGTAAGGTCTGTCTTAGGAAGTTGACAAAGGGAAGACATTGGTGTCTGCCTCCCAAAGGAGAATCTGATGATAGCAGGGGTTGACTGTTATCATCATTTGTAAGCTTGAATTTAGCTACTGAGTCTTATTTTAGGATATACAGGAGGAGCTATTATGAGAACTAAGAAGACCCGATACGGTGTGTCAAGTTTTGAAGGTTGGAGGTCATGGCATTAGCTTCACTTCCATTCTGGTGAAGGCCCTTCTCTCAGCTGCATCACATCATGGTGAAGTCATGTGTGTACGTTAGAGCTTATATTACTAAATAGGAAGTCAGAGGGAACAAACTTCTACTACTTCCCAGTAGCACCACCCTGGGGACCAAGGCTTCCATCACAAAGGGTCTTTGGGGGATCCAAACCATATTAAAATCATAGCACATGGTTAAAACACATTAGTAGTTAAGTATTGAGGACCCACCAAGCCACAAGTTACTTAGTTGCTGTGTGAGGGAGCACAGAGACCCTTCAGCCTTCTTAAGGAGATGAACTAAAGACTCAGAAAATGAATCGTATAAAGAAATGTATGTTCAGTAACATTTATAGGCAGTAAGGGCTGTAGGAGTTCAATAGAAAGATATGCAACAAGACATGGAAGGCATCACACAGGAGAAGAAGAGCAAGGATTCAGTTAGAGGGAGGTCAGGTGGGCTTTTTGATTCCTCCAGGAGAGAGGCCTAGAAGCTAAAGCCTAGAAGGATGTTCATGGCCAGTGAGTCATCCAACCAGAGTGAAGAACATGATTGGCATTAAAGCATATTAAATGAAAGTGTTGGAAAATTTAAATTGGAACCAGAATATTTAAAAATCCAAAGTTTTGGGCAAAATAGTGTGGACTGATCTTATAGGTGATAGGGTTATGAGAGTTTTGCAGAAAACTGTTCCTTGACTAAAGGAGTGTTATGGGCAAGAAATCTGCAAGCTGTGTGAAAGATGGACAAGGAAAGATCCGCATCAGGGAGAAGAATGAGAAGGTAGTACCAAAGCTACACTCTTAATGATGGCTTATTCTATTTCCAATCTATTTTCATGTGGACCCTAAAAATTTTATACTGGGACATATTTTATAAATAAATGTTTATATAAGGATATTGGAAAATTTTAATTTTTAATGAGCTGTGTTCCTGCCAATGTCCAGAACACTCTTTGATAGTAAATTAGGTGATTAGGAAATGCATTAATTTTTTAAGGCTAATACGGGACCTTTAGAATCATGGGACTGAGTTAAATGATTCTGTGAGTCCCTAGTCTTAGAAGATCAGGTCCCATTAATGTGAGCAGGAAAGGCAAAGACTGGCTGTCAAGGGAATTAAGTGTACTAAATAATGTTTTAAAATAAGATAGCCATCGTCTGGTGCTTGGGAATCATTTATTCGGTGAAGACTGGTGGAATAGTATTTGTTATAGAGAAGTTTGAGTAGTAATTTCAATTGTTACTTTTAGAGAAATGCATTGAGCCCAAGGCTTGTTCTTTCACTAAATATATGCCTTTTCTAATCACTTCTCACTCATCTGTAGCATTGTAACACATTCATCCTTTTACCAATTCATTGAGCATTTATTAAACATAAGTGCCATGGCAGGCTGAGCTCTGTGCTAGGCTCTGGGGGTACAAAGATGGAATTTGAATTCAAGAAACTTAGTTTAGTGACAGAAGGAATATTAGTCTTCTGGGGTTGATATAACAAAACACCAGAGGCTGGGTGTCTTAAGAGAAAGATCTGTGGAAGATGGTTTGGATGAGGGCCGAAAGACCTTACGAGGTAGTTGCAGGAATCCACATGAGAGATGAAGACATTTATTGAGAAAATTGATGAGGGGATGGAAAAAAGAAATTCTGGCTTTTCTAGACCAGACATCCAAGATCAACAGCCAGCAGGGTTGGCTTCTCCTGAGGCCCCTCTCCTTAGTTTGCAAATGGTTGTTCTCTTGTTGCCTTCTTTCATTGACTCCCCCCTGGCTTCTTTTATTATAAGATTGAATTAGGATCAGATTCTGAGGCTTATTTTAACTTAATTATCTCTTTGGTGGTCCTATATCCAGCCGTGATGACATTCAAAAGTTCTGAGGTTTAGGACTTCAACACACAGATTTGTGGAGGACACAGTGCCCATAAGAGAGGAGGGTATTGATTAGTATGATGTTGCTGTGGTACTCTATTTACAGTACAGGATCCTTGAAAAACCTGCAAGACAGGACCCCAACCCAGACTAGAATGTCTGTATAAGGGGGTGTGAAGGCTTTCTGGAGCATGTCACAACTGATAGGATTTTGAAAGGTAAGAATTAGAGGAGCATGAAGTTTTGAAGAATAGAGCAATCCAGCAATTCCAAAGAAGATATCTACTTAGTCACCCATGAAGACTTAAGTAGAATGTCAGTCCTGGGTGTGGGAAGCGTGGGACTTGAAGTGGAGGGAAGCAGGGCAGAGCAGAAAGGCTCTACTCAGTTTAAGAACATGCTCTGTCATCCAGGCAGTGCTGAGATGATCTCACAAAGGCTTTAAGCAGGGAGTGTCATGGTGAAAATGAAAGATCTGTGGAAGACGGCTTGAGAGATGAGACTAGGACAGAACCACCATTGGGAAGTAGTTGTAGAATCCACCTGAGAGATGAAGCTCTTCATTGAGTTAACTGCTGAGGAAATGAAGGAAGGGAGTCCTGCCTTCGTTGGGTGTGACTTTAGGTTAATCTGTACATGTTTTCTGTTTTGTGGGCAGAAATAATCCAAGAGTGGCGATTTCTTTTAAACCTGGTGATAATGGAAGAGGGTACTTTATAGATGGTTCCCAGGTTTCAGGTCATAGAAATTCAAGGGATGGGAGTAGATAGATGTACCACAGGTAGGAATAGGTGTAACACAGAGTGAGGAAGACTATGTGTTTGAATTTAGACAAGTTGAACTTGGGGTGACAGTTGGACTTCCTGGGGCAGCTGTTCAGGAGCAGACTGAAGGGACAAGTGAATCGGTTTCTTCATGCAGCCACCAGGAACTTGTCTCCTATCTTAAGTTTACCCTGAACCTTTCTCCTGGAATTCTGTTTTTTAAACTGAAGTGTTGCCTTATTTGGGTTGTAGTTAAACTTGTGGAATGTTTAGATGAGTTTTATCTAAACTCAGGAAGGTGTCAGGAGGAGCTATGTGATGACAGAATGGAGGGTCATCCACCCTGGGCTGTGTCATCAGTGGAGCATCCTTCAACGTCCTTGAGAAGTCCTAGCCCATTGGAGGGCCTCTCTGCTCTATGGTGAGCCTTACAGGGTGGTGGGATTTACCTGTGGGACTTATTCACTATCTGAGCTGTACCCCCAGATCATCATTGGAGACCTCTTAATCACACTTAGCTGTTTAAAAAAGAAAATTACATCTAATCTATCACACAGACAAGAGTAAACACATCCTGGGAACAGGTCCAATAACCTCAATGTGTTCTCACATATGGAGATGTCATATGTTTGGGATTTTTTCCTCTAAGTCTATCAAAGAAAATATATAGTTAGTGAGATTTAGGCTTGGGCTGAGGGTTTTCAACAAAGATAAATGAACTGGGGTGAGAGGCAGGAGTGCATAACATTGAGATAGACATGGTTAAGTGCTATGGAGAGCCAGGGTTTTTCTTCATAGATTTTTTTTTCTCCCACATCTCAACATTATCAAAAATTTCCAGAGCCTGGGGTGCTTTATCCATTTATCATTTGCAGCTAAAAGCTTTCTCCTGTTCATAGAAGTGGGTGAAATTAAAAAGAAAACACAGATAAAAACCTGAGGGGGAAATGTCAAATGCAGATGCATTAAAAAAATAATAATAATATCTTGGGCTCTCTGGATGCCTAATGGGATGGCTATACATTTTAGTTCTTGTGGGAAAAGGTAATAATTCTGAGAGAACAATATTGCAGAGGGGAATACTGGAAAAAATTAAAATCACTGATTTGTTATAATGGGGGAATTCTGAGGGATTAAAAGTGTTTTTGTTTCAGCGGGAATTTTTTCATGTTTCACCATCCATATGGGAATATAAGCAAAAGAAAACAAGTTTCAGTAAATAAATATGACTTTGATCGTATTTCATCTTGTGTTCCGTGGAATTCAGAGTCTAAGCAACAGTTACAGGTGTTACATACAACAAAGACTCTTGGGAAAAAAATAAGTTCTCATATTTATTTGATCAGGCATTTTGGTTAATTAAAGTTAATAGACTTTCATTATTCCAGTATTTCTTAGAACTTTATAATTGCATGTGTTCATTATGAATTGATAAGATATGGTGGCCTGGACATCATTTCCCCAATATTCCATTAAAAACCCTCTCTTACTTTTTTTGTAGCCTTTCACAGGGCTAAACAATGGCTTACAGAATGATCTTTGGAAAAACCCCTGGACTAACCGGTATTAGTGTTTTGAATTATATTTGGTACTAAAGATAAAATGAGATTATTATCCTGTATGCCATAGGCTCCCTTTCCCCTCCTTCCCTCTCTCCTCTTTTTCCCCTCACTCCCTCCTTCCTTTCTGTGTGGACTGGCAGAGGGGTCACCCAAAGAGATGCACATTTTCTACCCTTTTGCTTCCTGAGGAAAACAACTGTCAACATTTTTCTTCCAAACCATTTTTTTTAAAAAACACTTTTGAGTTTTTTTCCATGATTTTCTCCATTTATTGTCATAATTTCTAAAAGAAGCGTCCTAAAATTTTTTTGGTGAAAAAGTAGAAGTGCACAGATTAAAAGAGCAATAGATATTCATTGTGAATAAGCTGATAACAACTGCCACACTGAGTAATGTGGTGGTGTGGGGGCGGGGTGCAGTTCAAGTTGAACACAGTTGAGAATCTGGGAAGGAGCCCTGGGCGAGCCAATGAGAGCCAGATCTGTTCTGTAGCAGCTTCTACCATGTGGGGAGACAGGTTGGCTTTGCAGTTGCAAATGAAAAGGAAGGAAAGAGGCACAAACCCTAAACATGTAGTGGTAATTGCTTTCTTCTGATTATCAAAATCCATCCCTCAGTGCCTAGCTGAGATTTCTTCCCTTCTAGACCAGCCTTTTCTTGGCATCTCCCACATCTAATTCCTGGTATGCTACTAGTTTCTACCAGTTACCTGGCACTCGGTATTAGATCTAATAATAGGTGATGGTTGTGGGGACTTAGTATGTAAAGTGTTGTGCTGATTGCTCCAAATGTATTTTGCCAATGAACAGTCACAGTGATCCTCTAAGGTGGCTACTAATCCTTTTACAGCTTTACATTAAAGAAACTGAAATGCAGAGAGTTAAATAATTGGCTCAAAATTACTGAAGTTGCAATTGATATAACCAAGAGTTGAACCTAGAGAGTGAATCCAGAATGCACATACTTAATCACTTGTGGTACTCCATGATGTTATAGAACAACTGAGAACACGCAATAGGAGCTCAGGAATGATTTTTTTGGTTAGTGGATTGACAGGGTCTGGTATGACGAATAAGGGAGCTTGGAGAAGTGCTATCAAGAAAAGTTGCATGAACTTGTTAGTCTCTTGAATGAGGTATACACTGTCATGTTCCTGTGTTCTTGTAGTATATTATCCTTATTAAATGATCAACTTTAAAGAAACATTTTAACACATACTCAAGTTTGATAATTTATATCATTCCACATTTATTTTAATATTTTTAAGGAGTATATAACTGCAGTTTTATAGTTGTAGTCAACAACTATGTAATTCTTTGTTCTTTTTCTCTTAACTATCACATTAATTTGCATGTTAATATGTGCAACATAATATGTGTTGACAATACTGGAAGTATCCACATAATTCTCATTTTTTATGGCTAAATACTGTTCAGTTATGTTTATGTAACTTAATTTAATTGACCATTTTTATCTGGTTGATAATGAGTAAGAGATGATTTTTTTGCTTGGTCCAGGATAGGTTAAACATGACTTCCAATACTATAGCTCAGTTTTCCATGTTATTGTTAATAGTAAGAATGGTGTGTGGATTTATACTTTTCAAAGCATTTGCTTAACTTCTTACTCATTTGATCATCCCAAGAAAGCTTCTTGCAGAATTGGGAATACTAGATAATTCCCATTTTTGTTGACTGGAGAATTAAAAGCTCAGTGCAGTGCCTAACTAGCACATAGGTGGTGTTTGAGAAATGTCAGGTAGAACAAATGACTCAAATCAGGTGTCCCAATGTCTCATCTAGTCCCTTTCTAATGTGTAGTAATTGGATCCAGGACCTCTTTCTTCTCAGTGCAAATCATATTTTGCTTCTTATCTCCTTTTTTTCCTCTTCTTTCCATTCCTATTCTTCTATCTCTATATTTTTTCAATTTTCTCGTGCTTTCTATTTTTTTTAAAACACTTGCTTCTTTATTTTCCTTATCATCTTTTTGGTAATGCACTTTCTTTTCTTATTTCTCATCATGTCACCATATCTCCTATTGCTTGAACTATGAATTGCATACCCAATCTCTCTCCAAAATTTTTAATGATTTTCTCTTCCTGTCTCTATTTGTGTTTTATTTAAGAGATCACACTGTCTACTGAGGGATGATTGAAGATTTCAAGGCATTTCTTTTCTTTGAGTTTTTCCTTTCAGAAAACAAAAACAAAACTTTTTAGTTTGAGTAAGTCCCATTTGTTGATTCTTGTTTTTAACTCTTGTGCTATGGGTGTCCTATTAAGGAATTTGGAGCCCAACCCCACAATATGTAGATCAGAGCCAACTTTTTCTTCTATCAGACGCAGAGTCTCTGATTTGATATCAAGCTCCTTGATCCATTTTGAGTTAACTTTTGTGCATGGCGAGAGAAAGGGATTCAGTTTCATTTTGTTGCATATGGATTTCCAGTTTTCCCAGCACCATTTGTTGAAGATGCTATCCTTCCTCCATTGCATGCTTTTAGCCCCTTTATCAAATATGAGATAGTTGTAATTTTGTGGATTGGTCTCTGTGTCCTCTGTTCTGTACCATTGGTCCACCCGCCTGTTTGGTACCAGTACCATGCTGTTTTTGTTACTATTGCTCTGTAGTACAGTTTGAAATCTGGTTTCGCTATACCTCCTGATTCACACTTCCTGCTTAGAATTGCTTTTGCTATTCTGGGTCTTTTATTTTTCCATAGGAATTTCATGATTGCTTTATCTATTTCTACAAGAAATGCCGTTGGGATTTTGATTGGCATTGCATTGAACCTATAGAGAACTTTTGGTAATATTGCCATTTTGATGATGTTAGTTCTGCCTATCCATGAACAGGGTATATTTTTCCATCTTCTAAGATCTTCTTCTATTTCTCTCTTTAGGGTTCTGTGGTTTTCATTGTATAAATCTTTCACCTCTTTTGTTAGGTTGATTCCCAAGTATTTTATTTTATTTTTTGAGGATATTGTGAATGGGGTGGTTTTCCTCATTTCCATTTCAGAAGATTTGTTGCTGATATACAGGAATGCCTTTGATTTATGCGTGTTGATTTTATATCCTGCCACTTTGCTGAATTCATTTATTAGCTCTATGTCAAGAGCTTTGTAATGTTTTGAACAACCAATAAAAAAACAAATAAAAAAAAAGAAAACAAAAACATGATCCATGCTTAAATTGAGGCCTTTCTATATTTAAAAAAGGAAATAAAAAAAAAAGAATCACAACAACAACAGGTATTTTCTCCTGCATGTGACTTTTACTAAACATACCTTATCCAGGTGTAGTAATCACAGAAAGCTTACTTACAAGCTCTGCATCCATAAGGCTCCCAGTGAAATCAGGGTGGCTGATGTCTTTGTGGGAACTGTGAGCCAGACCCAGATTTCAGGGAATGTTTTTGCAGGTCTGTGTTAATGGAACACAGATGGATTTAAACATAGCTTATCCTCTTCAGTACCAAAGGCAATAGAACTCTAAGGCTACACTAACTTTCTTTCCTTACATTCATGCAAATCTCTGTGGTTTACTTGTAAAAACAGTGACTTAGTTGCAAGCATGATTGTTATGGTGTGATATGAGGCGTCCCCCCCCCATCAACTCCTATGTTAATACAGGAATATTCAGAGGTGAAATGATTAGATTGTGAGCACTGTAACCTTATCAGTTCACCCTAGTTTGAATGGGCTCACTAGGCAATAACTGTAGGCAGATAAAGTGTAGCTGGAGTAAGTGGGTCACTAGTGGGGCAATTCCCTGGAAGGGCTCATCTTCTCTGCAGCCCCTTCTCCTGTCTCTCTGCTTCCTGGTTGCCTGAGATTCCCTCTTTTATGATCTTCCACCATGATGTTCTGCCTCCCCTTGGCCCAGAGCAATGGAGTGGATTTAGACCTTAGACTAAATCTCTCTGAAACTGTGAACTCAAAGTAGACTTTTCCTCCTCTAAGTTATTTTTGTCAGGTATTTTGGTCACACTGTTGAAAAGCTGACCCACACAATGATCATCAGTATTAATGTTGGTTCTGATGGGGCCCAGTACAGATAGAGAATAATAAATGTTTATTGAATACTTACTGTGTGCCATCTGTATACATACATTATCTCATATACTCCTTGTTGCAACCCCAGGAGATCAGTCTTATAGCATCTCCATTTACAACACAAGAGACTGGGGTTAATGATAATAACCCATCTGCCCCAGCTTGTAGCCAGTAAACAGTCGAACTGGGCTTTATACCCAAGCAGTGCTTCTTTAAAGGTACCCACGTGACTGCTGTGTCCTTGGCCTCAGTTTCCATCAGGCTCTCTCTGCTTCTTGGTCATTTTATTTACTCTTTTTAACGCTTTGTGGTCTTGTCCACCATGGCCTTCCCATGCACTCTCCACACTACCTTTATGTTCAGTCCACAAGTCTGATTTCTTGTTTTGTTTTGCTTAAAGGAGTAACATCCGATGATAAAGCAAACAAACCTCACCTTTTCTTCTCAAAGTCTCCACCCACTTTTCTTAAATCAGCACAATTCAAAACTGTTGAGCTACAGCTGCTTCCTACCTACCCCTTTTCCATATTCGAATCACTGCCATATTTTGCAGATGCTACCTATGCAATAGCTGTTGGATATATTACCTTTTTTTCTGTTTCTACTGCAAAACTCCAAGTTCATCTTTCCCAGAAAGTACCCTCAATTTTTTTCCCCAAAAGGCTCTTCCCTATTAAAAGTCTCTGGCTTCTTCCCAAGATGAGGGGTAACTCTTCTTGAATATTGGCTTTGATTTATAAAACACTTTTTAATGCTCAAAACTTTTTGATGGCTTCCCATTGCCTACCAAATGAATTGTAAATTCCTCACCCTGCTTTCCAAGGCCTCTGGTCTCCCTTGGCCACTAAGTGTGTGTCCAGAGCTCCAGGCATGCTAATTCTCTTCCTCATTCCACACTATCCCCTTCCTCTATACCCTGTGCTAAGAATGTCCTTAGTTAGCATCATTTGCATTTATCCACCGAACATCAAAGTTTAAGGCCCTCTTCTTCCCTTTGGATAAATGCTCTTTGTACCTTCTTTGACACAGCATTTTGTGTGTGGTTTTCTTGTCATTCCTCCATGAACCTGTCAAGGGAAGGTTCTGAGTCTGACTCAATGTACGGTCTTCCATAGTATCATCTGTAGTGCCTCCTACCCAGCTGACTTGCCAAAAGTGTTAATAAAGTGAACCATTTTCTATTTTGAAGCTAAGTCAAGTAAAACAGAGATGGGATACAAGGTGTCAAGATCCACAAGCAGGTATGTGCTCATGTCCCCTTGTTGGTGGTGTGATCTGGCACCAAAACTGAGAGCTTTGCGTTTATATTTGACACTGCTGTTTGCCACATCCCTCTGCCACCTTCTTTAAATGGTCTGTGTTCTCGGCTCCTACTGAAGCCTTCCCAACACATTGGTGAGTTTGTGCATACTGGGTAGAAATCGATGTCCTTTCACATGAAGGTCAGTCTATTGTGGTGCTTTTTGTTTGGTTGGTTTGCTAAGAGTAAAGCAATGGCCGTAGGCACTGAAAGAAGGAAGTTTTGTTTGCTTATGTGGCTGGTTGGTTTTGTTTTGTTTGTTTTATGGTTTTTGCACTAATTCAGAGTCTCTAAGAAAAAGAACACATGCTTTCTAAGAGCTTATGGGTGAGCTGAGCCTAGAGTAATGATGAAAAGGAAAGAGATTCCTCTTTCTCGTCTGCCATCCACTTGTTATTTTTGGATCCTTTCTGTACTTATCTCACAAGTTGAATCCCATCGATTTTAAAGGAGGCATCAGAATCCAAATTCTACATCTTATAAAGGGCCTGAGTTTCAGTATGAAATTGTTTCCTTTTTACCTCATGAGGAACAGCTACAAGTGCTGATTATTTTAACCACTTCCAAATGCACTGAATGTAGTTGCATCAGGAACCTAATCGACTGACAGGACATTACTAAAAATCTCACTGTGTGTCTAAATTTATCTTTATAGGTCATTATTTATCAGCTAAGGAGTCACTGCCCCATAAAACTCAAATCCAAAGCTATTGCTTCAACAGTACACATTTACTTTAATATCTTCAAGCATTTTTGACTTTGCTCCAAAGACCTGAAATCAGTCATTTCACTGCTGTGTGCTTCCATCCATCATGATTGTGGGTAATCCTCACTGATCCTTGAAGCAGAGCCTTTGTGATTTGAAGAAAGCATCACACAGTGATGACCACATGCAATTTCCTCACAGCTGCAGGGTGACATATTAGGGGATGTTGCAGCTGCAGAGTCAAAATATTAATTTTTTATCTGTTGAAATTTTTAGCATGTCTGCATGCTGCGCAGATTTACAAAACAAATAGAACCTTCTGATGCTTAAAACAAGAACTGTATTTATTTTATCTGGAGCTAGTACTTCATTTCCAGGCTTCCTTGTAATGTGTTCATTAATTTGCTTGTTTAGAGTATGAATTCACTGCATTTACTAACAAGGAGGCACATACTCAAACAATTGGAATTCCACTCCCCCACACACATACTACACAAATGCTTATTAGACATCAGTAACTTGAAACAGGCTAAACAGAAAGGTACCCTGTGTCTCTCTTCTTTCCTTGTCACCCTTAATGAGTCATATGTAAAGACTCACCATTGTAATTGCAATAGTGACAAGAAAGAATTTACTTACTGAGTGGCACTGGGAGGAAATCTGAGACGACCTCCAGAATTGGCACTTTCTTCAGCAATTAATGGATGCACACTCACCATGTAGACATATTAGAGGCCAACTCCTATTTTTCTTTTTATTACAGACAGGAAGATCAGATGTAAATGCCTCATTGCACAGATGGGGATTTTAGGATGGGACACTAATCCTTGCAGAGGCTGCTAGATTGGTGGGTTGGAAACTCACTTCCCCTATTTTAGTAACTGAAATCCTGGTAAAGATTAAGCAGCAATGGTATAAACTTTCTGTAGTGTGTCCTGGGAAATTGTTTCAAATAATCACCTTTGGGCAGGAACAGGAGTGGAGTAGACAGGGGATTCATTCTGGGGTTTGTTGGCCTCTCTGAAGATACTGCCCTTTTAAGGACACAATTTCTGATGGGTGTGTTACTACAGCATAGTCCAACAAGGATCTGAATTAGGTTAACACCTACCAAGAATAATTCAGGGGTTGCCTCCAAATCAGCTTAGTTCTAAGAAAGTGTGTCCACAGTGTAAAGTGACTGGTGTCAAACATCACTGGCACCACGTCACCTCCTGCAGTGCCTTGAATCAGGACTCCTACCATCTCTTAATTGCATTTAGACTGTATAATTAATACATTTGGCTAGCCACTGGGATATTTCTCTCGTCATCATCTCAAATTGTAACTGACAACACACTTGAAAATTGTCACACACACAGTCTGGTAGCACCTTTTTCCTCCTGGCTGGAAGTGGATAGAAACCAGTCAGTATCACCCACATTGACCTTTTCATGGGACTCCAAATTCTCCCCAGTTCCTTAGTATTTATTCCGATATTGTTTTCCTTTTACTTGACAATTATGTAAGTGCTACCTACTAGGTACTACTGATTTGGCCACATTCTACTTTGTTTTCCTTTTTAAAAGAGTTTTGGGAACTGACATGAAGATAACCTGAGGTGTGCTTTTCTTCCTTCCCAAGGTTCTCCTTGAGACCCGCACTCCCCTCTACAGTGGTGTTCATGTACTTGTGTTATGTTAGAATTCTTCACCTGCCTAGTCAAGCATAAGCCCCTTAAGAACAGTTCAGCTGTAGGATGTTAATTGCCAAGAAGGGGCTTCTGCAGATGTAACAGAGGGAAAGGGGGGAGTAAACAGTACGGACCCTAATCCCATCTCCCCGCAAACGTTTCATGTTGACAGCAGCTGAATGTCAGAGTTTTTTTGGATTGTTGGTTTTCTGCTGTGGTTTTATGTCTTCTCTCATTTATACGATTTCTTATTTAAATCTGTAAGAAAAACACAGAAACCTCAGCAGATGGATACAAAACACAAATTCCTAACTGCCTTTAGGAAGTTATTATATTCCAAACTTCTTTTCTTGACTTGTTGTGGTCTTCCAAACCTGACCCAGCCAGGACCTCAGCGGTTCCTTTTATATTCTTTAAGATCCTGCCATATATGAATTTTTTCTCCCTTCCTTGAAGACTTCCCATTCTTTGGGATTTTCCCAGGTCTTGAAGGCATCCCATGTCACTGGATTTTCATCGAAGATTTCCCTCTTTTTGGAACCCTTTCCAAAACCTCTCAACCTTACCTGGTTGCTCTTGCAGAGAACCCACACTCCTGGCTTCCCCTGGGAGGTCTTCCCTGTTTCCTGGACTGAGTTGGTTCCTCTCTTATATACTTCCATGTCATCCTGTCCTCACCCTATAGCATTCCATAGTAATAGCCAAGCTACTTCTATGCCTCCATGTTTACCCTGTGTTCTCTTATTGCTGAACCTGCTGTGCCACATCTCCATCCCTGGTGGCACAGACATAATTTGATTTTTTTTTTTTTTTGGCATTGCCAGGGATTGAACCCAGGGCTTTGCACATGTTAGGGAATTATTCTACCACTGAGCTACACTCAAGCCCATGAACGTAAGTTGGAGAGAGCTCTCTTTAAGGAAAGAAGCGCAGCCCAAGTCCATCTGAACACTGGATCAACATTCCACTGGGCTGTCTCTAAACCAATTCTGTGGGAGAGGAGACAGGGAAAAAATGAATGGTCTCCCTGCTCCCTTTTTCTCTCCATCTGGAAAACCTTTTGTGGGGTGGGATAGGGAGATGAATAATATAGGGCTGATTTGATAGGGGACCTGGCTCTGTTAGTTCTCCAGTGCACATTTGGGTTTCCTTTCTTCTTTCCTTCCTTCTTTCTTTCCTTCTACCCCTTCCCTCCCCCCCTTTTCCTTCCTTTCTTCCTTCTTTCTTTTCTTTCTTTCTTTCTTTCTCCCCTTCTTCCTTTACCTGTGTCCTGAGATCTACAATTTTTTTTGTTTTGTCTTTTTGTTTGTTTTTAGATGGTGCTGGGGATTGAACCCAGGCCTCACACAGGCCAGGCAAGTGTTTTACCATTGAGTGATGACCCTTGCCAAAAATCTGGTACCTCTGTAGGTCTGATTTTGATGACTTTCTCTAGGAGCACATGATGATACCACATTCCTGGTTCAATGCAGGAAAGTCACAGTGGGTGAGGAAGAAATCACTGATATTGATATTTCAGATTATTATTGGACATACCTATTAACTACTCAATTATAATGATGTATGTAGGGTCATTTCTCCCCCTCCCACCATCCTGAATACCCTGTAAGTAAAGTAATAATCTCAATGTCGTAGTTTGAAAGAAACAGACTTTTTAAATGCTCATCCTCACTTTAAAAAAAAAACACAAATAAAAACAACTTAACACCAATTATCACCAACCAAATTAGTCAAGATTGGTTTTGCTATTTTAAATTTTTTGGTTCTGTTGAAGGTATGATGAAACAGTCTTATGAATGGTTCTGGGAAATATAAATTGATACAAACTTTCTGGAAAGAATTTTTTGACACATATTAAGAATTTTGTCTTGTTTTTCATTCCCATGGTGGTTAAAAGTATATACCCCAGAGTTGGTCTGGATGTGACATATGAGCAAGGGACTTTTAAACTCCCAGAGCCTCAGTTTCTCATTTGTAAAGTGGGGATAATGAGATTGTCTACTTCATCTCTTCAGATGAGATTATGCACTTATAGTAATTAGTAGAGTGCTTAATATGTATTCAGAACTCAGTAAATGTAAATAAACTATAATGATACTGTGAATTATACTATTTCAACATTGTCCTTTAGGAAATAATCTGGAGTGCAGACAAAGATTTATGCACAAAGATTTTATCATAGACTTAATTAGAAATTGAAGACAAATTGGAAGTAAATGTTCAAACTATAAGAAAAAAAAGCATTTTTGGTTGTTTCCTCGATGCTGGAATATCAAGTAGGTCCTGTTTACAAAGAGTCTCTAATGATAGGTAGAAATGTTGGTGAGTATATTGAGTATATAAAAAAGGGTATTGAGTATGTAAAAAAAGAGCTACATGCTCACATTTAATATAATCTCACCAGTGTGAAAATCTGTATATGTAAAATATGTAGAGAAAAAACTAAAAGAAAAAATGCCAATGTTAGTAGTTAGTTACTGGCTCTGAAAGGCATTCCTAGGGTGATTTTCATGCTTATTTATAATGTGTAAAGATTTTTTTCTATTTTCGTCCATGGACTACTTTACAGTCAGAAAAATACTACCCCAAGATCCCTGTTTGAACTCTGCTCAGCGTTTTCCTCTGTAGATCACAGTGGCCCAGGCTGGAGCCAGAATCCTGCTCGCAGGTGGTACCCAAGGGACTGGCCCCTTGTAGCCTGTCATGCCTGAGTTCTGGAGTTGCCCCAGGGAACGGTACTTTTCTGGTTGTAAGTCAGAACACTGGTATTAATCCTCGAGCTCTTGTTGCTCTGATTTCTGGCTTCTTTCCCTGTGAGTCATTACTCATTTTGAGATCTCCCAAGGAATTCTTTCCAACAAAGAGATTTTGACTTTGAGCCTCTGAAGACATAGGTGTTTTCTAGGTTTTAGGAATTTATTGTTCCTTTTGGCTTGGTTTAATAAAAATCAGTCAACCAGCCTTTGGAACAGGATTCCAAAGCATATTTATTTAAGTGGTCTTCCGTGGAGGGCTTGTGTATGACAGGATTAGGAAGGGAGGTTTGCGTGAGTGGATGAATGCAGTACCCACTCAGGTTGTTGCTTCGGAGTGAATTTATTTAGAGGATCTGGTGTTCAGTATGACTTTTTAAATCACAGAATGCCTACAGATAGCGAACAAAAAGAGAGGGTTCAACTTTCCAAACTCAAGTACTTATAATCTCCCATGTAAGCTGGATCTGTAAACTAACTTGGATTAATGTGACACTTTGGGCAGCTGCAGTTCATGGTTTTATATTTTCAGACATCATTTATTGATTTCTCCTTTGCCTCTGGGTACTCACTCTATCATGCAATGTGATATGTCAGGGGATTGATGGATATTTTCTTATGACTCTTGTAACAGGGAGCCATAGAAGGAAGTGGAGGCCCCAAGTCGTTTCAGTCTCCACAGTTCTTGAGCTGTTTCTACTAGCTTCTGGAAGCTCTACACCTAAATCCAGGCATTTTTGGTTGAATACATCTGGAGACTTAGTTAGCATAGAAGTTGAGGGTTGTGAGAAATCCCTACATTCATCAGGCAGTCAGAGGCAGAGAAAGAGGACTCAGCGCAAGATGATCACCAGGGTAAAATGTGCTAGGAGAGGATACAGGGATTTTGCTGAGGAGGGCTGGAACTCTGGAGGCCAAAGTCAGGTAACAATGAAGTGGGAGTTAGGAAGGCAGGAGACAGGGTATGCAGAGCAAAAAGTTCTGGGGCAGGAAGAAGTGCAGAACACGTTTGTATGTTGAGGTAAAAGGAAGTAAGGGGGAGGAAAAGTGGAATAAGTTGAAAAATTGGATCAAGAATGCAGATGCAGGGCTGGGTGTGGTGGCGCAGGGCTGGGTGTGGTGGCGCATGGCAGTAATCCCAATGGCTTGGGAGCCTGAGGCAGGAGGTTCACAAGTTCAAAGCCAGCCTCAGCAACTTAACAAGATCCTATCTCAAAATAAAATGTTAAAAAGGGCTGACATTGTGGCTCAGTGGTTAAGTGCCCCTGGGTTCACACAAAAAAATGTAGATGGAGGAATCCTGAGACATGGAAGAAAATGAAATAAAAAAATGGGTAAAGATAGCTGTTAAGGTTGGAAGGAATGAATTGAAGGTGCTAATTGAGTGAAGTAGCTGGGAGAGTGGGGAGGAGGATCCACCTGACTCTCGCTTCCTTCAGAAGTAATTAATACACAGCACACTCCTCATTTCAGCAGCTTCTAGAGAGCCCCAGGATCAGGCAGACCCATAAATACCTATTTATTATACCCACAAAACACTACAGAGATTTGCTTACTTTCTCTTCGAAATGTCCCCTTGGTGATTATTCTTTTTTTAATTTCTCTAATTGCACACTAGAGAGAGCTTCAGTTAGATGCAGCTAGTTGTTAGGCAGCGGAACACCTGCAGATCTTGTTGCTGCATGCCTGAGCCCAGAAAGCTCTGTTCATGCTTGTTTGAAGAGGACGAGGCTAAGGCTTTTCAAATAAAAAAGCCTTGACTCTGGTAGTGTTTCGGAGATTTCCATCCTAGAACTTCCCCACTCGCCCAGGTAATCATGAAACACTCTCACCTTCACTTCCCCCAGCAACTTTCCAGAGCTTTTGAACTTCCCCTTGCACACCTAGGATTGTGCTGCTGCTCTGGGAGGAAGACACAGAAGAACAGACGGCTTGGCATGTGTAGAAACCACGCACCAGGCGGGGGAAGAGTCCCCTTCTCACATTTCCCTTGATCTGGTCATTATTTCCTTTATAATTTACTGAAGAGCTATAATGAGGATTAATTTGGTTCTTACGATATCATGAATTGTTTTTGATATGGGCAAAAAAGCTTCTTGTAATTTGAAACTCCCAAGGTTCAGCGAAAGGTCAGGCAGGGGCTGTTGGTTTGTGTGCTATTGAGAGTCCTTGTTTTTCAGGGGAACACTTGGCTCAACTTCTGGGCTGGCTTTAGGGTTTCTAGGGAAAGGGTTCTTCTGTGGACAAGTGGGCACTGGGATGGGGGCGAGAGCTGGTACTTGTACAGAAAATGTGTCTAGATGGTCAGTAGTTGAGAAAGTGTCACCAAGAGTACAGGTAGAAAGACTGATTTTCAACAGGGCTCAGGGCAGGTGATCCGTTTTACTGACATGGATTTTTTTTAATGAAAATCACAGTGTCTCTCTCCAAAGCCTTGAGGTGAAACAGGACCCTCTGGTATTGCCAACTGGCCGTGCTATCAATAGGAACTAGGATCAAAGGAGCTGTCTGTATCAATAACTAAGAAAATAGTGAAGAAACCACACAGCACAGGAACATAAGTTTCTCAGGTAGGATGGCTCGGTGACCTAAGGGTCAGCTCTAGCACTGGAAGGAGCAAGAGAGAGAGCAGGCACACCCGAAAACTTCTATTTATTGGGAAAAATACATTCGAGAAAGTTCCACCCAAATAAGGCAAGGGATTGGGTTTCGAAGGGTGGAGGGTGGAGTCTTGCTTGGTGATGTCTTGTGGTCAGCAGATTGACTGACATCTTGGAAAGCCACACCCATCTCAGGTGCTGTGTGGAATCATAGGCAGAGTGAGAGGAAAGGCACACATATGTCGCACAGCCCCGTCAGGCAGTAATGTCAGGCCAGTCCCCTCATACACTCACATGCGCACTGCTCACACACACACAGCCCATGGCTAGCTCGTGACACTCTGGGTCCTGGGTGGGCATTAGCAAGTGCAAGCTCTTTGCATCCTGCACGGGAAGGTGGGAAGGCTCTGTATCCTGAACTCTGACTTTTCTTTTCCTAAATCTTTATTCCTTTTTCATTTGGGCACATAATTCAGGATTTGTGGGTTTTCTTCTGCCTTTGGGATGAAGGATGGTAAACGAGACTCAGAGGGTAATCACCACTTGAAAGCAGAGCAGAGGACATTTTCACCCACAATGAAAGCTGAGCACAATCGAGTTCTTTATTAGAGGATGACTATTATATGAGTGAGAACAAGAGAGTGCTGGCTGCACAAGATAATTTGTTTTATAGTTTTAATCACAGCTGGTCTGACAGAGCGGCTATGAATCATGTATCAGGTCATAAAAGTGATTTTTTTTCAACTCCCAACCCTTCTTTATAACTTTATCTCTAGCTAAAGACTAAAAATTTCCAGTGACTCAGTCCATTATGTACTACCTGCCTTGCCCTCATCCCAAAGGCTGAGACTGGTATGCTCTCTCTGGAAGACCAAATTTGTGAGAAGGAGCCAAGTGCAGGGCTCAGAAGCCCACTATGACCAGGAGCACAGACTGGGGACACACTGCCCTCAAGTGCATGGAGCCCTTATGGGAGATGTTGAGCATACTGAGCCTGCTGTTTCTGTTGGTCTGACAGTTCTGTCTACACCCCCAGCAAGTATCTATCACATGTGCCCTGGTACTTGAAGGTCATTCAATTGGAAAGAGATGAAAACTCAATTGCTGTGCTGGGCCTAGCCATTTGCTAAAAACCTCAAACACACAATTTGTACAGGTCCCAAGCTTCTGCTTTACTGACATACGCTGCCTTTGGGCTACTCTCCGGCTGTCTGTGCTGCAGTGCTGGTAATTGAAATCCCTCTGCCCTCCGGTGTAGTGATTAGGCTGTACTCATGAGTACCGCTGCCGTCTCTCTGTTCCCTGCCCTCTCCAGACTGCCATCCCCTGTGCCAGCACTGTGTAGCTGATCTCCAGGACACTGGGAGCGTCTGCCTGAGGTGCCAGAATGCCCGCTACCTGCTGCTAGGGGACCACTGTGTTCCTGACTGCCCTTCTGGATACTACACAGAGAGGGGAGCTTGTAAAAGTGAGTTAAGTGCTGACTCAGGAGGTTCTCCTGGGGGCAGTTGCTGAGAGGGCTTGAGCTTCCTGAAGAAGAGAGGAGCATATGTGCATGGACCGTGAGCCAGACCAGCGAATGTGCTCGAAGTGGGGGCCTTGTTATAACCAGCACTTGCAATGCAGCCTTGGAAGTCAGCCTGGCTTCATGGTTTCTGTTTGTTTCTCTGCAGAATGCCACTCCTCCTGCAGAACCTGCCAGGGTGGAGGACCTTTCTCCTGCTCCTCATGTGACGCCAACCTCGTTCTGACCCACATTGGCACCTGCAGCACCACTTGCTTCCCTGGGCACCATCTCGATGACAACCATGCTTGCCAGCGTAGGTATTTTAAATGAACCTTCTCCCCTCTTCTGCTCTTCTGGGCCCATGAGAAGAAATTGTGAGGTTCATACTGCCATCTTCTCTCCTGGCAGCCTTCATTTTTCTAAAAGGAAGAAAGCTCATCTAAAAGGCAACATGGATACTCTTAGAAGACTACAACTCAGATTTCAGACTCACTGAAAGCACTGTCCTCTCTGAGTATCAGCTACGTGATTTTAGGCAGGTTACTTAACTTCTCTTTTCCGGTTACCTCATTAACAAAATAAAAATGTTAGTCTATCTCATCTTTACGGTTTCTCTCATAAATCCAGTTGTTTGATCCTGGGCAGAGAATGGAGCTCACTCTAATTCACAGTCAGTGGATTGAGCACGCGCCTGGATTTAATTTGTCTTCTACGTGTATTTATTGAATATTGACAATGTGCCAGGCTTTATATGTTTCAAAACATTCCATTTCTGCCCAAATAATAGTTATTTTATCTTGTATAAGAGCTACTCATATACATGTCTTATATCCTAAATAAGCTAGAATATGATTAATTACTTTGATTCAAAGAGGACAAAGGACAAACCAAGAGTTAGAATAAATTAGGGAAAGGGCAAATCTGGATGGGAAAAAAATTAGGAAATCCTTCACAGATAAAGGAACATTTGTGATAGGCCAGGGCAGCTTACTTTATTTCAATCACTAAAGTGTCATTTTAAAAAAATTGTTATACTTTTGAAAATGACAGTGAACAAATACAGTGGTGATATTTCAATTTCATGTTCTGGGAAGAACCATATTAAAGGCAGTGTCGACTAGTGGCTAGGAGAGTGGGCTCTGGAATCAGGAGACTAAAGTTCAAATCCTAAATGGCACTCGCCCACTCTGTGACAAGTCAGTTAATTGTAGTTCCTTAGTTTATTTTTCTGTGAAAAGGGGATTTGAACAGTATCTACACTCCAATGTTGTTGCAGTTAACACAGACCCCAGCAGGGAACCAGGTCTATGCAGACTAACTATTCTTGTTACCATTTGTCATGGTCGTCATCACCATTATCAACACCATCTGGAATGAGGCAAATAATTTAATAAAGTTTATTTATATGGATGGATAGAGATAGAACGATAAATACCGCCTTTAATTTATTGAGATGCTTGCGTGTATTTGCATTTGAAATGAAGTTATATGAAACTCACACTTTTGCATCATTTGTTGAGATACCAGAGATAGAACTCTTTTTCAATGAGAAGATTTCTTTACTTTTGAAACAAAAACTTTGCTTGTTATATATCAACCATCCGCTGGAATCTGTAGATTCTATAGTGCAGGAGACAGGAATAAAATACTTGTGCTTTCTATCCAAGAGCAAGAGCGTGTTGGTGGAGAAATGGTGACTTAGATTTATGAGGATCTTCCTAGCAGCAGACTCACAGAAATAGAAGTTCAAAAGAAAAAAACAGAATCCCTTGTATGAAGTATAGGTGACAAAAATGCATTGCATTAAAATATTTCTCTTTTGGGAAGTGTTTTCCTTGCTGCAGGGTGGCCGTTGCATAAACACATTTGCTATGCTACCATGTAAATAGGATTTCATAGACTATTTCAGTTGAATTAAGAACCTCCTAACTTTAGTCCTTAAGTTTCACCCTTTCTAAGATCGGATCAAGTAAGCCCCAAATTGAGATATTTAAGTTTCTATTATGTAAAAAAAAAAATAAATAAAAGTCAACAATGCTCCTTTGTAATGCTCCCCGTTATAGACAATTATAGGCCCTGACAATTTTAGAAATTGTGTAGTAAAGGGCTTTTGAGGAAATGTAATCAGAATTGTGTGAGGCAGTGATAACTATATTATTAAAGAAATTAAGGACTGGAGAGCTTTCTAGATTTCAGTTGCAGAAATCTTTAGAAAGTGTGCATTATTAACTGAGCTCTAAAGTTTTAAGGGTGACTAGGTTGAGATAGAAACTATAAAAAAGCAATAATAAGGGGCTGGGGTTGTGGCTCAGAGGTAGAGCACTTGCCTCACACGTGTGAGGCACTGGGTTTGATTCTCAGAACCTCATATAAATAAGTGAATAATATAAAGGTCCATGAACAACTATATATATATATATATATATATTTTTTTTTTTTTTAAAGCAATAATAAAAAAAAGGTTCTCAGTCCTTAAAACCATAGTGCTTTGGAGCTCAAGGACTCCAAAGTTACTCCATCAAACATTGCACCCCATGCAAAGATAAAGATGGCTTTTCATAGCCCTCCACGGAGCAACAGAGAACAATCCCTCATTTACACAGTTACCTTCAGAGGTTTAATTAACTGTCATTTCCCACTTGGACATTGCTCCAGGCAGAACTGGAGCCAGCAGAGTGTTCAAGCAGAAGTGGGTGGCCATCTCTAATTTAGGGACATTTCTTTTACCAATTACAAAGATTTACTTTTTGAGTATGCATTTCAACCATCTTCAAATGCACCTACAACTACTAGGTACCACTTCATTTTTGTATTCACAAGTTTATCTTTGGGATCTTCATCAAATACTTTGCCCAATCAAAGTAGACATGAAGAACAGTGGAATAGTGCAGACGACACTGTGATAAACCCACATACTGACAACCATTTGATCCTTGACAAGAGAGCCAAAAATATGTTGGAGAGAAGACAGCCTTTTTAACAAATGATGTTGGGAAAAACTGGATATTCATATGAAGATTGAAACTAGATCCTTGTCTCTCACCCTGCACAAAAGTCAAATTAAACTGAATCAAGGACCAGAAACTTTGCAAATGCTAGAAGAAAACAGGGTCAACACTCCACCATATTGGTACAGGCACTGGCTTCCTTAATAAGTTCCCTAAAACTCAAGAAATAAAACCAGGAATCAATAGTGGAATGTCTTCAAATTAAAAAAGCTTCTACACAGCAAAGGAAATGATTAAGAATGGGGGTAAGTCTTTGCCAGCTGCTTCTCTGACAGGAGATTAATATCTAGACTATATAAAGAACTCAAAAAACTTAGTACCAAAAAACAAACAAACAAACAAAAACTCAATCAATAAATGAGCAAAAGAACCAGACACTTCTCAAAAGAAAAAACACAGATGGTCAAATGATATATGAAAAATGTTCAATATCCCTAGCAATCAAGGAAATACAAATCAAAACTACACTGAGATTTTCTCTCATTCAGTCATAATGGCAATGATCAAGAATACAAATAATAATAAATGCTGGCAAGGATGTGGAAGGAAAGATACACTTATACATTGTTATAAGAGACTGCAAATTAGTACATACACTCTGGAAAACTATGAAGATTCCTCAAAATACTAGGAATGGAACCACCATTTGGCCCACCCATCCCATCACTCCCTCATATTTATCCAAAAGAAATAAAATCAGTATAATAGAGCCATACAGCTACTTCAATATTGATAGTAACACAACTCAAAATTGCTAAGTTATGGAATCAGTCTGGATGACTGTCAATAGACAAATGGAAAATAATACGATATATATATATATATATATATATATATATATATATATATATACACACACACACACACACAATGAAGTATTATGCAGCCATAAAAAGAATGAAACTATGGCATTGGCTGATAAATGGTTGGAAATGGAGAACATCACATTGAGTAAACTAAGCCAGTCAGAAAATCAAGGGTCAAAAGTTTGCTTTCATATTTGGAAGCTAGAACAAAATAAGGGAAAGAAGGAGGAGGAATCAGATATCATAAAGTTAATAGGAAAGATCAGTGCAGTAGAAGGAGATCAAGAGGGAGGAAGGAGGAACTATAAAGGGGAGGAAATGTGGAATGAATTTAACAAATCACATGGTGTACTATAGGGAATTTCACCTTTATGTACATGTAGAAAGCACCAATCAAAAATAAATAAATGGGGACTCAGCACCACATATAAATAAGTGAACAAAATAAAGGTCCATTAACAACCAAAAAATTTTTTTAAAGAAAGAAAGAGTGAAGCAGGAGGCATCACTGTACTACAGAGCCATAGTAACAAAAATGGCATGGTATTGGCACGTAGACCAATGGTACAGAATAAGAGACACAGAGACAAACCCGTATAAATACAGTTATCTCGTACTAGACAAAGGCGCCAGAAACATTCACTGGGGAAAAGATAGGCTCTTCACCAAACAGTGCTGGGAAAACTGGAAATCCATATGTAACAAGATGAAATTAAATCCCTATCTCTCACCATGCATGAAACGCAATTCAGTGTGGATCAAAGACTTCAGCACTAGAACAGAGACCCCATGCCTAATAGGAGAAAAGTAGGCTCAGATCTTCACCATATCAGCTTAGGATCTGATTTCATTGACAAGACTCCTAAAGCTCAAGAAGTAAAATCAAGAATCAATAAATGTGATTGATTAAAATTAAAAAGCTTCTTCTCATCAAAGGAAACAATCAATAATGTGAATAGAGAGCCTACAGAATGGGAGAAAATCTTTACTTAAGGCACCTCAGATAGAGCATTAATCTCCAGGATGTATAAAGAGCTCAAAAAACTTAATGCCAAAAAAAACCCCAAATAACCCAAATCAATAAATGGGCCAAGGAACTGAACAGACACTTCTCAGAAGGTGATATATACAATCAATCAACAAATATATGAAAAAATGTTCGACAACTCTAGCAATTAGAGAAATGCAAATCAAAAAGACTCTAAGATTTCATCTCACTCCAGCCAGAATGGCAATTATCAAGAATATAAACAACAATAAATGTTGGTGAGGATGTGGGGAAAAGGTACACCCCGACATTGTTGGTGGGGCTGCAAATTGATGCAACTATTATGGAAAGCAGTATGGTGATTCCTTAGAAAACTTGAAATGGAACCACCATTTGACCCAGCTCTTTCTTCGCTTTATACGCAAAGGACTTAAAATCAGCATATGACACAGCCATATCAATGTTTATAGCAGCTTAACTTACAATATCTAAACCGTGAAACCAACCTAGGTGCCCTTCAGCAGATGAATGGATAAAGAAAATGTGGTATATATACACAATGGAGTATTATTCAGCCTTAAAGAGGAATGAAATTATGGTGTTTGCAGGTAGATACATGGAGCCTGAGAATATCATGCTAAGCAAAATAAACCAATCCCCCAGAAACAAAAGCTGAATGTTTTCTCTGATATGCAGATGCTAATTCACAATAGGGGAGGGGGTAGGAAAGAATAGAAGTACTTTGGAATAGGCAGAGAGGAATGAAGGTAAGGGAGGGGGTATGGGGGTAGGAAAGATAATAGAATGAATCAGACATTATTACCCTATGTGCATATATGACTACATTACTGGTGTCATTCTACATCATGTACAACCAGAGAACACTTTGATGTCTTTTAAACCTACATCTCACTCACCAGGTCCCTCTGTACTCTTTTCCTCTGACAGGTATTCAGAGTCAATTTCAGAATGAGGCAGAGATGGTGGTGCTTGTGCATGTGTTAGTGTGGTGGGTGTACTTACATATTACAACACTTGGATTTTTTTCATTTCTGTAGTAAGTGTTTATTGAACACCTACAATATGACAGATCACCAGCTAGATGCTGGGGAATATTGTAAGGAACATAACACACCTGGTCTTTGCATTCCAAGTCTACAGCCTAAAGGGTACACATGTTAAACAAATAATCACCTCAGTGAAAATTGTTACCTAAGGCAGGAAAGAAATGTCTGGGTGCTGTCAGAGCATGTACCTGTGAGACCTGTTCTAGAATGGAGATTCCACAAAGGATTTCTGGGAGGAGAGAGAAAGAGGATGGGTAAAGAGTTAAAGACTTGGAGATTATAGTAAGAGGATTCAAATGTGTGTGTTAAGCTTTCCAGGAGGAGAGAATGAAGGGAGGGTGGAGGAACAATATTCATACAGATGTTGGTAAGAAATTTTCCAGGATTGAGGAAAGACTGGGTTTTAGGGGGAAGTGTACTTTGAAACCTAAGTAGTAAGAATGAAAAAGTCACTCTGGTAAATGCTTGGAAATGAGATTGCAAGAGTAAAAAAGTTAGGAGGCTGTGATAGTAATTAAGCAAGGGATGATGATGGCTTGGCTATATTGGCATTTGTGGATATGGAGGAAAGCAAAAAGTCCTCAGAGTTATGTTGGAGAGTTTGAATAAATAGGATCCAGTGAGTGACTGGATTAGGAGTGAAGGAAGGAAGATATCAAGATAGACTCTTAAGTTTTCCAGCAAGAAAAACTGAGTAGATAGAGAAATGAGAGAATGCAAAAGCATGACCAGATTGGGAATCATCCCTGCATGCCTGAATCGCCTGACGGGCTGCTGAGAATTACCTTTCGTCAAACCAATAAGCCGAGCAACCTTTAAATCCTGAAAATATGGGATTTTACAAGCTTCACAATTAAGTTGGTGCCTAATTTTAATCTTGGCCTACCTACACCCACACCCTCCCCCACTGCCCCCCGCCCAACACACAGTGTACATCATGAGCTACAAGGGACTTGATTCCCTAAGAAGTTAAGTTCAAATAAAACTCTGGACTATAATTCTAGAGATCTTAGGGTAAGTATAAATTTTGTGGCTGAATCACAGGACAATTTGGATGTGGGATTTCCATCTTTGAGTTTATAATTTATCTTTTGGGAAAACAAGAGTACCTTCTATATTTTGGGAAATAAAACTAATATTTTCTGTGTCTATTGATCACCGTGGAGGGTTCTGAGCCATAATTAAAGAACAGGTTGGGGCAGGGCTTTGTCCCTCTGCAGCATGTGTCTAGTTTTGATCAATGTGTCCCTATTTGCAATTGTAATCATCAGGTCATTTTCTTTTCCTGTCTGCTCAGCATGCGACACACATTGCTGGAGCTGTGATTCACAGGCCAGCTGTACCTCCTGCCGAGATCCAAGCAAGGTCCTGCTCTATGGGGACTGCCAGTATGAGAGCTGTGCCCCACAGTACTATCTTGACATCTCCACCAAGACATGCAGAGGTAAAGTTCTTCCTGAATTGTGTTAAGGAGTCTTTTACTCCATGATACCTCTTTACTATAAACGCCCCGTGCCCCACATTGGGAAAATGCCTTCATCAATCATTTTGACTTTCTCTGATGATAGCAAGAATTAGTGTACGAGTGAATTCATCTACTCCCTCATTGATTTGTTTTCTAAGCCAATTTTTTGAGCACCCACTATGAACTAGACATTGTTCCACATATTGGTAACTAGACCAGAGGTAGCAAAATAAAAATGCTCAGGTTATGTTTGACCCATAGACATGTTTTGTGTGGCCCACCTAATGTTCTGAAATTTAAAAATCTTTGGTTATTTGCCTCTTAACAAGCTAGAAGTCTTCACATACAAAAAGAATTTGAGATTTTCAGTTTCTTTTGGAGAAAAAAATAGGAAGATCTGGCAATACTTGGTTTGCTTTACTACACAGTGCAACAAGAGGTTGACTGTGTTGCTGTCATCCCCACTGGATGGAGCATCAACTCCTCAATTTACCACAGTCCCCACCATTCCATAGTCTATCATGCCAGGCCTATTTCAAAGGGCCTTGTAGGTATTTTTATTTACAGTTCCAGATTGTTAGACTCTAAGCTTAAAGAAATCAGGAGTTGTTATCTGATTTGTCCACCTTCACTTAACACAGTCAAATGAGTGAAGATAGAGTTGTTGTCCTTGAGGAATTTTTAACATGACAATGTCAAATTCCAAATGCCTATTTTCCTTGTTCTTCAGTAGTTGGAATTCGTGGGCCTTGTGGTTTTTGAACAGCAGTGCATAAGGGGAAAGATAGAGTTAAGAGCAGATTTTACTTGATTCTGTTCCATTTCATCTCTTCATTCCAGCCTCTTTCCATGTTTCCCTCTATCCCTTTGGCTCTGGCAGAGAAACTAGAGCTCAGATATGGAGGTCAAACATCTGTCAAGTAAACTTGGGATGCTTTAAGGCTCTACAAAATTGCACACTTTCCAGTCCAAGAAATTCTACTTGGTTGTCAACTTAGGTGGTCTGCTGGGCTCAAGACCACAGAAGCTTTCCTTTTATTTATTTTTTTTCTTCTAACCAGGGGCTGTCAGTATGTGGTGAAAAATAAGATTATCACAAAGCCTCCCTGCTGTAGATGATTTCATAACTATACTGGCAGTTGTGAGTCTCTTGTTTTAGTCTTTTTCCCTCAGGATCCATTCAGCTAAATAAATGAGTGAGATTAACTTTATAAATCTTCTTGGTAGCATGTGTACTGTCTTGCACATTTACCTGTTTCTTGGAGACTTTGAAATAGTGCATCAAGATAGAGAAAAGGTGACTAATGAGAGGTTTCCCTAGCTTCTTAGCAGGGTGGGGAAAGTGGGATTAAGACAGTCTTGAGTAGAGATATGTTCTCTAAGAAAAATATTTTAACAGCAAACACTCACTGAGCTGTTGCTATATGCCAGATACTGTGTTATGTTATTGATTATTGATTGATTGATTTTGTTGGGATTGAACCCAGAGCTGTGCATACCAAGCACTCACTTCACCATTGAGTTATACCCATCTAAATTCTTTACCTTCATTAATTTGCTAATTTTCACGAAAACCTTATATAATGGGCACATCTGTCCCTGTTTTACTAAGGTTCAACAAGTTTAAGGGTGATATACAGGATTGTACAGATTAAAAGTAGCAAAGTCATGACTTAAATAACAACTTATTTCAAAACCCAGGTATTTAACCTCACTTCCCTCATTCTGTCTTCCACACATGAAGGTCTGGCTTCCTTACTAGAGAGAACACTGGCTGTCAAACATGAGTTTTCTAAATGTATCAGAATTTCAAGGGTCATTAAAAAGAGCAACAGCAACAACTATAATAATTGTTATAACAAAAATAATAGTAGCAGCAATATATTTTCCTGTGCCCCACCCCTGAGACCACATCAGTATGTCTCACATTGAGACTGATCATCTGTATTTCTAACAATCCCCCGGATCATCCAAGGTTGGCCCCACTAGGGTGCAAGCTCCTTGAAGGCAGGGTCTGTACTTCCCACTGTTACATTCTCCTCGTGCAGTGATATGCATTATTGCATATCAAGTGCTTGTTGAGCAAATGAACATGTGAACAAGTCCATTCTGCTGACCCCAATGAGGTCTTTTCCAGTAAGCCATTTCTTTCTGGACACTTTCTTTATCTCCATTTAAGTCTAACATCACTGTTTCTTTCTGTTGTGTTGGTCAATGCCTGATTTTTGAGAGTGAGAGTCACATGGCTCGTGTCAGTGACAGTATCAGATACATTCTGAGTGGGATCTCTGATATCTCTTTACCTATGGAGCACTGAGCATTTGGAGAAAGTCTAGATTAGGCTTGTGGGCAACTTGGCCCACTCCCCATGGCAGACTTTGTGTGAAGAGTTGGCATACAAATCCAGGTAGACCTGGCTCTCTGCAGCCCAGCTGATAAGCAGGCCCTGCACAAAGTGTGGCGTGCTCTTTGTACATGCTCATGTCTAACATATTGAGGAACACAAAACCTCAGAGAAGCATCAGGGCTACTGCAAGCACAGGCCTTGTTACAACTGCCTTAACTGACATCTCATATTGTCCCCGCTTTACCTCTTGCAGCTGCAGACAGCCTCCTCATAAATTAGTCTGTGGGACTTGGGGGTGGACAGAGGGGAAGCTAATCTAACATAGGATTTCTTTCTAGAGTGTGATTGGAGTTGCAATGCATGCAGTGGTCCTCTGAGAACTGACTGCCTGCAGTGCATGGATGGCTACGTTCTCCAGGAGGGTGCCTGTGTGGAGCAGTGCTCGCCATCTTTCTACCGGGACATGGGCCTCTGCAAGAGTGAGTGTCTGGAGACCACCCCACTCTGTGATCATTGAAGTTTTGGTTGCTGATTTCTGAGAAGCCTGTGACAAGAGTCCCTTCTGGCTTTTTATCCCATTCTGGGTTTCTTTGCTAACAGTTGTCTTTGTTATGAAAATTTCCCTTTCCTTCTCCCATGCTCTTATGTGACATATGCTAAAATTTGATGCCAGTATGGGAATCTTAGGGTTGTATGGTAGGCCATTACGTTTGGATTTCTTTAAAGATTTGAAATACTGTCCTCCAGATGGGAAGATTTGTGTACCTGGGCATTCAAGCACACGGAAAGACCATGTTGTTCTACCATCTGCCTCCCTCGAATCTCTGTATGCCATATTCCTCACCATCAACTCTCTCTGCCCAGTACCTTCTTCAGCCTCAATTTAACACCACAAAATCCTCAGACCCTGAAATTCCTACCAGAACTACACTGAGACCATTTCTGAATGATTGACTGGATGAATCAGGAAAAGACCAACACTTAAGTAACACAGTACTGAAAGCTAAGGACTAGTTAATACTAACAATAGTTGATAATATCCATCGGTCACTTAAGAGTTCATGGATAATATTCCATCAATTTGATCTTTACCTGGTAAGGTATGTGGGACAATATTTTACTCCCATTTTAAAGGGAATAACACGGAGGCACATAGAGGTGAAGTAACTTTTCCTCTAACTGCTAAGTATGGGGATCACAAGAAGAACTGTGGCTCCGTGACTTCTCATGGGGTGCTTTGCCCAGTACACTAGATGGTGTTGCTGCCTGATACCTAGTGCTGCCTTGAATAGGGGCCCAGATCCTTTTGCAAAGCTACACACTTTCCTATTGACTTGACTTTTCCCTTTCAGGCTGTGATAGTCACTGTCTCCAGTGCCAGGGGCCCCATGAGTGTACCCGCTGTGAAGGGCCATTTCTCCTCTTGGAAGCCCAGTGTGTCCAGGAATGTGGGAAGGGGTACTTTGCAGACCATGCAAAGCACAAATGCTCAGGTAACTTGAGTCTAAGCTAAGTTCTCTGGTAAGAAGTAAGAGCATCAAGTCATGTGTGCTGGTTCTCAGGCAACCAGGAGCATCCGAATTAGAGGCAGAAAGAAAACCCAGGGAACTTGGCCTAAGTAATTGATGGCTTCCTATGCACATCTGCCGAATGCTGATTAAATAGGATTTAGGAGTGTAGCCCAATAATTCTCTTGCACAAATCAATATGTCCCTAAAGGTCTTTATGGAAACAAAGCCAATTTTTTTTTAATGGAATATAAAGTTTATATTGAACTGCAGTGAGGTATCCATTAAGAGTGGAGCCATATTGATACGGACAAAGAATTTTCAGTGTGTAGACTAAATCACCTGTAACCCTGATATTGGTATTATATCCTTGAAGACTAGGATTCTGAGGAATAATTTGGTGATATATACTGGAGCTTTTATTGTTAAACTCAAAGTCTTAATCTCCTTGTCCACTGGATCATCCAAGAAAATTTTCTGTTCATTCTCATCATTTCTACCAAACCTTCGTACCATATGCCCCACTTAAAAGAATAACTGATGTTTAACAATAATGCCATTAACCAGGCACAACATTTTATGTTTCACCAAATTTTCTTCATCTGCCTTGTCTTATTTAACATTCACAACAACTTGATAAAATATGACAGATACTATGAATCTTATTTTACAGGGGAACAGAAAACAGACTAAAAAGTGTTGTTAATCAAGGCAATGTAAATCAGACATTAAACCCAGGTTTTCTGATTCCAGTCAAGCTCCTTTATACTGTGTAACCACTCTATAACAAAATCCCAGCAAAGGAAGCCAGAAAATTAGGCAGTTATCACTCAATCCATAGAAGATTATCAACAACCGAAAGAAATAATTCGGTGGTTCTTTAAATAGCTGACTTTCCTCATGCATTTAAAATATTTCTACTACTACTACTACTACTACTACTACTTTAATAATAATAATAATAATAATAATAATAATAATAATAATAACAGTGAGCAGTGGCAGCAGTAGAACACTCAGACCTTTCTATGCGTTCACTATTTTAGTCATTTCACATTATAACATGTCATCCTACAACTATTACTTGCATTAGGTGATATTATTATTCTCTTTTTAAAAACAAAGCAAAACAAAATTGCAGCACTGTTGAAGGAACTTGTCCAAGGTCACAGCTGGTAAATGACAGAGAAGGAATGGTACCTAAAGATAGTCTATGCTCTTAATCACTATGAATGTCCTCTCATACAAGTCTACATGATTAACAGCCATCCATGAGCAGACTTTCTAAATGGCATTGTGTGAGGTGGGGAGTGCGTCTCTCTGTTCAGTTTCCTTCTGAGTGTATCAGCTCCCATGAGACTCTAAAGGAGACAGTTAGGAGGCTCTTTTGTCACAGTCTGTTATGGGTGGGGGGCCATTTGTTGCTTGTGCTCCAACTCTTGTGGTTACAATCCCTTTATTTCCCTAATGGTCCTACTTGGGTGTCTGTGCCTTGGTTGTGTCTCATTTATTGTGTCTTCTCTTTCATAGCCTGCCCTCGAGGGTGCTTGCAGTGTAGCCACAGAGACCGATGTCACCTCTGTGGCCAAGGGTTCTTTCTGAAGAGTGGCCTCTGTGTTTCCAACTGCATTCCTGGCTTCTCTGCCCACTCTTCTAATGAAACATGTTCTGGTAAGAGCTCTTCTGGCGGTCTGGTGAATGCACCATTAATTTTTCTTTGCAAAGTCTGGATTTACTGAAATAATTGATTCAGAGTTACCACTGTGGGGGGAAACCAAAACTTGATGCTGCTAAGGAATAAGGAACTGTTTATACAACATGGAAAAATTAGGAAAACTCAACTTCTATGATCTTTGAAGAAAAAAAAAGAAGCAATCTGTGCTCTAAAAGTCACAAGTATAAGATAAGAAATTTGGCATAAACTTAGCTGTGTTCTTGAACTGCAGCCACATTATAGAAAATTACATACATGTTTATACATGTAATGCACTTATTTGTATTCATATAAACTTGTAGAGTAAACTATGCCAAGAGTTCAGTGGTGCATCTTTTGGGCAAACAGTGGAGATAAGCTATAAATAAACAATGAACAGGATGAGGAGACTCCAAGAGGTTCATCTGTTGAAACTGGATGAATTTGTTTCTGTTATGAATAACAGGTTAAAGGAAAGGCGCTCATTTCTCCCTGCATACCTCACCTTAAATAACAGAGAGAAGCGAATTTAAATTCAGTCCTCATTTTGAACTCCAAAAGTTTTATAGGTGGATAAACCTTAGAAGTGTTCCTTAGCTTTATTGTTTACCAAAAGCCTGAGGCATTTTGTAGTATCCAAAGTCACACATTCTGTCTCTATATTTCTGGACTCTAAAGAGATTAAGATTTTCCAAAGAAAAAAATATCCTTGACTCATTTTGTTAGGATCTTTCTGGAAACCCCATCTACTTGAGAGTCAGCTTACTACTCTTGGGACATAATACAAGTCAACCTGTGGAAATGAATTCTACTTTTATTAGAATAATCTTATGGTAGATGTTGAACTGCACTGTCTGGCCTAATTGTAGAAGGGAACATTGCCCGTTAAAGACCTTGGCAAAACGCCTTGCAGGAGAGAGGATGAATTCTACATTATGGAAGGAAATCCTCATTTATCTGTCAGATGTTTCATACGCACAGAGATTGCAAATTTTTTTTAAAAAAGTGTATATATTTCACATGAATTCTGAACGTGAGCCACCAACAATCCTACTTCATTGTAGATTAACTGGTACCCTTTAGAGAATGGCATCATACACCTGTCTCTTTTCTTGCCCTCAGTGGATCTTATGTGACAGGTGTAATCAGAATAAGACTGTGGTTCTCAAATCTGCCAGCCAATTAGTGTAAGCAGGGGGGCTTATGAAATTAATGAGGTCCATCCCAGAACATCTAAGTCAGAATATCTAGTAGTAGAGCCCAAGTGTCAGTATTGTTTTAAAAGATCCCTATATGATTCTTTGTTATTGTTATTGAGATATAATTCAGACATAAAATCCAAAAATTAAAGTGTATAGCCCAGTGGTTTTTAGTATAGTCACAAAGCTGTATAACTATCACCAAAATCTAATTCCAGAACATTTTTATCATCATAAGGGAAACCCATAACCATAGTAATCTCTATGCATTTTTATGTCATTCTAGAACCTGACAACCACTAATCTAGTTTCTGTCTCTATGCATTTGCCTGTTCTAGACATAAATAGGATCACACAATGTTTCCTCTTTTATGTGGATTCTTAGCATAATATTTTTAAGGTTCATCCATATTGTATTGTGTATTAGTACATCATTTTATTTCCTTCTTTTGGATAAATAATATGAAATTGCATGGATATACCACATTTTTTTCGAGCACCCCCCTCCAGAACTACTTCCCTCCCCGCTCCAGTCCTAGGAATCAAACCTGGAGCTTCATGCATTTAGGGAAGCACTCTACCATTGAGTCACATCCCCATATCCCAAACCCTTGATTATCTATTATTCATCAATGGATATATATTTTTGCAATATTTTCTCTTTGGATATTATGAATATGCTGCTCTAAACATTCATGTACAAGTTTTTGTGTGGGCATACATTTTTAATTCTCCTGGGTGTAAACTGGGAGTGGAATTCCTGGGTCATATGGTACTATATTTAATTGAGGAGCTGTGCAACTATATTTCCAAATGACTGCACCATCTTATACTTCCATAACAATGTGCGAGGGTTCCCATTTATCCACATCCTCACCTGCACTTTTTATCGTCTCTCCTAGTGAAAGTGAAGTGCTACGTAGTTGTGGTTTAGATTTACATTTCCATGGTGATGAAGGTTGTGCACTGTTCATGTGCATATTGGCCTTCTGTATATTTTCTTTGTGGAAATGCCTACTAAAATTTTTACCCTTTTTTAAAATTGGTTTTCTTTTTCTTCTATTGTTGAGTTAAAGGAGTCCTTTATAGATTCTGGATACAAGTCATTTTTCAGATGTGTGATTTGCAAACATGTTCTCCCCTTCTATGAGTTGTCTTTTCACTTTGGTGAAGCACAAAAGTTTTTAATTTGGTGATGTCCAACTTACCTATTTTTTTTTTCTTTTGTCACTTGTGCTTTTTGTGCCATAAGAAAGCATTGCTTGGGCTGGGGATGTGGCTCAAGCGGTCGCGCACTCGCCTGGCATGCGTGCGGCCCAGGTTCAATACTCAGCACCACATACAAACAAAGATGTTGTGTCCGCCGAAAAACTAAAAAATAAATATTAAAATTCTCTCTCTCTCCCTCCCTCCCCCTCCCCCCCCTCTCCGCCCCCTCTCTTTACAAAAAGAAAAAGAAAGCATTGCTTAATTCAGAACCATAAAAATTCTACTCCAGTCTTGTCTTACAGTTTTTTCCCCCCAAAGACAGGATATCACTGTGTTGCCCAGGCTGGACCCCAGCTCATGATCTGCTTGCTTCAGCCTCCCTTGTAGCTGAGATTACAGGTGTATGCCCCTGAAGCCAGCTTGTCTTCTAACAATTTTATGGTTTAACTCTTCCATTGAAGTCCTGTGTCATTCTCATATACATCTAGGGGAACAATCACTGAGTTAGAAAGATACTTATGTTCTATAATATAGCCTAGAGTCTCCTCTGTACAGTTCTGAATTAACATTACAAGTCTATTTCTTTAAAGCAAATAAATAAGACCTACTTAGTGAATGTGACAAGCCTGAGCTTTGGATTTGTATGTTTTTCAGGCAAGGTGCACACTCCCAGCCTTCATGTGAATGGCTCCTTGATCCTTGCAATTGGTTCAGTGAGGCCACTGGACTTTTCCCTCCTGAATATCCAACACCAGGATGGCAGGGTGGAAGATCTCCTGTTCCATGTTGTGAGCACTCCCACCAATGGTCAGCTGGTGCTCTCAAGAAATGGAAAAGAGTCTCAGCTGGACAAGGCTGGCCATTTTAGCTGGAAAGATGTGAATGAGAAGAAAGTGCGTTTTATACACAGCAAAGAAAAGCTCAGGTGAGTCAATGTTGCTGATCTCCCCCCATCTCTTTTCCATCATTGCTCTGGCCCCCACCTCCTCTTTTTTAATAGCTAACCCTTCCCATCTGGGGAAAATCAGTACTCCTCAAATGTGTTCAGCTGCCTGTCATCATGTCCCTGTAATTGTTCAGAGAGTGTACTTCTGTTTGAGACATTTTCATTTTATCACATAATTATGGGTAATCCTCTGATGTGACAGGAAAATTCTGAGTATAATTACCCACTTTTTTGGCCCAGTAGAAACAAAACTGGTTATATAGCCAGATGCTAGAGCTGCTTCTTCCCCATGAGCATAACATACAGGGAATAGCGGGCAGATAAAGAATGGAGCACGTGTTTTTCAAGGTGTGATGTGGTCCCTGGAATTTCAGAGTTGGAAGGAAACTTAGAGTCATAGTTAACTTTTTATTATCCACATTATAAGATTAATTGTGGCTAATTTCTAAGCCCCATCCAGTTTTCTCCTGATGCTTTACACATATCTGGCTATCTTCCCCACCCAGCTGACATATGCTTCAGGAATTCAATTGAATGTTAAAACGAACCCAAGCAAATATAGCCCCATAATTAGCAGAGTAAATCTACTAAACAGAAATCAGAGAATGCATCCCAAAGATTAGCCTCTTGGATTCTCCTTCACCCTGCTCTGCTTCATTAGTGCAGATAATTCACCATAGACTATTTGTGTAAATAATGATTTGAAGACCACAAAACCATAAGAACACAGTGAATATTCTCACTGTCAATACTAAATTTGAGGATTTTATTTTATTATTTTTGTTACTTATTTATTTTGAGATTCAGGCAAAGCCATAAGTAGGGAGAACAATAGATGGCACTTTCTCTGTGGTAGTTCAGAGCTGATGATGCCAGTAACCTCAGAAGGTCATATTCTAGGAATAAGAGCAACATTTACTGAGTGCTAGCTTTGAGCCAGGCATTATGGTAAATTTTTTACATGAATTATGTATATGGATTATATGTGTTCTCAGTCTACAGATAAGAAAACCGAGACCTGGGAAATTTTGCCTAAGACCTCATAACCTGAGAGTCTAGAGCTGAGACTCCAACCTGACATTCTCTGAGTCCACAACCCATGCCTCTAGCCACAATGATATCTGCCTCCCCAATATTATAGGGACAATAGGCTTGCTTTCATCCTCAAGGGGCTAAGATCACTACACAGAGAAAAATATTGTGCTACGGAGATGGAATATTTGAAGCCACAGAGTCACTTATCAAATCCCTGCTCCATTTCTCCATTTACTTTTGTTACAAGTATAGTTCTTAAGTATCCACATTTCTCTCTCTCTCTCTCTCTCTCTCTCTCTCATGCACACAGAAACAGACACAGACACACAGAGCTTCACAGCAGAATCCCTTGTGAAAAGCGTAAAGCTTCACAGACAACCAACATTAACCCTCTTCTCTATTTAACATCTTTAACCTCACATAACCTACAGAATCTTAAGCTTTGTACCCCTAAATAGGACAAAGAATGACAGTTTAGGGAATTCCTACACATCTCTTTTTCTAGGTACCTATTTTAATACTGGATTTTCTTTACCTAAAAATTAAAACCAAAGAAATAACAGAAGAATAATAAAATGAGGTTGTTAAAAACTTGTGAAAATTAAAATTGTCTTTGAATGACAGAGAAGAAAAGAAAAACTTATGCTTGCTGCATAAGTTTGTGGTTTTTGTTCTTTGCCATGAAAATACTGACCATGATTCGTTGATGAAAATTCTTTAGGATTGGATTGCCCCGGGATTAGAATGCTGCTGTGGAGTAAAAGACAACTTGTAAATGTAGTCAGAGTGACTGTGATAAGCTGGTAGTGCTCAGATGCAGAGTGCCACCAAAAATCATTTCTCTTTCTTGGTTCTTTCCATTGTTTCTGTCAGTTGCATCCTGTTGAAGCTTGGAGGTGGGAGCAAAGAGGGACAGGATTTAGATGGGGCAGAAAAGGAAAGCGTGGTTGGAGTAGGAGGGAAGGCAAGAATACATTTTTTAAAAAATCAGGTTTATTGGGCTATAATTTGCATTCAGTAAAATTCCCTATTTTAAAGCATGCTGTTCTATGAGTGTTAACAAATCTATATGGTCTTGTTACCACAGTCAAGACATAAAAGAGTTCCATCACCCCCCACCCCCCAAAATACCCTTTTTATAGTTACTCCTTTCCTTCCAGCGCCTGATCTGGTTTTTTAGCCCTGTAGTTTTAGCCTTTCTAAAATACCCCTTGAATGTAATCAGACAGTATATGTGGTCTTTTGCTTCTGACATTTTCTACAATGCTTTTGAGATCCACCCACATTCTTTCAAGTATAAATAGTTAGTTCCAAGAATACTTTTTAAAGAACCTTTGAAACAATGGTCCCTGCAGTAGTCAAGAATTCCAAAGCTCCCATGGTGCATTAACCACATATATCACCAGCCAGCTGTGAGTTCTGTGCTTGGATCAGCTTTAAAGGTGGGCAACTCATCCCTGCCCTTCCAACAGTCTCTGAAGCTGCTGGAACAAAACTCCTTTAGAGGGATTCAACCCACAGCAAAGAGTGATCCTTCTTTTATTGTTAATTGGGACTGTTTGGTTGCAAGTGATGAAAATCAACTTGAACTAGATTAAACAAAAGAGTGAGGTTATTATAATGTTGCAGAAGTGGCTCAGATCTCAAAGACTTGAAGAGCACTGGTGCTCCAGGGCAAGTCCAGAAGCTAGAACTGGAAATGTGAAGCAGGACTCAAACCTTCTCTCATCCCTGTGTCTCCTTGCTCATAGACTTCATTGACCCATCTCCCACAGGCAGGCTTGTTCCATATTCTCATTCCCATGGTAGGTTCTGGTTATCCCGTAGTAAAATGGTGAGACTGACTCAGGCCAAGTCCAAATTTCCATGGAAGAACAAGCCATTCTTCCCTAGTCTTGCCACAATGAATGTTGGAATGGTGGGGAGATAGATACTGCAAACATTGTTATTGGGTGTCCACTCCTATGAATTGAGAAGGGGATGGAAGGAAGGTTTATTGAAAGAAGGAATCACTGGGAACTGGGTCAGAGACTACACAAGATTCCTTTCCATTCTATAATGTATAATAATGTATCACTAACCTGTCTTGGCCTGACAACTAGTGTACAAACTTAGCTGTTTGTATATTCAGTTTAGAAAAACAGAGAACAAAATAGTCATATTATTATTATGTTATAACAAGGTCTAAGAACACAAAGCATTTTTACCTGCATCTTACTATGTCATCTTTGGTAATTTCTGTTTACATTTCAGATATCATATTACTGTGGTGGTTTGATCCAAATTTTTACATCATATAACCTGAAAATATTTTTGATCCTTTCTCTTTCTACAGAATAATTTAATGATGTATTTTCTCATTCTTTTTGGGGGTACTTTTTAGGAAAGGTTACTTTTCCTTGAAAATTAGTGACCAGCAGTTCTTCTCTGAACCACAACTGATCAACATACAAGCATTTTCAACACAGGTAATAAAAATGCCGAGCAGTTAACAATTTTACATGCTTACTAATTCTCAAGAACAAATTAAGCCTTCTTTCAGTTTTAGCAAAAATGATTGAGCTATATTAATCTTAGTTTTATCATGAAATGCCTCTTGAGTAATTTTTAGTACTTTCGATAATAATATCAACAATAATAATTACTAATGCATGTATAGTTCTTAGTGTTTCACATAAGTTATCAGTTGATACATACACCAATCTCATGACATACTGTTATCCCCAGTTTATAGATGAGGAAACTAAGGCACAAGGGGGTTAAATAATGTGTCTGTAGTGTTGTAGCTAATAGTCAAGATTTGTGCCCAGCAGACCTGGCTTCAGAGTCTGTGGTCCAAACCCTTATCTTATGGTGACTTACTATACTATACCAAACCTGACACTAGTCCTGCAGAATAAATCTGTTCCAGTTGTGAAGACTTCCCTTATTCTTAGGTAAATAAGTTTATTTTACTTCAGTATTTCTCTCTCAAGGGTTTAGAATCGTTAGTAGTTGGAGGATCTTACATCAGCTCCTACATGAGGTGTCAGAGTGGTCGTCAGCCAAACATGGATCTGAGGAAATCATAGTAGAAGCTATAAGACACAGTGTAATGGCCCTTCACACTCATCTCTTATCACTCACTCTGTCAAGTTGTACTTATGTGTCCAGAATACACACGGCGGTAGAAGCTCTGAGAACTGGGTTTGAGGGACTGAACAGCTAAAATGTGCTAAAACAATAGGAAGATGGTGTGTGTATGTGCGTGTGTGTGTGTGTGTGTGTGTGTGTGCACATGCGCATGCGCACGCATACATCATTAACAGCAAGGACATGATGTTGAGAACTAAGACTACCTAAATATCCAGACCTTACTATTGCATTAATCGTGATTCCAGGAAGGACACTAGATTATTGTTTTTAACTCATATTTTTATCTTTTTGATCAAAAATGAAAAAAAAAAAAACATGAAGGACAACATAGACTTGAAGAAGTGATTGCCACATAGTGTTAATAACCCAACTCAGTTCTTCTTAATGATATTATCACGTCAGGGATAACTTGAAGTTTAGGAGTGATTAGAAATTAATCCTACTTAAGTGTGTAAATTTTGTTTTAATTAATGCTAATACATGTCATCTCTGTAAATATAGGCCAAAGGGCCAAATTCAGTCTTAGGATGTACTGGCTTAGGTGTTCCTTAATTCTTAAACATTTTGCTTTGACCTCTTCATTTGGGCTAATATAGTTACTCCAATGAAAGGCCTAGGGTAGGTATTAGCAGGTAACTTTCTAATCTGAGATGATGAGTTCCCACAGTTTTTTGAGTTTTGACTGTTTTCCACTTTCCCTAAGCGAGTAGATAATGAGGGCACATTTTATTTATGTATTATATGATAAACTCTTCATTTTAACTTTTTAAAGTGGAATTTTAAAAAGAAATTTTAACTTATTTTTGTTCCTTTAAATTTTGTATTATTTCAATATAGTCTTGAGCCTCCCTGATATTTTCTCATGTAACTGAATTTAGTCTATTTATGGACTTTGACATCACCTCTGACCTTTCCTCTTTCAGAATATGAGGGGCCATTCATTCCCACATACAGACTCACAGCTTTAGAATTCTCAGGAATGTTGAGGAGTAGCTACCATCTAATTTTCCACTACGTGATTATCATAATGATGCATTAGTTAGACATTACTTTAATGGAAATTTTAATTTCTGGGAGACCAGAAAGGTGCTTGAGTAGTTTTTTTTTTTTTTAAAGCCATTTGGAATAAAGAAGACAGTATGTTGAGAAAAGTCTTAGATGGTTCAACTTCAAATGGTATTAAAAAAACTAAGAAAATGTTTTCTTTGGCTTCTGGCCTCGTTGAGTGTATGTGTATGAGGTTTTTTTCTGTTGTGACTCACTAACTTTTTTCTTCATGAAAGAACATTTTATCTGCTTACTCAATTGGTGGGGGGAACCAAACAATCCCAAGGAAAACATTAAAGTTAGCAGTGTTGTACGAATTAACCAGGTGGTTGCCTGACTCATCCAGATCATAATCTCCTGGGCTTTCTAGGCTGAACTGGGATGGGACTCTGTCAAGATTTGAATGGGAGAACTTGAAAAAACTTGCTGGGAGGGACCAGAAATAGCATGACTTCAGAAAGCAAAAGTGCCTTACTCTGAGTCAGCATATTGCATAGTGGCCTAGAGTGAAGCACTTAACTCCCAAAGACGAGTTCAAAAATTCTATAGCTCCTGTTAGTCTTTATTGAATGCAGATAACTGACTGGCCTTCCTGGTACTGAGCTGATTTCATTAACAATGTAGAGGATATAATGCAAATCAAGAGAGCAGATGAAATAGAAATTTAGAAGCTGAGCAGATGAAATAGAAATTTAGAAGCTGGAAGCCCTTTTTGATTGCCTCTTATCAAGACTATGGTCTTAAATTGACTTGAGAAACCTCCAGAGTCCAGAGATGTAAAGTAACCGCAACCACTGTTCTTACTATGACCAGCTGCACCTCTGACAAATGCTTTCACCATGGTACAGGGTTATTTCTTTGCCATAGCACCTACAGTTTCTTAAAAGGCATAGAAATATCAATCAGGTTGCCACTCTGATCCACTGAGTTGCCCTCTCTTTCCCTAGTAAATGACTATTCTTCCCTGCTTCCCTTCAACTCCACAGGCCCCATATGTGCTGAGAAATGAGGTTCTCCACATTAGCAGAGAAGAGCGGGGAACCATCACCACCCAGCTCCTTGACATTCGAGATGATGACAATCCCCAGGATGTGGTCATCGAAGTACTTGATCCTCCACTTCATGGCCAATTGCTCCAAACTCTTCAGTCCCCCACAACCCCTATCTATCATTTCCGGCTGGATGAACTCTCCAGGGGCCTTCTCCTCTATGCCCACGATGGCTCAGAGAGCACATCTGATGTTGTGGTCTTGCAGGCCAGTGATGGACACTCCTTCCAAAATATACTGTTTCATGTGAAGACTGTGCCCAAGGTGAGTGTCATTCTAGTTTCATTCCTTGCACCTAAATATGAAGTTCGCTGATAATATTTTGCAATGCTTATAAAGTTAGGATATGGGTAGTTATTCATTTATTCAAGCATAACCTATTACATGGGTCCTCATTAAGTACCTATTATATAAGTAATATATTTTGGCAGTAATATATAGTAATATATCTTGTTAGCAACACACTTGATCTCTATAAATGGGATGATTTGCAACTCTTTTTGTTGACCTACTCCTGTAAAACTGTATTATTATTCACTGATCCTTTTGTCTCCTGCCTGAGAATCAAGGCATCTTGGTATTTGTCTGCCCTTCTAAAACAGCTCATGGAATGAGAAGCCCTTGGTCAGTAATCTTAATGAATTAAAGGGGAGAGTTCAGCCATACTGTTAGCCTGTGAGCCCAACTGAAATGGGATAAAGGAACCCTCCTTTTTGGTAATCATAAGGGTCTTTGGCCTGGGGGCTAAAAGTGTGTTTATCATTCTGAGTCACTGATGTGTCACCTTATTTTTTTCCTATTTCCATGAGTGCTGGTGTTATTATTTACTTATTATTTTTCTTTGAAACAATTTGGTTTGTGTGTGTGTGAGAGACCTCATTCTAACAAATTATATTGATATAATCATGGACTTAATGTCTATATTATACTTTTCTAAAATATTAAAATATAACCTTTCTATACAATTTTATCCATGTACTACATTTTTGGATATTACAAATGAGATGGTTATCACACTTTATGAAATACTGAGCTAACCTATGCTAGATCACACAGTCCTACTGAAAAATATTTTCCAGTCTGGGCACGGTGGTACACACCTATGATCCCAGTAGCTGAGGCGGCTGAGGCAGGAGGATCACAAGTTTGAGGTTAGCCTCAGCAATTTAGTGAGACTCACAGCAACTTAGTGAAACCCTGTTTCATAATTTTAAAAAAAAGGCTTAGAATGTAGTAGAATATAGCTCAGTGGTTCAATCCCCAGTACTCCCCAAAATCTTCTTTTCAAAATTTAGTGATATTTCACTGGAAGACCTTTTCTCAGTAGCATCCTGAGTGCCTCTTTTCCATGGCAGTAGTTTAGAAAACACATTTTTTTTAAACTTTTCATTCCAAATATCACTACCTACAGAGTTGTCACTAGTGATTAGCTTGAGAGATTGACTTGCTGAGGACAGTTTAAAATCACTTGTCACTTTCTCACCAATGATCACTCTAAATTTGCAGTGGAGCCTCCTGAAGGGAAGCAATTGAATCTAATATGGTCTGCTAACTAGTTTCTCAGTCTCTTGTCTCATCATTTTCAGCTGCTGAACACAGTGATGGTGGCGAGCGAGAGAGATGGGAGGATGTGAAGGCTGATTAGGAGACGGAGTTGGCAGATGGCCACCTCGTAGCTAATCCTAATTATCACTCTCCTGCAGTCACCCTGGGAGATGAGGTTTAGTTATGAAGAGATGAAGTCTAGACAGATGCAGAAAGTTTCTCCCTTCCTTGTTTTTTTTCCAGAGGCAGTCCTAGATTTCAGTGCAACCCTCATGGCCACCTTTCCTATGGTGGTTCCAGTCTCCATGTTGGGAGTTCAGTTCATTGTATTACACAATCATTTTGTGTGGAAAGGCTCACAGCTGAAGGGCATTTCTAGGATTTTAGCTGCATTGACTAACAAAACTAATAAAAATAGAATTGTCATCCTTAAATGAGACAGAAGGCACAGAGGTTTGGAGTCCTTGAAGTCCTTGTAACTTGCAAGTCATGTGTTTTTAATGTGTCTGCTTGTGATTCCTAAATGGAGTGTGGGTTGGCCCTCTCCCTTCCCCCTTTCCATCTCACCATCTCATATACTGCTGTTATGGATCTATGACGTCACTCATAAACATGAAGAGGAACAGTGAAACCAGTGGCCAGAGCCCTCGCATGTAACAGGATATGCTAATAAACTTGAATATAATTTTATAGTATTATACAAATATTATCAAATTATTATCCCTTTAGAAACTCAGAATCTTTTTCCTTCTACCACTTCTACTGATGCTTATGCTATCTTGCTGAAGAAGGTAAAGATAGCAACTATTATGACCTTATTTCTTCTAGAGGAAATTCTACCATGAGTGGAAGGGTTTTTTTTGTTTGTCTGTTTGTTTTGTTTTTAACATTTATTGGACACTAAAGTGTGATGTGAATTGTTCCTTTTGAATTGCAGATTTATTCTGTGATATTTGTACAATTATCATTAATTTTCCAAAAGAGGAAACTAAAGTGTAAAGAAGTTTGACAACATGCATTTTTATAAAGGTGCTTAGGGCTGGGGCTGTGATTTCATTTCAAGTGCATCTGCCTCCTGTGTTTATCAGACTCTTTTCTTTCTGGCCTTTGTTTTTCCATGTTTGGGTCATACATGTTCTTATTTCCTACATGGATAAAATGAAGACGATTATTTAGTCATTTTCTTAATGTCCTGTCCAAGCAGACTGGGCCTCAAGCCTCCTGGACTCTTCCCTTTGGACTTAACCACAGCTTATTACAAGCCAGGCTATTTATTATCAGAAATCTACTGGGCACAAGAAGAAAAAAAATGGCCTCAGTTGCTACCGCATCCAGTAGTTATGCAGTCAGACATGATTGGTTTCATTCTGATAGCCATTTTGGAAGATGGGCATGAGAGATCTTAGCCTGAGGCTACTTGTATGTTAAATTTGGAGAGGGACCAGTTATTGGCTAATGCCTAGCTGGCAGCTTAAATGGAATGGCCAAAGGATTTCAGTTTAGTGAATGAATGGATGTACTTATTAACCCTAATATTGTTCAACAGAAGCTTAGCCTGTTTCTCTATTCCTTCTGAGAGGAAGGAATTGAAAAAGGAATCTTTGTGAGAAGAGGGACTATTTCAGTTTTAGTGTCTTGAGCCCAGCATATTATAGGGGTTTGGTGCATTTCTGTGGGCTGGGTAGATGAGTGATGGATGCAAGGGCCTGAGGGGGCAGGTGCCTGTGTCCCTGTCTTGCCATAGGTTTCTGTGTTAGATGAGACGCACCCCAGCACCTCTGCTGCCTGAGGGGAGGCTCACCGGGCACTGAGTGGAGGAGCTGTTTGTTCACCCTGGTTTTTCAAGTTATATACCAGTTCCCCCAAACTTGGCCTGGCAGTGAATAAACTTGACTGCCACCTCCAGGCTTGTACTGAGCTGCTGAGGAAATGGAACCAGGATTGATGCTGAAACATGTCCAGTTAGAGGAAGGAGGCAAAAAGAAAGAAAGAAAAAGTAATAAAGAGAAAGCCCTACTGAACAGGCTTTCATTAATTGGGTGGATTACCAACCCCAAGTCTGCTAGAGAGATGATTCCAAAGTAATTCAACATCCAGTAAGGGCTAAACTGGCCTGGGGAAAGAAGTCTGGTGGGCTTCTTTCTACTGCTGGACTTTCAAGGAATTATCTGCTTTCTCATTAATTAAGGTGCCTGTGGAAATCATGCCTTTTTTCTATTCTGATAATAAATCTGATGATCTTTCTGACCTTGTTTATTGTTGTTTGGATGGTTGTTTTCTGCAGCCGGATAATGCTTTAATGTTAAAAGCCCCCACTGTCATACTGTGCATTGGATTGAAAATCTATCCTGGTGGGTCATTTCTAGCTGTGGTAATGCCTATGGGCAGCTACAAAGCACTGTTGTGTTTCCCCTCAGTTTCATCAATGACTGCCTTTCATTGGTGGTCTTGCAGGGATACAGTTAATTTGATAATAATGATGTTTGTAAGAATTATAGTTATCAATGGTAAAAAATGTTTATTTGTATGAATAAGAGCCTGTTTCCCAAATAAATAAATCCTTGCCACATGTCAGGGTTTTACCTTTTGGCAGGACTTACCTTAGCCTGTTTAATTCAGTGTCTGAAAAAGTGCATGCTCAGAAACATTTTGTTGATATAAATATTTACATCAGTAGAAATCTACCTGAAGCAAAGGTCCTATATTTCTGACCTGAAGTAGCAAGCCTCTGAGGCTCATGCCCACCTTAACAAACACAAAAACTTTCAAATTAGCTTCCCCTCAGATAAATTTGACTTTATATCTGTCACACCACATGCTCCTTCCCTAAAGTTCACAAAGTCCTACTACATTAAATCTTAAAAGTGATGGTATAAATGAAATCTTACAAATTAAAGCATATTTTTACAAAGTAAGTAAAATGATAGGGTCACTGTTATATCCAACTTTAGTCATTTTCTAAAGAGTGAAGTTTTTAAAACTTTGTCTTGCATATTTTAGCTAGGAGTTGGAGTACACTATCATTTGAGCTAAAGTTACATCATTGATGTAATTTTAATTTTTAATTTATGGGATTGGGAGCTTTCATTTTGTTTGTGAGATTTTTTTCCCCCAAAGGATGGAGGCTTATGCTCTTACTTCTCGTTTGAAACAATATTTTTACTCAAATATAATAAATATGTAATGGCTAAACTTTATTACCAACACTTGCTTGCCTATTGTTCTATGAAATGAATTAGAAGAACTATTTAATATAAAGCACTGTTTTAATCATGCCCTCAATTTTACTTGTTGAACTTTCATCGCCTGCTAATGTACTCTGGAGGATTTATCAAACCTCATTGGGCAGGAGATTATTCAACTAGTAATATAGCTAATTTCTTGAGCCGACAGGGATATATGAGCCAATGTGCAAGAAAAAAAAAAAACCTACAAGGAGACAAATTCCAAAAATGTCAGAGCCACTGGGAAAATTATATTAAAATTTGGCTTTTTGGACACTTTACCTGTAGAAAAGAACTTATAGCCATCTGTTCTCAAATATTTCCTCACCCTCTCCCAGAAGAAAACAAAACAACAAAAAAAAACACATCATCATGACAAGTGGGAAGATTTGTATTTCTTTGTTTTAAACTACTTTATTGAGAATGATTGGTAAGTAAAAAACGCTCTGTATTTAATATGCACAATTCAATGAGTTTGGAGATAGGTACACACCCATAAAACCATCATCACTTCAGAGTCATAGACACCATCACCAACCAAAGTTCCCTCCTGACCCTTTAATGTCATTACTTCTCTTTATGGTAAGAACATTTTACCTAAGATAGCTCCTCTTAGTAATTTTGAAGTCTACCATACAGCATTGTTAGCTTTAGGCATTATGCTATATAGATCTCAGAATTTATGTCTTGTAGAACTGAAACTTTATGTCCTTTTTACTGTTATCTCCCTATTTCCTGTCTTGTAGCTTCCATCAACTGCTGTTCTACTCTCTGCTTCTATAAGTTTGACTGTTTTAGATTCCATATATAAGCAAGATCATCCAGTTTTTTTATTTTTGTGTCTGGCTTATTTCACTTAGCTAAATGAGCCCCAAGTCCATCCATGTTACAAATACAGGATTTCCTTCTTCTTTGAAGCTGAATAATATTCTGTTTTCCTTAGTGATTTGATGACTTTTTTTTTTGTAGTGGTATACATTGATTCCTTTCTCTCCATCTTTTGTGTATCTACTGCAGACTCTTTTGTGACTACCATGAGGCTTATAAAACATCTTATAGCTATAATAGTTCATTATAAGCTGATAACAATGTCTCTTCAATCACATACAAAACTCTCCACTTTTACGTCTCCCTGTCTCTCACCATTTTGTTATTGGTATTATAATTTATATCCCTGTAAGTCATAAATCCATTAGTAAGTTTTATAGCTATCATTATTTTAATAATTTTTTCTTTTAACTTTTATACTAGAGTCATTAATTACCACGACTATGTAAATAGTAGTTATGCTGTATGTAGGGAATAATGACTAGAAAGGTTTCTACATGTTCACTATACACATGATTTTATTTTTCCCCGGGTATTTTTTGTCTGTAGTTGGGTGAATCCATAGATGTGGAACCCATGGATACAGAAGGCCAACTGTATTTGCTCTAGCCATGTTTTCTACTTTCATGTGTTTTCATGTTGCTAATTAACATCTTTTCATTTCAACTTGAAGAACTTTGGCATTTCTTGTGAGACAGGCCCAGTCATGATAAATTCTGTTGGCTTTTGTTTGGGAAAGTCTTTATCTCATCTTAATTTCTGAATGACAGCTTTGCCGGTAAATTATTCTTGGTTGGCAGTTTTCATCTTTAAACATTTTGATTATCATTCCACTCACCTGGCCTACAAGATTTCTGCTGAGTGATCCACTGCTAGTCTTCCAGGGTTCCTTGCATGTGATAGGCGATTTTTCTCTTGAGAATGTGCTTTGATGAAGAGTTTATGTTCAATCTATTTGCAGTTCTTTGGGCTTTGTTAATCTGTATGTTCATTTCCCTCCCCAGATTTGGAAATTTTTCTGTCATTGCTTCTGTTTTGTTTTGTTAATTTATTGAGATGAAGTTCACATGAAATGCAATGAACTATTTTAAGGTGAATAATTCAGTAACATTTAATGCATTTATAAGGTTGTACAACCACTACCTAGAGCTAATTCCAAAACACACCCTTCCCTCCAAAATGAAACCTTACACCTGTTAGAGTAGTTATTCCTAGTTCCCTTGCCCCCTCACGCCTCCACCCGCAAGCCCTTGCTAAACAACAATCTGCTTTTTGTTGCTATGTTTTTACCCACTCTGGATGTTATATTTAAGTGGAATCATACAGTTTGTGAATTTTTGTACCTGACTTCACTTAACTTTTTTTTAATTTTTTCGAAATAGTTACATATGACAGTAGAATGCATTTTGTCACATTAATTATAAATGGAGTATAACTTCTCATTCTGGTTGTACATGATGTAGAATCATACTGGTCATGTAGTCACAGGGTAATACGTAGGGTAATAATGTCTGATTCATTCTACTATCCTTCATGCCCCCTCCCCTCCCTTCACTCCCCTTTGTCTAATACTTTGCTTCTGAAGGGTGTGTTTGTGGTACACAGAATTCTAGATTTCTGGGGGTTTCTCTCTCTTCTTCTGAGGGGTGAAGGGTACTGGGGATTGAACTCAGGGGCACTCGACCACTGAGCCACATCCCCAGCTCTATTTTGTATTTTATTTAGAGACAGGGTCTCACTGAGTTGCTTAGTGCCTTGCTTTTGCTGAGGCTGGCTTTGAACTCTAAATCCTCCTGCCTCAGCCTCCCAAGCCACTGGGATTACAGGTGTGTGCCACTGCACCTGGCTCATTATTTCTTTAAATAAGCTTTTTGCCCTTTTCTCTTGGCACTGAACTGTACCATCTTGAAGAGGGTGATATGGATTAAATGAAACATTTTTCTTATCCTCTTCAGTGTTCCACCAAGGTGCTGAAACCTTTTAGCTGGACTCATGGGCTTTGATGAAGATAGTTATCTGTGGATGGTAGTTAAAATTAAGTTTCTAGGGCTAGGTGTGTAGCTTAGTGGTAGAGTGCTTACTTAGTATGCACAAGGCCATGGGTTTGATCCTCAGCACTACAAAACATTTTATAGGGTTTCTTGGGGGTGGGGGCTAAAACCTCCTATTCCACCATCTTGCTGACATCCAAGAATTGTACTTCTTATCCTTAGTGTCATTTTCATTTCTTCTTAAGTGCCAAAAGCAATAATTCAGAATCGGAGGCATATATACTATTCATTTTAAGCTTAAATATTCTCAAAGATCTACTGTGAGCCACTCTAAAAGATTGTAGTCTCTAATCTGAAAATAGTTCTTGGTACTTGAGCATGACTGCACATCTCTTGGATACTTTTTCAAATGTGAATTCCTATTCAGGAGGTCTGATTCAGAAGATCTGGGGTAAGGGCCAAGATTCTACGTATCTTAAGTTTCTAGGTGCTACTGTTCTCTAGTTACAAATTGTACTATTTCCTAAATAGTTACACAGGAATAATAAAGAATTGTATTGATAAAGTACAGTCAAGACAGAGATGTAATACAGAGCCATCTGGGGAATGTGTGCTCAGGTCCCAGTACTTACTTGCTTAGAATAAAATAAACAAACAAAAAACTGCATTGCCTATTTAGTCCACTAATGTAATATTATTGACATATAATTGATCTCTATAACCAAAATTAAAGTTGACTAGGCTGCTTCTATTAGAAATATTCCTAGCAGTTATGAAACCTGTGTCCCAATGTGTCAGGGCATTTTAAATTCTCTTGGAGTTAGAGCCTTTTCTCCCAGAATTCTGGTAGACTATATGCAAAATTACTGACATACTTTTGATGTTTCCGTAAATAGCATGCTAGATCCATTGCGAAAGAGAAAATTCTCTGGGATTTTGCCCCTGAGCACCAATCAGCATAGAAAGTGCCTTCATGACTGTTCTCTTGGGCACCATTTGACTCAGTTTCTTGATACATGTGGTGAAAATGGGCATGACTGACTTCTTAGAGGTAAAATGCTCAAGTGTCTAGTAATTGCAAAAGAATAGCTGTTGCTTTCTCTTCTGAGTGTTCTCCTGAGTGTGCTGTTTGCTGTGTTGTTTATTGGCATATCCAAAAACAACAACAATAATTTAGAAAACCATTCTTTCCGAAATGTCCTGTTTTAAAATATCAGATTCACTGATTTTTGAAGTACAAAAACAAACGGAAAACTGGACCTTGGCAGCCACTAATCGCATTCTGTGGAAAATGTCAATTATGAGGTTTGGGAAGAGGGTGTACACCTTGTAAATCAGGAATGGCAGCACTTTTTAATGACATTAGTTTAGCAATTAAAGTGGTGGCTTTCTCGGGAGTGCTAAATAGGTGATTTCTTCCAGCCAGCTACTCTCCACTTTTGGTCGCTCACTTTCAATCAGCCATCAGGCCTGTCCATTTCACTCTGTGTGTGTTTCTCGAATCTGTTTCTAACTATTGGTTCCCATTGCAATTACCCTCTTACAGGCCTTGTTCTCCTCTCCCCTGAGCCATTGCAAGAACTTGTTAAATGATTTCTCCAGCTCCAGATTCATCCCAATGCTAGTCACCTCCATCTCTTGCCCTTGGAGGCTATCTTTCTAAAGACAGGCTGATCATTCCATCAGTGTGATCATCCCATTTCCTTCCCTGAAGACACCTGTTTTCTTTCCAGTGCTGATAAGATGAATTGAGACTTTTAGAACCGCTTCTACTTTTTAGTAGCCCTCCAGAAGACACTCTCACTTTTTATCCACCCTTCCCCTGGCTTCCTCAGCTCTACTGGCGCCAAACAGTTGGACATTTATCAAACACAGTATGTTGTCTCGCATTTTTGCCTCTGCTTAAACTGGGCCCTCTGCCTAAAATCTGTTTCACCACTTCACTACTTAGAAAGCCCATTCTTTTTGTTATTCAGAAATGAATGATTCTTCTTTAGGAAAATCTTCCGGAGAGTTCCTTCTTCTATGGCTTCATGGCTCCCTGCTGAAGCTTCTTAAAGAGCATCACTGTGAAGCGTCCTAATTATTTGATAATTGTGTGTCGCTCCTTCTGAAGTTGAGATCTTGCTTTCAAACATTGTTGCATATTTCAGTTCTGTAGCAAAGGAGCTGGCATAAATAGGTACTCAATAAATAACTCTTTTGAATATAGTGGATGGTGAGAACAGAAGGGCAGATAGGTGGACAAAAGAAGGAAAGAAATAGAGAGACAGAAAGAAAGAAATGGAGAATGATGTAAATTATTGGCTCATGAAAAATTAAAAATCAGAATATAGACACTTATAAATGTATACATGCACATATCTACACATAATGTATACCCATGGTTCATACTATGACTCTAAACTATAAATCTCTCTTTCTTATCAAATGATCTTTTGCAACAAAAGGACCTGATAACTAGTGCTTTTCAGTATTAATGTGTTCTTATTATTCTTGGTTCCAATTCTGCCCTTTTCCCTTATTCTAGAATGATGGAGCACTTCGGCTTGTAGCTAATTCGATGGTATGGGTTCCAGAAGGGGGGATGCTGCAGATTACCAACAGAATCTTACAGGCTGAAGCTCCAGGTGCCAGCGCTGAAGATATTGTCTACAAGATTACACAAGATCACCCCCAGTTTGGTAAATTTTTTTTCTTTGCATGGTTTCATCTCTGCATTCAGCAGTCTAGGACTTGCTTTTGTACAATGCCATGAGTTATACACCTCTCTTAAAAGCAGAGCAATTTCCACACCTACCACACTGCACACATTTGCTAGGTAGTGAGTAAATTTTATAAATACATTATATATAACAGCTAAAGCTTAATTTAAATTTCTAATAACTTAATTTTGCATACTAGAAATCTGGGATAAACCAGCCTGTTAACAGTCAATGACTAATTAATGGATGTCAGTTAAATTTCAAAGGTCAGGCTCTCAAACTCTACCTTACATCGTTCTCAGACCATCGCCAGACTTCTTGATGTGAATTTTGAAAAGTATATTTCACAGAAACATTCTTCAGCATTCACCACTGTTACTTCTTCCAGCAAGATAGTAGAATACAATAACCAGAGAAATTGCCCATTGTCATTGCCTAAAAACGCTGGATAAAATGTAGCAAGAATGGTAAGGTGTTCATAGCTGAGCATCCAAGATTGTAAAGCATTCATAGCTGAGCACCCAAGAATAAAGAGAAACTCCAGGTGCCAGCAGCGAGGAAGGCACTGGAGTCAGTGTGCAAGAGCTCAGGGTACAGCGTCCCTGAGAGGGGCACTCTGTCTCAGGAACCTGGGAACTTAGGAGTTAAGATTCATGCACAAACAGAGAGCTGAAATTAAGACCCCGCCTAAAACCAGGGCTCTGGAAGGATGGTCCTTCACTTTAGAGAGACAGAATAGGAAAGAAGAGGCTCATCAGCACAGAGACCTGCCTTTCTCAGAGTAGAGCAAAATGTCTGCTGAGAATTTAGAACTTCGAGCCTATTTCTCCTTCAGATCCAGGATTAAATTACAATATATGCCTTGTGCACAACACCAAAAATGGAGACTTTATATGAAAATTAATCTAAGGCCAATGACACTTCTTGGGTTCCTTGCAGGAAATATAAACCACTGTAACAAGGCCCACTCTCCACCAGGCCACTAGGACTCTCAGATCAGTCCACTGAGGATTAGTGCAGAACCCAAAACCAAAAGACACAGGAGGACACAAAATCAAAACAAACAAGGTGATTAAAACCCCAAGAATTTCAAAGAAAGGAACAATCATTAAAAACTATGAAATAGGTATATTTAAAATGGTTTAAAGACCTAAAAGAAGGAGTCACAACTGAAAGAAAATTTCAAAATGCAGTATAAATAAAGGAACAGGTAGAACAGGTAGTGGATTTGTTTTGTTTGAGGTGGGGTCTGGTGTTGTTTAGGCTGGCCTTGAACTCCTGGACTCCAGGTATCCTTATGAGTCATCTTCCCAGGTGCTGGGACTATAGGCATGTGTCACTGCACCCAGCTTAGGCAGATTTTTTTTTAAGTACCTAAATTGATCATCTAAAAATGAAAATTATATTCATAAAAACTAAAAATCCACTTGGCACATTAAAAAGCAGAGAAAGAATATTTTTCCCCCTCTGGGTTATCACATTTTAAAAATTATGCATTTTCTGTAGTGAGGAAAAAATTAACTCTAGACAATTTGAAAATAATTCCAGTGTCCACAGACATTAAAAAGCATAATCTTATCAAGAATTGATATTATAATTATAAAACAGTCTAGTTGAGATATAATAGAACTTTATGATTGTGAAGAAGGCAACTGTACTCCCTTGGGCCATAGGTTTCTTCGAGAAATTAGGTCAGATAATTTTTTTACTTCCTGTTTAAATAATTTTAGACTTAATTGAAAAGTTGCAAAAATAATTCACAGTTCTTGAATACTTTACCCATCTTCTCCTAATGTTAATATCACACATGACCATAGAGCAGTTATTGAAACCAACAAATTCACATTAACTATCTACAGATCTTATTCAAATTTTGCCAGTCTTCTCACTAATGCTATTTTTCTGAACCAATCCAGAACTCCAGCTTGCATTTAATTGTCATGTCTCCTTGGCCTCCTCCAATGTGTGACAGTTCTCTGCTTCTTTTCTTTAATGACCTTAATACTTTTGCAAAGTACTTGTTAGATATTTATAGAGTGCTGCTCAGTTTGGGTCTGTCAGGTGGTTTTTTCTTTATTAGATTAAGATTATGCTTTTTCCCCTGTTTCAGTGTACGATATCAGAAGGTGCATGATGGCCCTGTCTTATTGCTGGTTAACTTGGCTAAAGCAATATCTGCCAAATTTCTCCACTGTTAAGTTACTGTTTTCCCATTTGTAATTAATAAATATCCTGTTCTTATCTTACTTCCAACTATTGATTTTAAGCTAGATAACATTTCAATCCTTTTCATCTCTAAAAATCTAAGACTCTTGTATTAAATTCTCTACCTTGATTATTAAAAGCCAAAAGCTAAGCCCCCAAATTTCACAGAAACAGCCCAATGTTTCATCAAATATTAAACAGAACAATGCTGAATTAAATTGCTTTAAGCAGAAAAAGTTTGCCATTTCTGCTTAATAAATGCCATGTAGACTTTATTGTGATCCCTTTCTTACTGTAACTCTCTTAATTAACTTCTTCCTGTGAACATAATCTTTCTTTGTGTCCAGATCTCACTACTAATAGTAATCAAATCACATTACCCTTGGGAACTATTTAAGAGTGAAAAGAGTGGTGGGAACTAGACACCTGTCTACCTTCCTCCATCTGTTCAGTGAGGTGCATCTGTGTAGCCGTTACCTCCTTGGCCCCTGGTTACTTGAACTCCCTTATCACTTCAGAAGGTTCAGGTTGGACTCCAGGCATTTTGTGAAGAGTTGACCTTGGAATGCAAATAAATATAATTTTTTTTCTATATTATGTGCATAAAGGGCCTAAATTCAACTGCTCCCAGATTCACCACTATTTTCAAAAAAAGGTTTAGATGAGTTGATTAATACTTGTACCCTTTGCTACTTCATAGATTTGAAATAAATTTAATAGGATGGTTTTAACAAAGTACCTTGAACATCATTTGAGGGAGAATCTGACTTAATCATACTGCCAACTCTAAATTATTCATCATAGTATAAGAAAACTGTTAATAGAAATTATCTCAATCCCAACATAATTCATGGAGTTCCAAATGAGATTCTAATCCTTAATAGCTATTAAATTTTCTCTTCAAAATTCTTAGTTAAAATATAAAATTTTGTATACAGGGAATCCCAAATGGAGATGGTTTTCAGTATTTTAAACCTGTGTCATATCCTTGTATGATATAATCATAGAAGCAGAGGTGAGGTGCTACAGAAAAGGTTGTTTCTCTGGGGAGTGATATTGGACAAATTGTATCATTATATTATATGCATGTATGAATATATAACAAATCATATTATTATATAATATGATCAACTATAATGCACTAATAAAAAAATGTGGAAAGAGGTGGGGGAAAAGGGTGCCTCTTACCACTGTGTGGTGACTCTCACACAATACCAGTATTTCTCCTTGTCCACTCATGAGCTTGTCACCAAGGTTTCTGTATTAAAACACATCCAGTACTGAACTCTTTGTCCTCCCTCCAACCTGCCATCCTCCTGTTATTATATTTTCACACGTATTATTCCATAATATTATTACATTACTATTACTTGAGTGATTTTTATAGAATGAATTCCAGCCTCTCTAACAGGACTACCAAGCTTTATAGACTTTCTATATTCTGATCACACACATTATGTGTTCTAAATCAGCTCATGCCATTCACCTTCTGAGAATCTCCCAGTGGCTTCCACTTGGTTGGGGGCTGATCTTTAGGGATAGGAACTGCATCTTGCTTATCTTTGAATCCCCCTAGTTTCTAAGGGCCTCATTTAGTAAATAGACCCATTGGGTTCTACTTATTGCATTGAATCTAACGAAATTGGCCAATATCCTGTGATTCCTGTCTGTCTGTATAGCATGGAAGAAACTTTTATATGAAAAATAATTTATTAGGCCTCATTAGGAAAATTCTGCATTACTTTTCTATTTTAGAAGGCCAAGTAGCTAAGAAATCAGCAATTGAGTTGTTTTCTGTCCCTTCTACTTGTCACATTTGCATTGTGGTGATTTCCTTTCAGAATATTTTCTGGCTGTATTTGCACTCATAAAAAGTCCACATCCTGGGAAGTCATGTCTATTAACGGCACCTTATGAACAAAATTTGAGTTGGGAGAGTGGTAATGGAATTTTTGACTAGGTACAAATGAAAAATAATATAAGAAAGAAAACTAGAGTGAGTTGATTCCACACCTGATTCTGTAAAGAAGAGTAGTGATCTTCTTCTTATATTTCAGTATTTCATTACCATCCAGGACATTATGCTCATTTTAAACTTGAATTTAGAGCATCTAAATATTAGAATGAGTGTTTTCTTTGGCTAAGAAAATAAATTTCTCTAGGGTAATTAAAATGTGCTACCAATTTTTTGGGGAAAAAGAATGTGCAGTCAATTGCCCAGTATATCTGTTTTAAGAACTCGGTGTTCTCCTACTGAATGTTTTAAAAATAGACAAATAAACACATAGACATTATTTTTCTCCTCCACCTCACACTCTTCCATGCCTTTCACTATCAAAGGTGAAAGGATGGCTTCTTTCAGATTTATTGTTATATGCCTTTTCGTGTGAATATCGCTTATTTTCAGCAGTTCTTCTATTTCGGTTTCACCTTCACTTGAAGGTATATTCTTCTTGTGAAATTTTAATTGTTTCTATAACACCTCTGTATTTGTGATCTCACTTTAAGACAACAGTAGCTTCAGGTGAATAATAAGCAGTAAAAACAGATTTGGTAGTGTTTAGAGTTATATTTTCTTGCTTCAGTTCAAATAAAGTTTAAAGAATGAAGGAGGAGAAAACGTGATCAGTTATTTATCAAGATTAATACTAATACATATAAACAAAATACTTTTGATTGATAACGGAGGTTCATGACCAAGAATATGAGCTTCAGATCTAAATCCTCACTCATTACCTTATCAAATGTGTGATGTCCACTGAACTTCTCTGAACCTAAAGAACTTCATCTGATGAATTAATTCATGGAGGTGATAATAACATCATTTAGAAGTATTAAATAGAAATTACAGTAAGGATGAGCATTTGTGAAGTGTTTACTGCAAGTTGAACATCCCTTGTCCAACAGGCCAAGGCCACAAGTATTTCCGAATTCAGATTTTTTTTTTCAAATTTTGGAATATTTGCATATCTATAATGACATGTCTCTGGCATGGGATCCATGTTTAAACATGGAAATTCATCTGTTTCATATACACCTTATGCACATATCTCAAAAGTAATTTTATACAGTATTTTTAAAATGTGGCTGCATTTTCACTATGATCCATCACATGAGATCCAGTGTGGAATTTTCCACTGTACCATCATGGTGATGCTCCAAAAGTTTTGGATCTTGGAGCATTTCAGATTTGGATTGTTATTTTACAGATTTTTCACATTACAAATGCTCAACCTGTGTTATCCTTATTTTACCGATGAAGAACAGTGACTTACAGAGCATAAGTAAGCTCATGCAGTTGGAAGTGGTGGAGCCACCACATAGAGTCTGGTGCCTGCCATATTTTTTCTAGTATTAGCTATTTATTTTCATTGAACAGAACTCTCCCAAGAGCATCTTTCACTGAATGTTTTCTAATTTTCTATTGTGTTTTTATACCAACTTCCTGGTTAGAAAATTGTTGCACAGAAAGTTGTGTATAGAAATGAATCCATCCCATGCCTGATGTTTGAGTGTTTACAGCCTACACTAACTACTATTTTGGCCTCCTTTATACAACTTTATATGTAAATTTTCCTTGGTTCCTTTAGCTGAAAGACTGGGAATTCTATATCTAAAGATGAATTTAGTAATATCTGTTGAGTTCTGTATTAACATCCTTTCCTTCATCTTAAATAAAAACAATCATTTATTTTTAGTTAAAAAAAAAATAAAAGAGAAGGATGGGGAAGGAGGATAAGAACTCTTAACTTACTCTCCCCAGATCTCCTCATTGTGTGTCCTCTGGTTTCCTAGGGGAAGTGGTCCTTCTGGTGAATATGCCTGCAGACAGTCCTGCAGACCAAGGGCAGCACCTGCCTGATGGGAGGACAGCAACCCCCACCAGCACCTTCACCCAACAGGACATCAATGAAGGCATTGTGTGGTACAGGCACTCGGGAGCCCCAACCCAGAGTGACTCCTTCCACTTCCAGGTATCCTCTGTTTCCTGGCTTTTCTGAACTCTGCAGAAAGCCTTCACCCTCATTTATAAACTTGACCAATTTTCTACAATGGCCTGAAAATCATGTTGGGAAGAAGAAAAAATGCAACTAATAGCATTAAGAGATTTTTTTTAACTGTCTATTTAGATATATAGGTGCCTTCACAAGCAATCATCCACTCCAAAAAAAAAAAAAAAAAAGGTTTATGTTAAATAATGGCCCAAGTGTTCAAAAAAAAAAAAAAATCCTTCAAAATAGAAAAATCCTTTATGGGGAAAAATCTTATTTTTTAAAATGTTCTTGAAGCATTTAACATCTTATTAAAATCCTGGACTTATAGCCAAACTCAGTAGGTTTGAGTGTGAGTTTTGCCACTTTACTTACCACTTTACAATTACTTGAGCAACATCCTTGTGCCTCAGGTTCCTCATTTGTGAAATAGAATTACTGAGAAAATTGAGTTAATACATACAAAGCATTTTTGAAAACTGCCTATCAAATAGTAAGCACTATGTAAGGATTTGTTACTGCCCTTTATAAAAATTGATAAAATACTTGATTGTAAGGAGACCTGGAGTAAGTTAATGAATGGATAATTATACTGGCTATATTCTACTATGAATATATTAGAAATTAATGATGAAAAGATAATAAAAAAATTTAAACCCCTTGGAATATTTTAAATAATCTCCTAAATAATTACTAGGTCTTAAAGGAAATCAAAGCAGTAAACTATTAAGAAATATTGATGAGGAAGAAATCAGTTATCAAAACTTAAATGATGTAGGCAAAATTATACTCAAAAGAAAATTGATGGCAGCTCTTACTATTGAGCAGTAAAGCACAAAAACAAATGGACTAAATATTTAACTCAAGAAGCTAGAGAACCACAATAGAAACCTAAGGAAAGTAAAAAGAAGGAATTGATAGAGACCAGCAGAGGGGTCGATTAATTATGAAATGCTAGAAATTATAACAGTACAAAACCCGATGTTTAAAAAAAAGCAATAAAAATCAGCAAAACTCTGCTAGCACAGTTTGGAAATGAAAAAAATTAAGCAAATACAAAGGAAAAAAGAATAAAAACAAGAATGTTTAAGCAGGATACAGATAAGAATGTGGCAGTGTCAGAGAAAATACATATGTTAATGATAATCAGCCAAAGCAGTGTCACCTCCGAGTCTGAGGTTTTCTGTTGTTAGGATCCAGTTGGGAATAAACCAACCACAATCGCTCACCTTGTTAAAATTACCTCCGTTCTGCTTCTGACACCTGGTGTGTACATCTTCATTGCCTGACTAATTTATATTGTGTAAAAGATGTGCTTTTCCAAAGAGTAGGTTGAGATAAATCTGGAAACCGTTAAAATGAGATTCTACTGAACACATTAAATGTCCATTGAGTGAGCAAATGCTGTGGGTCCTTTGTCCTAGTTAACTTTTCATTGTTAGCACCTGGGGACTACTGCAGTCATCAGAGAATGAGCCAGAATGGAGGCAAGGACCTCAATCAAAAGAAGTCACCTCAGCAAACTAGAATCTGGGGACCTGCCTTTACCTCCTTGAGGGTCAGGAGAGAGAATATTATCAATGTAGCAGGTTTCCCTGGAAGGGGACTCTAAGCACCTGCTCAAAATGATATCTGATTGCTCTCACAAGTTGGTTGCTAAGTACAAAAACAAAATAAAGCAAATCATTAAATAAAAATAAAACAATAAAGCAAAATGAAATAAAATTTTAAAATGAGAGTAAAAATTATCCAATTTTTTAAAAAACTCAACGAGAATTTAAAACATCCATCTGAACATTATCACTTAGAAAGTTGTTCCCTTGACACTTCTTGTGCAGAATTTGTTTAGAATTCCCATTTCAAATTACTTTCAAAGTGTGTTGGATAATATACTCAATAATGACAATATACATTTTTGGAAATAGATTTGAAAATATAGAAAAAAAAAGTCAAAAGTCAATCAGAATCAGGTCTGGCAAGAAAAAGAGTGGTAATTATTTTTTTATTAAAGTGGATAGTAATTATGAAGTAATGCTCTCAGCTTTTTTAATGATTTGTGAACTTCCTCTGAAGGCAGTCCAAAAAGTGCATTTTAAACACTGACAGCACCTTTATTACAAGTATGAAACAACTCTGAGATTGTGTTCTCTTAGACATAAAAGTTTTGGTTTGTTTTTAAAGTCTCAATGGTTTATAGGCTTACCTCATATTTTGATTTGAAATACAGACACTATAGCCATGTGCTAAAATAAATGGTTAGCAACTTTTCCCATTTATCATCTTAGTGTCCCTAAAGGATTTTAAACTAAAAAAGATGCTGTTCTGATGATTCATTTTTTCTTCCCTTGTTTTTCTTTCTTTAAGGCAGGAAATGCAATATAATGAGTTGCATAGATTTAATTCCATTTTAATGTTGATGTGCTGTCATGAGCCATCAATGCATCCCATCTGTTACTTTGCATGAAAGACAGGATTTATGTAATACAAGTGGCATTTTAAAATAGAGACAGTCTAAGGGAGAGGAAAGCATCATGCACAATTAGTCATTTTTTGGTGTGGGAAATAGCCCTAGTTTTGGTATATTTGGATCACATTGACACCTCCTCAGAGGATTTGGTTTTTGAAAAAAATATCAATGTATTTCACTATCAGTGACTTTACTGGGAAGCCAGACCGACTCACTTGCCAGTAATATGCCCACATTTCACTACTTGCACATGCTGTTCCTTTTTCTTCAAGAGATAGAACACGTTTTCCCCTTTCTTCATTTCCAAAAGCTTCCAAAGTAAGTCATCTTGGTCAGTGGAACTGATATAAAACCAACTAATATAAAACCAACTAACCAATATTGGTTAATTGGCTTTGCAAATTTGACACATTGCATTTATTTATTTTTTTATTTTTGTGCAGTGCTGGGGATTGAACCCGGAGCCTTGTGCATGTGAGGCAAGCATGCTACCACTGAGCTACAACCCCAGCCCAGAAGACAACCTTTAAAAAGCAACTAATACAATGCTGAGCTCACACTAGATGATCAGTGAATTATAGATTAATATTATTTTATAACAACAATATGAGGTATCTCCTTGAAGACACATAGATATTCTGAAACTTGATCCCAGGCATGTGATGTGATCCAGATAAAGACTAAGAGTTTTCTTCTGTGAGCTGTAGCTGCTGTGTTGCCTTCTGTCTTGGGATTTGCACAACCCTGACTCCTGTCATATGGAGTTAATATAACTACACGTGGCCACCAAGGGCTTAGCAGTTCTTATGATAAACAAAGGTGGAATAAACAGTGGCGACAAGGGAGAGTTTAAGGGGGCAAGAAGCAGCCTAGGAAAAGCATAATTTTTCAGTGGTTTTGAAACAAGAAAAAGTTGATTCTGTGACTACTACCCTAACTGTAAATGTTAATAATTTTGTTCTGTAAAAATGAGGCTGAGATTTGACATTGCTAGTCTAGGTATAGGAATCTATTATGAATAAAGATGAAGGGAATGGAATAAAGATCATATGTCACATAATCATAATAATGCATTACGTAGCCATCCAGAATTATGTTTTCAAGAATGTTTAAGGATATAGCAAAATATCACAGTATTTTATTAAGTAAAAAATTAGAATATAAAATTGCATACAAATTGAGATTTGTCTGCACAGTAAAAAAATTAAACTGAAATACCTCAATGTATTAATAATCACTCTAACTAGGTAGTGAAATTCTAGATGAGTTTTTATTTCTTTTTCATACTTTCCTGCAATTTTCAGAATTGCCTAAAATGGTTGTGTGTCTTTTGTATAATCAGTAAATGATTAACAATAAAATATGAAGAACAGAATGAAAAGTGTAATGCAGGAACGTATAGGATGCAAAGACAGATGGTTTAAAGGGGGAGAAGCAAAACCCATGTAAGCATACTCTGACCAGCAGAAGATGAAAGGCTCACCAGGATGTCTTTGCTTTTCAGGTGTCCAGAGCCACAGATGCCCAGGCCCACCTGGACAGCCGCGTGTTCAACATTGCAATCTTACCGCACACGCCTGAGGCACCTAAGCTCTCTCTGGGAACATCTCTCCATATGACTGTGAGTTGGGTGGGAGAACTCATGGTGTACACTTGGAAGAGGCATGTAGTATGCTGCTGGGATTTGATACAGTGTCCTGGTTTTAAATGCGGTAGATTCTTGGCCCAGAACGCAGACCCCAGAGCCAACAATAGCAGCCCTGGAAACACATTTCTCACTGACTTGAAAAAGAAACTTAAAATTCCCAGGATGAGAGGAAGATTATGTGGAGTTCATCTTGACCTCCTATCCATTGCCAATGTCCTTTCTCTAGCATCCCAGACAGTTACAGGATCTCTCCTGGAGTGCTTAGAAGAAATTTCAGGCTTATCTACATGTCATTAACACCATTTGAATATAATTATTCAACCAGTTATAGCACCACCTAGCTGGAGAAACTGTTATTTTTCAAAAGCTCTATGAAAAGTTATCCTTGCATTGTAAAACATCCTAGAGAAGGTGGTGTCAGTGCTGCATCCAGAGAGATAAGTAGCAATTCATTACCCAAGAGAAAACTTGGGGACAGGTTGCAGAATGGAGAGGTGATGTCAAAGGGCACTATCACAGATATTAAGAGGACATGAAAGACACAGTGAGAAAGGATATGACTGTGGAAAAATTGCAAATAGTCCCATGAGACTGAAGAAATGAGGAAGGCAGAAAAGAAGAATAGTGGAAATGTGGAGGTAACTGCACCAGATCACAGAATGGCCCGTGTGCTGTGTGAGAGGAACGTGATGCATAGAAAGATCTGAAGGAAGGTGTCAGCTACATTGTCCCATGAAGCTCAGTTCAGACGATTAGCAACTCTACTGTAAACTCTACTGTAACCCTGTGTCTAGGGTAAGTGGGATGCCAGAACCACTCTTCCAGACAGCCACAAGCATGCAAGCCCTTGTAAATCAGCGACTATGAATCCAAGTTTTAGTTAGTGCCCACATAATTACACTCCAAAGTAGTGTATCAGCCTTGAGCCACAACAAAGAGAGTAGTGATAGTTTCAGAAATTATGGGTCTAGGGCATGACAGAGACATAAAGGGGAAAATAGAAAGTTTTTAATGAGTAGCTGGTATCGGCATTTCCACCATAAACCGTAATTTAAAGAAATCATAATTCAGCAGCACTATCAAGTCTATAATTCATCATTCTGACTGGAGGAACTTGGATCAGAATTTTCTTCAAACTGTAAAGAAAACTGTGCATACACATTTCTTGCCAAATGCTAACGCAGTGTTATTTTGAGCATAGATAGGAAAAACAGGCCAGGAGCCATGAAGATGGTGCCGTTCCGCTCTGCTGCTGAGCACCTCTGAAGAGACTTGTCAAGTTGATTTAACCTTTAGGGTCTCAGGTTTCATGTTGCAAATTAGGTCCATCCATCTGAAACAGAGGATATGTCAAAAGTTAGTTTACCATAAAATTTGATTAGCTTGCTATTTTGTTACTTACAATATACAGAGTGTATATTTATTTGCTATTAATTAGGGCTATTGCTGTAAGACATGCTTGTAATCTGTAACAAAAAACACATTCTCAGTTCAGTAGTTTAGACTCATCTAAACACATAGGTACTGCACATATTTGCTAACTACATTATGAATTTATGTGGTAGATATATAGTATAAGCGTGCATGTGCATACACACGTGCACACGCACACACACACACACACACATAAAAATAGGAGTCTACCTCCACATGGATTCATCCAGGCATTCATTCATAAACACATTTGATCTCCTGGTTTATGCCAAGAGATGTGGAAGACATAGAGATTCAATGACCTTAAAATGGAGCCTCTATTTTTCAGGAACTTTGAGTCAATGAGGAGACAACTAAATAAGCAGTGATACTACAGTGATAAATGCAATGACATGGAAGCCAATGGGAGGGCACCTAGTGCATAAGAGCACGGGAGAGCATCACAGAAGCTTCCTCTAGGAGAGGACTGAGTTGGCTAAGTGGAAATTATCTCAAGATCAGGGTTCTCGAGATCTCAAACTAATGCCTGTAATACCAGCAGTGTGGGAGGCTGAGGCAGGAGGATTGAGAGTTCAAAGCCAGCTTCAGCAAAAGCAATGTCCTAAGCAACTTGGTGAGACCCGGTCTCTAAATAAAATACAAAACAAGGACTGGGGATGTGGCTCAGTGATAGAGTACCACTGAGCTCAGTCCCCAGTATCCCCCCCACCTAAAAAAGAACCCACCCTAGGATTTCTAACTCAGCAGGTCTGACATAGAGTGAAGAATCTGCATTTCTTTACAGGTCCCCAGGGGATGCTGTTTGCTGCTCAAATCTCCACCTGTAAATAACCTCAGATGGAGAGTAAAAAAGGGGAAATTCACCCAGGCAATAGGAGCAGCGGATGAAAAAAACTGGAGACACAGGAGAACATGACATATTTGAAGAATGATAGGTGGTTCGGTGGGCTGGCACATAAATCCCTAAGTGTAAAAGCAGCATGAAATAACAGTCAGATCATGGAGAACCTTATGATGAAATTTCCATTTTTGTCCCCAAAGACTGTTGTGTTGAAGGATTTATAGCAGAAAAGTGCCATGACCAGATTTTTAATGATTGGTTCTGGAAGCTCATTCTGGCTACAGAGTAGAGAACATTCTGGATGGGGGATATACAGACAACCAGTAGACTATTGCATTCACCTAGAACAAGAGAGGTTAGTGGTTTGAACCCCATGCAGTGGCAATATGAGTTCAAGTTTAGGGAGATATTGAAGAGATACTTATATTCCCATGTTCATGGTAGCATTATTCACAATATCGAAGAGGTGGAAGCCAGATAAATGGACAAAGAAAATATGATATATAAATGTTGTCTATACATGACATATAAAGGTGATACATATGTGTGTATATCTTTATTATACACATATGCTCATACCTGGAATATTATTCAGCCTTAAAAAGGAGGAAATCCTGTTATATGCTACAACATGAATGAATCTTGACATTAGGCCAATGCAATAAGCCAGTCGCAAAAAAGACAGATAACATCTGGTTACACTGGCATGAGGTCTATAGAAGTAGTCAATCTCTCAGAGAAAGAAAGTAGAATGGTGATTGCCAGGGGTGAGAGGGGAGTGGGATAGGGAGAAAAGGAAGGTTTCTCAGTGGCTATATTTTTCTTTTACAAGAAGAACAATTTCTAGTGATCTATTATATAATATGCACATAGTTAGCACTGCTGTACTGAACACTTAAAAATGGTTACAGTGGAGCTGGGAGCTGTGGCACATGCCTGTAATCCCAGCAGCTTGGGAGGCTAATGCTGGAGGATTGTGAGTTCAAAGCTAGTCTCAGCAATTTAGCAAGGCACTTAGCAACTTGGTGAGACCCTGTCTCTAAATAAAATACGGAAAAAATATGGGGATGTGGCTCAGTGGTTAAATACTCCTGGGTTCAATCCCCAGTACCAAAAAAAAAAAAAAAAAAAAAAAGTTACAATGGTAGAAAAAATTAAGAGAGAGATAAAGAAAGGTTTAGAGGCACAGTAGCAAATTGTATATGGGAAGACTCTTGTTTCTGCTACTCCTATTGAATCCTCACAAATCAACCCCAACTGATCTCCATCAAACATTAATACCAAAGTGCCATTTATTAAGATTAGGGATATGGGTGGACGTGACAACTTCAGTTTGGGGTCTCCTTATTCTGAAGCATAGTGAGTGAAAGTGAAAATAATTGATGTGAATTCACAGATGTGCAGGGGACACAGATCCCAGGGCCTCACCAGACCACTGTAAGAACTTGACTTTTGTTCTGATTGCAAAGCCCCTGCAGGGTGTTGAACCCAGATCCAGTGTCCTTTGTAAAGGGATCACACTGGCTGCTGTGCTGAAATAGACTGTTGGGGAGATGAAAGGACAGTCAGGAGGCCATATGATCCAGGGGAGAAGCTGGCTCTGAGCAGGGTGGTAGCAGTGAAGGTAGGAAGAAAGATTTGGATTCTGGATATATTCAGAGATATATGGGTATTATGAAAACCATTATTCTTGCAATTTTCTTTGGTTGACAGATATGTCATAAAAAATGTCTTCCGTAACGATTTCCGTGAAATTTAATCTCTCATTTCTTACTATGTTTAATTGATAAATATTGAACATTTTAAATAGCCAGTATTAAAATTGATCATATTTTTATATGTCTCAACCTCAATATTGCTTTCTTCACAGAATCAAGTCCTCACTTTTTCTACCCAATGTCTATTTCTATTAGTAGAGAAAAATGTATAAATTCTAAAATAGAATATCTGTTGTCTTGGCTGGAACTTATTTCCCTTTTCCATAGACCTATATCTCTGATAATTCTCTCTTCTTACCACTTTATTGTTTTAGGGACATCTAGATTTTCAAAAGTATCCCATGGTACTCTGAGAATTTTAGGTTATTACAATGGTTTTGAGATTGCAGTTTTGCAAACAGAACTGAACAGTGTGCCAAGCCTTTCCTTTTTTCCTAGTATTCATGCCCACATGTGTCTGCACACATGAATGGGCTGTAAACACCTTATATAGAGCATATATTTTTAAATTTGTTGTCCTTACTTGTTTTATTTTAGGTTGAGAGACCAGCTGCTGTTTGCAATTCTAATTTTCCTTACTCATTACATTCCAGACCTGAGCAAGGACCTGAAATATGACTCTTTACTTATGGGGGGATTGTCTTAACCTGCAGATGCCGCCTCTCCCTGGGACAAGTATGCCTTGGGGACAATTACAAAGCAACTGCAACCTTCAATCTTTTTATGGTTAAAAGAAGAGCACCACACCCTCCTCTAGGAGCATTACTGAGCCCCACTTAATCTTTTTCTAAATGGGGAAATTCCTTCTGGAAGAAGCAGAGCTTCAAAGAGCAGAAGAGCATGTCACACCCCAGCCTACCTCTAGGGTCAGTTAGGAAGAGCCTGCAACAAGCAGGATATTATGTTCTAAGACAGCATGCATGACTCGGTTAAAGGTCCATGCTCAGACTAGTTTTCCCTTTTATTCTCTATACTGATTTTGCTGCCACTGTCCCCAGTCATTGCCTACTTGTGGGAGTCTGAATCTTTCCTTGTTTTTTTGAGTGTTGCCTCCTGTTGGTGGGTCATGGATGTGCACAGGATAGTGAAAGTAATACACATACATGGGGCCCTCCGATTAATATTGCTTGACCTGCTCATTGAGTCCTGAAAGCTAGAGGAGAAAAGCAATATCTAGTTCTTTTGCATAGTAGAATGAACACAAAGAGAAATGTTGGCTATTATTATAAGCTTTAATAAACAAATAGCTCTGAATGCAAATAGTGAGCCTCTTTTGGTGTTTGAGGCCCTATTCATCTTTAGCCCTTTGAAAACAGAAAGCATTACAAATTCACAAAACTGAGGTTTGGGGTAATGCTCTGAAGAACCTCCTGGGGCCAAAACTTAAACCTCCCAGTTGGGTCATCAGAACTTCTTGCCAGATTCAACCTTAGCCCATTAAGTTAAAAGAGCAAAGATGTAGAAGCCAGCTGGAAACAGTAGAATAGCCATCTGTGGAGCCTCTTTTAGACCCAATGTGTTCCCATGCAAGCTCTACTTGGGGAAAAATAACCATATTGGGACCCCCCCACAGCATATACTGACATAAACCTGAGGTCAGGGGCAGAGGAGAGAAGAGCTAGATAATCTACAAAGGTCTCTGTAACCCTGAGAGCTTCCTGAGATTGGGACAAATCTGTAGTGCAAGACACCAGATCCTTTTGGACTTCTGGAGAAAACTCTACTCAGTGTGACTGATTTAAAAGCCCAGAGAGAATTTGCTTTTATTTTCTTAAAAAGGTTTTGGGGGTTTGGTTTTGTTTTCATCACACCATTTTTCCTTCTCCCTTTCTGAACGTTTTTCAGGCTCGGGAAGATGGCCTGACTGTCATTCAGCCTCTTGCCCTGTCCTTTGTGAACTCGGGGAGGCCCAGTAGAAAGATTATATACAATATCACTCGACCTCTGCATCCAAATCATGGTAAGATGTGCACTAAATGATCTTTTGGGAAATGCTATCGCCTACCATTTGTGGACAAATCTTAAAAATTCTGTAGCTTTTGCTGCTTGGGTACATGGAGATACTGATGGGGGTTTTAGGAATAAGAGTTATTTATATCCCATGCACCTGTCCTCTAGTTTAGAACTAAGAGAGAAAGAAAAAGAATAATGTGTTGGCTTTGGCTCGGACAGAGCTGATTTGAGTACGTGGTGCCACCGGATTGAGCACTCTCTGCCACGACCTGATAGAACCCGGCGCACATAGGCATTGTCTGTAGGGACCAAGCCTGCCCTGAGGGGGCAAGCAGACCAAAATGAGCAGGTGCTAAGGGCAAAGAAGTCTGCCAGAGCCCAAAGGCTCCTCCTTTCATAGGGAACACAGGAATGCAGAACTGGAGTCAGAGGAGAGGTGGGCCCCTTCCATCAGTCCCCAGCACTCAGATTTCTTAACATTGAGCTCACATAATGAGCTTGTGTCCAACAGAGGTGTGCTGTCCCTCCCAGGAAGGAGACCAGCTTCTATGACAGTTCTGCTCCTTCTCTGACACTGTTCTCCCGACACCAACCACGGTCCCTGAAGGAAGCCTCTCCCATTACCAAGTTCCCAACGAAAAGTAAAAGTCTGAAAATTAAACTCCATTACCTTTTGATAAAGTCCAAAGCCATTTAAAGTCTAAAAGTCACCCTGCCCTTTTTTCTTAATCTGCTAAGTTATCATAGAAATTCTCCCTACAGTGTCAGACCAGAAGCTGGGCCATCTTCTTCAGAATGGCCATTGGTCTCAGCCCCACAGAAAGTTCAACCCCCAGCCTCACATGTGCCTTCCTTTTAAAGAATAAGATATGAAATATGATGAAAGCATTAGCTCTGTACCTGCAAAATTTATGAACAGTCAAACCTGCAGCCCCTAAAGCACTGAGCATAGGCCAAGTGAATGCTGCAAATCCAGTTCTTAGAATAATCGAGATTCATGTTTCTGTTGCCAAAGATCATCGCAGAGACTAAAGCATTTTCTAAAGAGAGGAGGGAAGACGAAGGAAAATCTCTTTACAGCCTCATCAGAAAATCATTCTAGGTTGGCCTCTTAGCAACCTTGACCTTTGAATGAAACTCAGCTGGGAGGGTCTCATAGTTATGGTACCCTTTCTGTGACTTAAGGAAAATTACGTGGTCCGAGCTCATGAGGGGCAGTAGTTTGCCTCTTACTATGTTTTAAGTTCCATGAGTCCTACTTTGGGTTTTAGATTTGCCCTTTTCTTCAATTACAAGAGAATAGTACACCAAGAACAACCAGAGAGAGTAATTGGACCTGAAGGATAAAAGACTCCTACCAATGAGCAAAGCTGGCTTTGTGGCTCTGGCCAGCTCGTCAGCCTTGAGAGTTACTGGTGGTGCTCATGCCCATTTCTTTCTCCCCAGGTATCATTGAGCACAGGGACCAGCCTCACTCACCCATCCGGTATTTCACACAGGAAGATATTAACCAAGGGAAAATCATGTACCGCCCTCCCTCTGCAGCTCCCCACCTCCAGGAGATCATGGCCTTCTCCTTTGCTGGTAATGCTCTCTCTCTCCTCTGCCTTGAGGCACCTACACTGCTCTCTGTGGATCTTTATGACTGAATCGCTCCAACTCTTCCCACAGTCCTCTGGACAGTTTGGTGTGACACTACTTTATAGCTGTTGAAGATACTTTGTGACCTGTCAGCCACTATGTGCCTTTGTCTCCTCCATTCCACCTTTTCTTTTTCCCATTAATTCACACATGTAGGCTTACTTTCAGTAAGCTTTTATTTTGTGGCTCTTGAGTGCTGATCACTAAATGAGACCTTGGAGATACAGTGGTAAGCAAAGAGAGGTATGGATCTGTTCTTGGACTGCTTGGAGATTTAGGTATGGAGACAATTGGATAAATAATCCCAGTAATGAATGATTAATTGCAGACTGAGACAAGAGCTCAGAAAAGGAGGAATAATGTTCCACAATAGAATTAAACATTGCAAGACTTGACCTAGTTAGCGGGCTCCACGGAGGCTGTTCGAGGAAGATATTGACAGTGGAAGGATGGATAGATGCTACCAAGGCTGTGTGTGCATAGAGGTGATGGGGGAAGCATTCCTAAAAGAAGGGCATGTGCCCTGTGTGTAGAAGCCCTGGGAAGGAGAGAACATGATAGGATTTAAGAGTCAATGATCCTGTAATATGGTGAGTGAGTGTGCAGAGATGAGCTTGGTGGAGGAAATGGGCCAGACCTTATAGGTCCTGGAAGCCTATAAGAACTAGAATCTTAATTCCAAGACTTAGAGGATGCAGTGGAGGTTGATGATACAGGGGATGGCTTTTATAAGGAACTTTTTGTCTATAGTGATGTAAATGCCCTTGACAAGGAAGCCAAAATAAATAGGGATGTGAGTAAGGGAAATCCAGGTAGGAGGGTCCTGCAGTACCTCAGTGAAGGCTTCACAAGCAGGGGTGGAGAATGCAGGTGACCTTCTGCGATTAATACCAGGAATTGATAGAAGACATATTTTTAAACATTGAGTGGAAAAACAATTGAATTTTTCATTAAAGCTAGCACATGCCTTTCTGCTAAACCATGACAGCCTTTAGTCTTATCACAGTGTCTCTTCCCTTGACCCAGTAATCAAAGCTGCTGACTGCAAAGTTGCAAGTCCCTACCCCTAAATATTGCTATGACTTGGAATGACTTGAAAACTTTTGGAGCTTGTTTCTTTATTTCTAAAATATATGCACCACATAAAATGCTGAATATAGGCTATTACTTTTATATAGTAGATTTATTCAAATAGAACAGCTGGTGATTTCTACGGTAAGTTGAACATGGATTAAATAATCCTAGAGTTTCTTTTTTGATTATGGTAAACATATGAAGTGATATTTGCCACTATTTAATATAAGTTCAATTGTCTAGAAAATGTTAACTCCTTAATTAGATTGAAAATCTCTAAGGGCATGGAGAGGCCCTTTCTCTGAGGAGTAACCCTGATGTTTAGTAACTGGGTAACTAATAGCCCATGAAAATTTTCATGGTTCTCTAGCCCCCACTTTACAAGAACTACTTTATAAGAAACTCAAGATATCCTGGGATTAGAGGAAAAGAAAACATGCCAGCCATGGTTGAAGTAATTTCCAAATCTGTTATACTTGCCTTAGTAGCTAGAGTCTCTTTGGGAGAGCAGAGTCCTGTCTTGTATAATCTATGGGATAAATGCCACAAGATAAATCTCTCTCACAGTTACAGTGTGTAAATCAATGTCCCAAGCATCACTCAATTCTACAATGGAATTGACCCACCTGAGAGCGCTGTCAGTGATATACGACATCACCCACATTTGCCAATTTGTAGGATTTTATGTACTGATAAAATTGGATCTGAATGAATGTATTATAAATCACTCTAACTGCTGTGATATAGAATTATTCCACTATGTGGTTCTTTTTGCTACTTAACATTAATGTTGGCATCATTAAATTTGACATAACATTAGCGAATGACCTACTGATGGTTCCTCAAGTCAGAATCATCTAGGTTAAAACAATTTTTACCTTCCTAATTTCTGTCATATATTTTGTGCCTTTTCCATGTATCCATGATTCCAAAATATATTATATAAGGATTTCCTCTCACTCTTTTCAGGTCTCCCAGAATCAGTGAAATTCCACTTCACGGGTAAAGATTTTAATCTCAATTTTATTAGACAATAAGACTTTTCCTTCTCTTATTATTCCTTTCTTTTTGCTCTTTTCCTCAGTACTTTAACCTATTTTCTAAGAGTTACTTAAAAGTTGTGTGACTTTCCTTCTACAACAAGTTTCTTTTAAAATAATCACATGGTTAGTTACTTAGTAATTGCTTAATTTTGTATTCATAGAAAATGTCAACCCAGGATGCTAAAGATTAATGTTATTTAGGCCCTGATTCAACTTATCTTAACATTTGTTAAAAAAGAGCTGATAGTGGTTAAGATCTTAGACTCTGAACCAGATGGCCTGAAGTTCAACCTACTCTGGGAAAGTTTCTTAACCTCTCTGTACCTGAATGCCTCATTCATAAATCGAGGTAATAATAATAATAGTAATAATAATAACATAGGTAAGGACCCCAGAAAAACGATTGGTCACAATCATCCCTGTACACTCAGTTGATGAGTCAGGGTTGTATGTAGTCTTGAATAAAGCCTCTCATTGAGTGCCTTGACACTGGAGGGAAGAGTCTTATGACTCAGAGCATGAGCTGAGAAGTCTGTGCAGAAGACCTTAGCATCCTCTTGTAGTTCATACCGCATTAGAAGCTGAGCTTCATCAGTACAAGAGAGTCTGACTTCTATGCTGGGGCAACTCGGGCAAGTTTTCTTGTTTAAGTTTGACTGAGGGTGGTTGGCTATAAATAGTGTCTTAAATAACCATTTAGATGGGATTGACTATTCCATTACAATCGCCCATCCATGTGTCCTGTTGTATTTCATGGAGGGGGAAATCTTGGTGGGACAGATAATCACTTATGTCAAACTCCCAGACTTTTCTTTCTTCTTTGACGGTTAAAAATCACACTTGAATCAACAGTTTCAGTGTGTGTCACTGTTGATGTGACCCTAAAATCAGCTCATCTAATGGCAGGCCTCTATGTAATCCATGCAATCAGAAATGATATATGATACTTTTTTTACCTTTTTTGAAACAACTTACAATAAATATAGTCTTATTTAATCATTTTACAAGAATAAGTATTATTTTTAGCATTTTAAATGAGGGGAAACTGAAGGTCATTAGGAGTAAATAATCTGCCCAGGTTTCTACCACTGGTAGATTAGAACTGGGATTTAGTACAAGTTTCTGACTCACAGTATGGGGTAATTAGCTTCACCTGATGTGTATGTGTTGCTAATGGAAACTAAGTGTCATGGTAGGTGAAGGGTTAACAATTAATTTCTCTAGGACTTTAAGTTAATGATCCTTGAACCCTTAATACAGATTTAATGGGATGGACTTTGGGCTGACCTTAAATTATCATGTATTCTTCCTAAGATTCTTTTTAACTATTTTTTTGAGAAAAACTTGGATTCTAGTAAGGAGAAAGCCATCTCCTTCAGGAGAATTTTGTGAGAGAAAATTGAAAATTGGACAGATAATGAACTACAGCTGTAGCCAGTCCAAACCTGATATTAGCCCATGAATGAGGGAGAGGAGCTATTTCAGTTAATCAGCTACGATGAGAAGGAACACTGATGTCCCCTGAGCTGACTGGCTTCACGACACATGCAGACACTGTGGAACAGTGTGTGTTCTTAGCAAGGAACACACAGGAGGTAGATGGTGCCCACAGGAGGCATTTAACCCCAACAGGCAGTTTGACTATTTCTTAGGGAAATCAGAAACATTTCTTAAAGAGAGGGCTAGACATGGAATTGCTAATATTTTCATTTTAAGTCCTTATGTTTGCTTGTGAAACACTGCACCAGCATGATATATTTTCTAGTTATATAACATGAACTGGAAAACAGCTTTCTTCCACTTTTATACAGGCAAGGATATGCCTCAGTCACACTATGTGATATGGCCAAGTTTTAGGGCCTTTCCTGTCCTTCTCTATAAAATAAAGATGTTGATGTCCCTGTGCTTCTTCCCACTTAGAAGCAAAACCAATTTAAATCATAGCAAATAAAATATAATTATATTTTACAATTATTTATTTTTACTTTAACTTAGATTCCAGAGATCTCAGAGTCCTGAAACCACTGAAATTTATAAAAATAAGTTTGTGTGTTTCCCTCCAAATCGTCAAAAGTTAAGAATCATCTGTCCCTATCTTTGATCATCCAGAGAGAAGGAGATTTAATATAAAAAAGAAGCAGTGGCAATAATTTTGCCCTCAACTGAATGTCCAGAACCTGCATTTCTGTGCGGATGATGTTCTCTCTCCTTCCACAGGGCTATTTCTGGACTTCTCTAGGACGTGGAGTATACCTTATAAAATCTAACTGTATTTTCAGATCTGCCTTAAGAATGAGAAAAATCTAAAACTTGAATGGCATCATTACTAGGAGTTAGTGAGCATTGCTTAAGAATGCTTAAAGGAATCACTCTGCTTCAGAAGGAATTGGATTCCTACTGACTTGCTACTAAGTCCAAAAGAAAGTGAGGAAGGAAACCAGTTTCTCATAACCAGGTCATCTGCAAGCATACAACACATTTTAAAGCATGAACAGTGCAGTTCTCTCAACAGCCACCATAGATAAACACTCTGATGGGCTGATGATGCTGACTTCCCTCTAGACCAAGCTTTGAGAGAGGGGTGGGCATTACTGAGAGAGAAGAAAGCAGAAATAAGAGTCAGTTTTGCCTTGTTTTCCTTAGGAGATCAGTGTTCACTTGGATGGAGGGAACCCAGGGAAATAAAATTTAAAGTCACTGTTTTGCTCACAAAGATGTCTTCTATTTATGGCATTGTGCATAATGACCAGGTAAAAATGGATCTGCTTACTTTCAAACAATTGCCATACCTTCAAACAGTTGCCAAAATCGTTTGTATGACAATTTTCTGTCCTTTCAAAAAGTTATTTTCTAATGAAACAAAAATGTGTTTTTTTCTAAAAGAGAGTTCTTAAAAGAAAATATTTTTTGGAATATTAGGGGAATTAATTTAATAAAAAAAAAAATCTCCACAAATAAAAGCCTTTACCAGCATCATCTAAGAGTGCATATTTTGTGTTACTTTCCATTAACATTTGTCAAAATCAATTTGCTATGAAAATATTCTCTTAAAATGGCTTTGTACTTAAAGTCCTTTATCCTTTTCTTATCCATAGAAAAGGCTTTGTTAGAATAGCTCACAATATCTTGCTTATTTACTTTTCCATCTATAAAGATCTCTTCATTGTTAAGGTAATCTTAAAATGCTTCTAGCTTTGTATTTGTGGAAACAGCCTGAAGATGACTAGACTACAAGTTGATTAACACTTGTGTGCACACGTGTGTGTGTGTACACTTACCAGTTTCAGATGGAGAGCACACTAGTCCAGAGATGGCCCTCACCATTCATCTCCTTCCCATGGATGGACAACCACCAGCGTTTCAGGTCACAGCTCCCCTGCTCCAGGTCAGCCCAGGAGGCCGCACATCTCTAGGTAAGAACTGGGAGCCTGAGAGAAACGTGTCTCTGGAGATAGGATTGTGTTTCAGCAGCAGTTCCTCTTGAAGCTTCTTGATGGTCGCTAAAAAGCAGTGGCCTCCTCTTCCTGAAGTTCTGAGCATTTACACCTATATCCTCTGATACCACCAGTGATGAGAATCAGTCGGGCGAGTTCCATTACAGCAGATGTGAAGATTAAACACACAGGAAATGCCAAAGCAATTGTAGAAAGCAAGTTTTATTTAAAGGATAGAACAGAGACTTCTTTATACATTTTAGAATTCCTTTGTTCTCATGCCCTCCTTCTCCCCTTATCTTGCCTCTCTCCTCTCCTATCCTGCATATGTGACCAAATGGTGGGGCAAATAGTGGAGTGATCCAAGGCTGAAGGAAGCCACCCAGGGGGATGGGCAAGAAGAGACCAGCCCTGGAGGCATTAATTAACAGCTCCTACAACTCCCTGAGGGGGGGAACAATTCCTGGGGCAGGTTACCTTTGCAACAGGTTGGAGGAGGAAGGGGAAGGGCTTTGGAGATGGGAGCAAGTGTTTCTTTTTTTTTTCCAACCATCCCCCATCTTCCAGATGGGACCCAATTATTTATTATCTGTATTGACTGTCCTTCCTGCCCCGCCAGCCTCACTTCCTCCTGCCCATTCTTATGCAAATAGAAGCAGCATAGAGAGAATGAAGTACACCCTTGGAAGGCCAGCACTTGTGATGGAATGCAACCCTGAATTTATTCCCCAGTCACCAAGAGTTTGATTTGTTGCCTTCACTAAAATATAAAAGTAACAGCAGAGAGGAGAATGGAGGGGAGTGGGTTTCAATAACTACTCTTAGGATTTTTTATTTAGAAAGTGAGGAGGAAGAGGAGAAATGACAGATCAAAATAACCTTCAGAAGTTGTGAGAAGTTAGAGTCAGCCCAGTTATTTCGTACATATTTTTATTTAGTTTTTAGTATACTTATTCTTTAGGGGTTTATGTGTTCCTCTACCAAGGACACACAGTAGACAATGATTTTTGTTAGGTATGCTCTGTAGATCCTTATGCAGTTTCTCTGTATGGCTTCTGTCCCAAAATTAATTTTCCTGTTTTCTCCATGTGGGTTTTTAGCCAAAAGTTGACATCGAATTCATAAACAAGCCATTAAACTAAGATAAATGTCACTTTTACTCTTATCTTCACTTTCATGATGGGCATAGCAGCTATCATTAAACTTGGCTTTTCTGGTAGAATCAGAAAAATAACAAAAGAAGAAACCATGATAAGCAAAAATAGTTTATGGAGTATTTCCTGAAAGAAAACCTACCTCAGCTGGTCAGGATCAACCTTCTCATGGCCTTCCTCTGTGCATGCCCTCATTTGTATGGAAGAAAAAAAAGTATTCTGAATTCAGAACTGCCTACTTGTAAATGAATTTTGGAAGAACCTACATGATACAGTTTGTGAATAGACTGTGCTATCAGTTTTCATTCTTGTGCTGGATTGGAATTAAACAGCACTTTTTTCACATTTTTTTATTTATATATGACAGCAGAATACATTATAATTCTTATTACACATATAGAATACAATTTTTCATATCTCTGGTTGTATACATAGTATATTCACCCCAATTTGTGTCTTCATACCTGTACTTTGGATAATAATGATCATCACATCATTAATACCCCATGCCCCCTCCCTTCCCCTCCCACCCCTCTGCCCTATCTAGAGTTCATCTATTCCTCCCATGCTCCCTCTCCCTATCCCACTATGAATCAGCCTCCTTATATCAAAGAAAACATTCGGCATTTGGTTTTGGGGGATTGGCTAACTTCACTTAGCATTATCTTCTCTAATTCCATCCATTTACCTGCAGATGCTATGATTTTATTCTCTTTTATTGCTGAGTAATATTCCATTATGTATATATTGCCACATTTTTTTATCCATTCATCTATTGAAGGGCATCTAGGTTGTTTCCACAGTTTAGCTATTGTGAATTGTGCTGCTATAAACATTGTTGTGACTGTGTCCCTGTAGTATGCTGTTTTTAAGTCCTTTGGGTATAGACCGAGGAGAGGGATAGCTAGGTCAAATGGTGGTCCCATTCCCAATTTTCCAAGAAATCTCCATACTGCTTTCCATATTGGCTGCACCAATTTGCAGTTCCACCAGCAAGTGTGAGTGAACCTTTTTCCCCACATCCTCACCTACACTTATTGTTGTTTGTATGCATAATAGCTGCTATTCTGACTGGAATGAGATGAAATCTTAGGGTGGTTTGATTTGCATTTCTCTAATTGCTAGTGAGGATGAACATTTTTTCATGTATTTGTTGATTGATTGTATATCATCTTCTGCAAAGTGTCACTTCAGGTCCTTGGCCGATCTATTGACTGGGTTATTTGTTTTTTTTAGTGTCTAGCTTCTTGAGTTCTTTATATACCCTAGAGATTAGTGCTCTATCTGATGTGTGAGGGGTAAAGATTTGCTCCCAAGATGTAGGCTCTCTGTTCACCTCACAGATGGTTTCTTTTTGATTACAGATTAGCTACAGCCTGGCCTGAGGCATTCGTATATAGAGTATGCAGTTTGTCATTGTACCCACTCTGCCTCACCATGCTTTGTTCTCCTTGTTGCAGGCCTCCGGTTGGTAGTGAGAGATGCTGAGACAGACCCTGAAGAACTCTCCTTCGACCTCCGGAAACCTCCAAAGCATGGTGTTCTGCTTAGGCTTATGGATGGGTTCCAAGAACCCATGGCCACAGGTAGCTGCACAGTCCTTGACCCGCCTGGGAGGTTTTTTGCTCTACAATTGGTTTTATGTGAAAAGAAGTGAAGTGGCTCTGTGGGATACACTGTGAGGAGAGACTGCCTTTCATGTTTCATTCACTGGCCTGGTATTAGACTTCTTCCTCTGTCCACTCCCACTCCTCATCCCTTGTCTGCCCCAGCCCACTCTGGAAACTGTGAACCTGCTTCCTCAGGTTGTAGGTGAAATGGGCAGACTTCTAAAGCTTGTAAATGCATTTATCACCACCACAGGCGTGTCAGCTGTAAGCGGGCACGGCTTGCTGTGCGGCAATAGTTCCGGTAGCTTCTCCATGAAGATGAATTTGTCATACTGTGGTATGCGTATCCTCACTATGTGTTTAGTACTGTGACTTTGATAGCATTAGCAACATGTGTCTTCATAAAAAAGGGGGAACACATTTTTGAAGTATTACCTAAGCAATATAATAGACCAGCTTTTAAGAAACACATGAAAGTACAAAGAACACAATTGAAATCTACTTTTTAATAGTTAATATCAAGTCTAGTGTTATTTCTTCCAAAGTGGTCTCCTTGAAATGTCATTTTATTCCAACCATCTGTACTTTCTCAAACCTTGATATGGTTCCTTTCAGAGATATAGTAATGCTTGCTTCTGAATATCCCTGGTAAGAGATATTATTAATATCTCTTGCCCTTGAAGGTATATTGAATTTTAAGAACTACCACCAGCATGTGGGCATCACAGAGGTAGATTTTAAAATTTTACTAAACAAATGCAGTGCCATTAGAACAGATATGAACCACCCAAAGGGAGTATGTTAGGGGTATTTTGGTCACTGTCTTGTTTCTTTAACATCACATGTCACCTATCCTGTGTAATTAATTTATAAGGTCTAAAAACATTTGTAAAAAGTTTTATTTCCTTTCTCAGGCATCACACCGCTAGTACTAGTAAAACACAGTAACATACTGTTGAAGGGAAGGCTTCTTAGAATATGAACACAGAATGAGTTGATTTTTCCATCTCATTATATAATACTAATTATTAGAGCCAAAAATAACTTCCAGGAAGACTGATTCCTTGGCTGTGTTCTGTGGACTCATTAGAGCCATGGCTCTTAGAGGCACTTGTCATGAAAAGGGTTCCATAACCAAACAGGTTTGAGAACCTTTAATATTTGTATATTAATGTTTTAAAACATTATTTAAAAACTCAAAGTCCTGCAGGTTAAAACATAAATTCTAAATTCTATTCAATACCATTATATATGTGAACTTGAAGCTTTCTTCCCACATTTGTCTAATCTGTTATGAATTCGTACTCTAGACTATGTAGTTTGAGTTTCAAACTTCAAGTATATTTTTCAATTTTTAAGAAATTTTTATACCCTCAATTAAATAAAGATCTCTTATAGGCCCATCAAGCTTAATCTGTTAGTTGTTTTTTTTTTTTTTTTCCTTTGGTATCAGGATTAGATTCCAGAAGGGCTGTCATAAAAAATACAGGTTTGTTCTTTTTCTTTCCTTTCTTATTTATTTATCAGTATTGGGTATTAAACCTAGAGATGCTCTACTATTGAGCTACATACCCAGTCCTTTTTTCATTTTTACTTTTTCTTTTGAGAAAGGGTCTCACTAAGTTGCCCAGACTGGCCTCAAATTTGTGATCCTCCTGCCTCAGCCTCCCAAGTAGCTGGGATTACAGGTGTGCACCACTGTGCCCAGCCTGTCATTTGTTTTTCTGTAACTAGGAGTCATCAGGGAATCTTCTAGAGGTAGATTTCAGTTCAATATAATTAAGAACCTTTAAAAAAAATTAGGGTTATTGCCAGAGGAATTAGCTACCTTGATCACTTGCTGCTCACCTTGAGACATGAGGAAGGACAGACTAACCCACCCTTTTCCAAGGGTGGTGTAAAGGGAATCCTAAATTGGGTGGGCGATTATAATAATAAGCTTGTAATTACCAGGGTTTATGATTCTATATGTACTTTGAAATCCAGAGAACAAAGGTGCTATATAAATGAGAAGCACTGTTCCCAGAAGTAATAGGCTTTACAATTTGTTTTATTCTTAAAGGTGACACTTTCACATATGATGATATTAAGAAAAACGCTCTGCAGTATATCCATCATGGTTCCTCTGTCTGGGAAGACAGCATGGAGATCTCAGTCACAGATGGCCTCACAGTGACCACGTCAAAAGTGAGAGTGGAGGTGTCCCTATCAGAGGGCCAAGGGCCGCGGCTGGCTGCTGGCTCCTCCTTGAGCATCACTGTTGCTAGCCAAAGCACAGCCATGATCACCAGGTCGCACCTTGCTTATGAGGTAAGTCCTTCCCTTTGCTCTCCTTGTTCTGCACTGCACCTGCTGGCCAGATTGACTAGAAAGGCTAAATATTTGAGGCAGCTGGTATGTGGCCATGTGAACAATGTTTTATCTCAACTTCCCTACAGTTCTACTCTTAGGAGGAATCACATTGTGTACCCTGGCTTCTGCTAACATCTCAGGAGCAGATCAGTGAATGGGTAAAACTTTGATGAAAAAGCAATGAGTATGTGGAGGGCTGGGTACTTGTCGACGGGAAAAGAAGCCAAAGTCAGAAAAGCCTGAGTACTGTTGTTTAATTGCCATGTATAACATTTCTAATGTGAATTTTGAGAAAAGAGCACCTTAGAAGAATTTATCTGGTCAGTGACTAAATGGGAATGGTGTTCCTGGCTCCCTGAGAGAAAACTTGCTTGTTACCAGCTTTTTTTTTGAGGAGGGTGGGTATCAGGGATTGAACTCAAGGGCACTCGACCACTGAGCCACATCCCCAGCCCTTTTTTGTATTTTATTTAGAGACAGGGTCTCACTGAGTTGCTTAGTGCCTTGCTGTTGCTGAGGCTGGCTTTGAACTCTCGATCCTCCTGCCTCAGCCTCCTAAGCCATGGGTCCACCTGCTTTTGTTTTGAGTCCATTCTAGACAGAACAAGAAGCACCAGTTTGCCAGTGCCTCTGCAGGTTCTGTAGGCCAGATCACTCATTCACCCTCCATCTCCTGCCCCAGTAGTATAGTTAGGGGACCCCAGGGAATCAAGGACTCTGGGGGGGGTTTCCCCCGTCTGCCCCTAACTTGGTGAGTTAATTAAATTCATCTTATTTCTTTCTGGGGCTAAGGACTATAAGGATAATTAATTTTATATTACAGTTATATATTCTGTAAACAGAGAGGTACTCTGTGTAAACATAATAATGAATAGTCTTTATAGTGCCTTGAAAGGAAGAATAATTATCTGGTAATCATTGTTAGCATTGAATTTTTCTTTTAATAATCTTAAAATTCCAGTGAATAGCCTGGACTTTTTCCCCCCCCTCTTTTTAAACACTCTATAGTTTTAAGTAATCTTTTTTAAGTAATCTTTTTCTGGGCTGAAGAATCTCACCATAAAAATCCAACCCTGTCCAGGTGCTGTGGCACATGCCTATAATCCCAGAAATAGGGAGGCTGCGGCAGGATTGCAAGTTTGAGGCCAGCCTCAGTAACTCAGTAAGATCCTGTCTCAAAACAAAAACTTAAAAAAATAAAAAAACAGCATGTTAGATAAACCATTGACCTGGGAACAATTGGTTTTGCAGATTTTCCCCTTAAATTGTCAATTTTTTTTAAATGATGAGAAACTGCATTCTACTGTAATTCTTCTTGTGGGTCTACTACAGTTTCAGAACAGCTTTTTTAACTGACAGGTGATTTTTATCATTGGTTATGGTCTTTTGAATCCTGTGAAACTCACGAATTCATAAAAATGTATGAATTTGGATTTAATCAATAGATCATGAAGGCTTGAAAAATGTTTGACAGACAAAAAATAGGACTTCAGGAACAGTTCCTGCCCATTAGCTGCATATTATTAGCTGCATATCAAAATGCAAGCCCATTGGCAACTGAACACATATTTTCAAAAATTGATTGAATTTGAATTTACCCACCAGAGCAGAAACACTCTAAAAGATCTGTTCTAGCCTGCTGAAGGCATAGCATACATTCTTAAAGACTTAGCTAGGTTATATATGAACTTTTCTCTGAGGGCTGTAGAAGAAGTTTGCAGTTAGTGTTATGGAAAAAAAAATTTCCAGAAATGTTAGTTAGTAAGCTTTCAGGGAACATCCAGAAGGTTTAAGAAGCCATCTGAAATGCTTGTCTAGTCATGAATTGGGCAGAGTATAAAGAGCCCAGAGCAAGTGAGACTTCTTAATTAGAGTATCAGCAACTACAACAGAGTGATGTGATGTTAGAGGAGATAAGAGGCAAAAATAGGGTCCTCTGTGATGTGTTTAACTGTTGCTTAATAGACACAATTTACTGTGTACCTCAAGTGAACAAATAGAGGAGGGATAGCATGGGTTTTGGAGTCATGGTTGATGGGTTTTAATTCAAGCTCCCACTTACTAATGCAGTGACCCTTGGCAAGGTGTTTAAGCAACTTTAAAAACTCAGTTTTCTCATCTCTAGTGTAAGGTGTAAGATCAATCTTGAAAATCTAATAGCATTTCTATGTACCAACCAAAGATAAAACATTATATCATTTATAATAGTATATCAAATATCTAGGAATAAATGTTAAAAAAGATGTGTAATTTCTGGAGAAGGTTGGTGCTATGACTGGCTATATGGAAAAATCCAGAAGACTCTTCTGACAAAGAATAAAACATAAAAGGAAAATTTACCAAGAGGCTAGATAGGAGATCAATGAACAGCAATAGCATTGCTATATATAAGCAAAAAAAAAAAAAAAAAAGTTCCACTAAATGTAACTAAAAAGATGAAACTACTTAAAATAGCATTTAAAAAGTCATGTTCCTTGGATTAAATCTTAACAAAAACTAAGTAGTACTTTACAAGGAAACACAAAGCACTTAATTGAACGATAGTTACAAAGCATTAAATAAATGAAGATATATGCCATGTTCATGAATAAAGAATGTTAGGTGGGCAGAATGACTTATCCTACTATATACCAAGATTTATTATAAACCTACAGTCTTTAAAGCAGCGTAGTACAGAAATATATTAGACAGTCAAGAAACAGACCCACACATAATATAAAATAAATAATAAATCTAATATAAAACAGATAGTCAGCCATATTGGTGGAAGCAGAGGAACCACTTGTCTCACGGAGCTGTACAAAATCATGACTCAGACGGCAACAGAGGAATTTGCACCACACCTTACACCTACACAGATATTGACTTCAGACAGATCAGAAACTTAAATGTCATAAGTAAACTTTTTACAATTCTTTGTGGAATATAGGTATCATATTTTTATGATATTGGGAAGGGAAACAATCTCTCAAAGTAGAAACAAAAAAGAGCTAACTCAGGAAAGCTTGATAAATATGATTATATTAAAATTAAATTTATATTCACTGAAACAGGCCAGAAAACAGGAAAGTCACAAATTGGAAAAAGATATCTGTAACACAAATAACCAAAAATAATAAAGAATATATAAAGAACTCTTACAGATCCAGAAGAAAGAGAGATCCCAACAAAAAATGAGAAAGAGACATGAATAGGAATTTCACAGACACAGAAACTATATGGTCAACACACATGTGAAGAAATATTCATTTCTATTAGTGACCAGGGGAAGCATGTTTAGACCAAACCACTTTATATCAAGTATTGGAGGGGAAATGGATCTAGAAGAGGTTCCTTACTAGTGGGAGTATAAACTGAACAACCAGAATTTGGCATTGCCTTGGTAGATGACTAATTATTTGCCTAACCATTTAACTCCTGGATTCTTACCCAAGAGAAACTTTCATATATACACCAAAGGACTTGTGCAATAATGTTCATAGCAATGAACAATGTTCAACAGCAAAACTATTGAAACAAGTCAAATGCCCATCCACAGGATAGCATAACTTATAATATACTTACTTGATGAATACTAGTGAGCCTCAAATCAGATGAATTACAGTTAAATTAAACATAAAGTATGGATGGATCTTAGCAGTCTACTAGTGAATAAAAAGAAAAATAAACCCCATCAGAGTTGAAGCCAACTCTATTTTTACAAGTTAAAAAAACTAAAAATACATTTTATAGTCATATATTAAACTACATTAAGAAATTCAAGAAAATGAGAAACAAGTTTCAGGGTGATGAAAGGCCCCAGAACAGGATAGATAAAGAGCACATAAGCAAATGTTATCAAGTTCTAATCCTCTTGTTGAATGGTGGATTCATGGATGTGGAAATAATAAAAAGAAAATGAGAATGAGAGGAAGGTTTTTTTTTAATATATATATATATATTCTTAAGCATTTTGGTGCACCCATGGTATCTTGGATATCCTACAGCAGTGAAAAAAATCTAGCAGATTTCTAATTCTTTCAAACTCAGCAATCATTTGAGAATTGAAACATAATAAGATAGCCTGATGTGAAATAAACATTTCTTTGCCAATTTGCCAAAGTGGGATTTAGAAGCTATTCATTCTAATCAAGAGCCAGGAGCTCTGCCCTTATAGTAGTTCATCACCATCTCAGAAGACAATACCTTAAAACTCTCAGGTGGCTTTTAAAAATTGTCTCTCAGAATGAATTCACAGTAATATTAGGAAGTAGTCCTTTGGAAACCAACATATTCTATTTGATAACTCATGTGGGGAAATAAAGATACTTTGAAAAAATATAAATTTAGAGGAGATTTTCTGAAGTTTTTCAGCTTTGATAAATTTTAGTTTCCTTTCTTGCTTGTGTCAATGGATAAGGAAAATCTGTGATCTTGCATTGAGGCTCTGAGCCACTAGGGATAGAAATGAGACTGAACTCAAATACCCTGTCTCTGGACCACCCGGTGTCTGTGCTAACAATCCTGATCCCATCCCCCACCTAACTGGGCAACATAAATGTGAGAATTTGTATTTGAAAGTAAAATTGACTATGCAATGTTTGTTTTTATTACTGCCCTGATAAAGTATAAATTTCCCCCATTTTCACAATCAACTGCTCTAAAAGACAAATGACTCGGGAAACTTTCCAAGAAGATGTTGCCTACCACCTAGATACTTCCAAAAATATTCTTTAATAAAGAGGAAGTTGTTCATTAAGATATTCAGTTATTAAATTTGGAATAGAATCATCCTTTGACCCAGTTATCCCATTCCTCAGTATATACCCAAAGGATTTTAAATCAGCATACTACAGTGACACAGCCACATCAATGTTTATAGCAGCTCAATTCTTAATGGTAAAGCTATGGAACCAACCTAGGTGCCCTTCAACGATGAATAGATAAAGAAAATGTGGTGTATACATACAATTAAATATGTAGGTATATTCCATTGTATGTATACACCAATGTATACATACAATTGTATGCATACAATTGTGTGTTTTATTTCTCAATAAAAAGACAGTTTTATTTCTCAATAAACAATGCACCTCTTGGGGGGTGAGCACCCACAGATTCACTTCTAATAGAATGAAATCTGCAAGTCTAAAATGCTTTCCTTAATCCAGCATCTTACCATGTTAAATATTAAAGTGAGTCATTAACTAAGCTAAAGAATTTCTGTTCTTCCTGTACCACAGACTTTTGTCATTGTACACTGTATTCTATGTTACAATAGAATGTTACTCCAGGCATGGAGGTGCACACCTATAATTCTAGCAACTCGCAGGCTGAGGCAGGAGGATTCCAAGTTTGAGGCCTGCCTGTACAATGTGGCGAGACCCGAGCAACTTACTGAGAACCTATGTCAATAAAAATAAAAATTTATAAGGGTTTAGGGACATAGCTCAGTGGTTAAAGCACACCTCTCTTTACTCTCCAGTGAGGAAAAAAAAAGTTTAAAAAAGAAAAATATTATTGGAATTTTACCTGTTTCCAAAATACAAACTGTCCTTAAAAACTCGAGAAGCAACCTATACCTTTTTTTACAGATAATGACTTATAGCTGATCATGTTTCATTCTTCACTAGATACTTGTAATCACAACAAAAACTTTGCATGGCCCTTGTGGTAATAGTCAAGTGGGTCCATACCTAAAGTGCACTTCCCCCACTGTTATTTTGAGAGACTCTTGGAAGAAGGCATTATCAGAGAGGCAGTTTAGGAGCAGTAAATGCTAAGGTTGGAAATGGTGTTGCTTTATGACAAAGGGAAAGAGACTTTTACCATTAGCAGAGAAGGAAGTGCCTACAGATCTTTAACTGCTGGAAGTAATGGTTCCTACAAATGTGCCTTCATGTCCTGACTCATATTTGCCTGATTAGGATGATTCTTCCCCCGACTCAGAGATCTGGATTCAGTTAAGTTCTCTGCCCATGTATGGTGCTCTCTTAAGGACCTCAGGATCTGAGGTGGAGGAACTCTCAGAGGTTTCCAATTTCACCATGGAGGACATCAACAACAAGAACATTAGGTAACCACTTTGTTTATTTGTATTTTTAAAGATTGCATTAAACTAGCTGGGGATGTCACTCAGTGGTAGAGTTCTTGCCTAGCATCTGGAGGTAGTGGGTTTGATCCACAGAACTGCAGGGAAAAAAGAAGAGTATGTATTAATTGTATTAAAATATTTAAGCTACTGTCTGTAACTTCTTCATACAATACATTGTTTCTGGCCCCGTTTTAATAACAAAATTCAACTTCCCCAGCTTGTCATTTTGGCTCATTCTTTGGAGTCTTCTTTTGGCCTTTGTAGATACTCAGCTATATTTGAGACAGATGGTCATGTAGTTACTGACAGCTTCCACTTCTCTGTCTCTGACATGGACCACAACCGTCTGGACAATCAGATATTTACCGTCACAATCACTCCTGCCAAGAGTCCACCTCCAGTCATCGCTTTCGCCGACCTCATCACGGTAAACAGTTCTCAGATCAATGAGCAGTGAATGCTGTGGGAAGCTGGAGTCCTGGGTGATGTAAATAGAGGGTTTCTGCCTGAGTAGGTTGCCATGTTTTTCCCCCAAATATCTAGGCAGTGATGTCAAGAAATGCATGGTTTTCAATCATGAGTTTTTCAAAAAGTATGAAAATAATTATATCCAAAAGTTCAAATCATTCTATTCACAAGTCAGTCAACAAATGTTTATGTGCTCAATATTGTTATAATTGGGAGTAAAACTGAAGTAGAATGCATCTTAGAGGAGTTTGCAATCTAACGTTGGTAGTAACTAAAACACAGACAGTACCTCCAGTCACTCCTTAGATCTATCGAATATTTATCACTGTAAACAATATTAACAGATCCTTGGAGGAAGAGGGGCAATATAATGAGCCTTCATCACTGACATTATCCAAACATGAGTTCAAGTACCAGATCTGTTACTTACTAGCAGAGTTATGATAGACCTAGTACTTAATCGTTCTTAGCCTCAGTGTCTTCATCTTTAAAATATTACTCTTCTGGATGGGCACCATGGGGCACACCTGTAATTCCAGCAACTTGGGAGACTGAGGCAGAAAGATCACAGTTTGAGGTTAGCCTCGCAACTTAGTGAGACTCTGACTCAAAAATAAAGATAAAAAAGGCTGGGGGTGTAGCTCAATAGTAGAGCACCCCTGGGTTCAATCTCCAGTATTATGCACACATACACAAAAATATTACCATTCCTACACATAAAGGATTTCTCTGATAATTAATAAGATAGTATGGATCACCTTTAGCACAGACCTGGTTGGTGCACGGTGGGGCTTTTATGAAAGTAAATTTGTTTTCCTCTTTCCACTTTAAGTACATATCATAATGTTAAAAGCTCAGGAGTTTTTCTAGTTTTGTCCAGCAACTAAAAATTCACAAGACTCTGAATGGTTTCTAGATGGTTTTGATAGTTTTCCCATTTTTCCATTTCCACATCTTGGGGAAACTGCTTGGACCCTCCCTCTTCCTTGAGTCCCATATTTTAATTTATAGATCTTCCTACAGTTAGCCAAGAGTTGTTCAAAGTGGAATGGCTTGACCGTTTCCAGTAGGTCAGCAAAAAGCACCAGGCTTATGTTGCAGAGTTAGCATATAAAACAGAGCCCTAAAGGAAAAAGGTAGTTTGAGCAACTGCTTATACTTATACTGATTTATTTTCTTTCTTGACATTAAGATAAGCATTAGCTTTCAGATATGATGAACCCTTTCTTCCCACACACCCATAAATATACAATGTAAGGAAATAAATGGCACTTTTATTCTGGATGGTAACACCTATAGGACAGTCACCCTCATGGAGCCCCAGGGAGGACTGGATCTATCATTCTCTGGCTGTGGACTTTTGAATGTTGATGCTGTAAGAAGGCAGCCATCCTGTTGTGCAGCGGCACTGAGGAGGGTGATTGGAATGGGCCAGAGCTGCTTTATAACCAGATCCATCATTGAATGAAGTGCAACTTTGAAGGGAGACGTGGAAGTCATCGTGTCTGAGTGTATCTTTGAAAGGCGCTGAAAGATTGCCTGGCTTCAGCAGCATGCACATTCCTCATCTCGTCTGTAGAGGATCTGCCTCCTCTCAGAAGTGGAATTGGTGCTGGAAGGTCACCCCAGGCAGCACTTTTCAATTCAGTTCTTTTTTTATTGCAGTTATGTGCAACTGTCCAAGGACTCTGCATTCTCTCTTCCTTAGGTTGATGAGGGAGGGAGAGCCCCACTCTCCTTTCACCATTTCTTTGCAACTGATGATCATGAGAACCTCCAGGGAGATGCCATCATTAAGCTAAGCGCGTTGCCCAAATATGGCTGCATTGAGAACAGAGGAACAGGTAATAGTAGTAGCTTTGCTATAGATCTTTGTTCAAGATCTGGAAAGAAAGGCGTGTGGAGGGAGAACTTGTAGTCCCATTCAACCTGGTGATGGAGAACTAACGAGAAATGGAAACATTTCAATGAAATGAAAGGACGGAAGGTTTCATTCATTCAACAAAAATTTACCAAGCATTTTCTGTGGACAGTGCATTTTAAAGCATTAGGGAAACACCATTAAACAAAACAAAAGAAAACCCTTACCTTCAAAGTGCTTTAGATTCTAATGGAGGAAGACAAAATAATAATAATTATGAGAAAATTGAGTAAGATGTTAGAAGGTGAAAATGCTGTGGATAATATAGGTCAGGCAGAGGAATTTGGAATGCTAGCAATGAGGGCAGAGGGTGTTTTGGATAACTTTCAGAACTAAGTGTCAAAGAGCAAAAAATTTCTCTCTTTATTGTGAGGCAGCTGCAGTTTAGCTGACCATAGTGTATGTAGCATCTCTTCCTATGGCTATGACATGAATTGAAATGCATGCTCTCTATCTCTGACCCTCTTCAACATCCCTCCCACTCCACCATCTGCCCTTGGACCCACTGGTGTTAATCACAGAGAAGGAGAAGCAAAAAGACATGTACTGTCCACAAGCCCCCTGAGACCTACCATGACTGGCAGTTGAGACAGCTCATGGCAGGTTGCTGTATGGCTGCCTCAGCAATGAGATTCCTGAGCACTGGTGCTTGGCTCTAATTGACGTGTAGCTAGTAGCTCCCACAGAGAGACCACTGACTGCAGGTGTCTGTGGTCAGCATGGTGCCTGGGATTTGAGCCTGGCGACTGGAAACTCATTTAAACTAGTCATGTTTTCCTATCCGAACTCTTGGAACTCTTCCCTATCTTGCCTTTCAGTGTGTGCACTCAGATTTGCTTATCACTGAATTAGGTTTGTTTTAACAAATGTTTGTGTTAGATACAATGGATGTACAGCTAAATAACATAGACCCTGCCTTGAGAGGGAGACAGGTATGAAGATTGATCAATTATGATAAATGACAAATGCCTGCTAGGGAACGGAGCAAAGCTCTAAGAGAATATGTAAAACAAAGCAGTTGCTTTTGCCTTGGAAGCTAGTAAAGCCAGAGGAAGTGGCATTTGAGCTGGAACTTAAAGGATTCATGGGAGTCACTAAGGGCAGAAGGACAGTGGCATTTCTTGCAATGAAAAGAGCATGCACATAGTGGGAAATCATGAAGGGATGTTGCCCCCGCCCCAATCATGTGTTGTTTTTTTTTTCTTATGAAGCCTTTATAACACTGTTTTACATTTATCTGGAACACATGATGGAACATAAGCATGCTATGTAGAGGGGTAAGTAGCTCACTGGCCCAAAAGTTAAAATTCTAACAAGACTCAGCCTCTTTAGAAAGTAGTTCTCAAACCTCCTTCACTTGGAGGGCAACACTTAAAGGTCCTATTGTAGGGTGTTGGTGTAGCCTATGAATTTGCATTTTTCTCTAGCTAAGAGGTGATGTCATGGCTGCTGGCCCAGGGGACATACTTAGAGGAGAAGCAATTCTCTGCAGTTTCATGGGTATGAACCTGAGATTAAGGAAAAAGGCATTCAGGGGAGCAAAATCATCATCCCAGGTTATATCAGCTAAGGATCCTTCCCTTTGTTTCATGGGGGCGGGGGACTTTTGCCTCTGTTTGGAATTGAGAGTCTTTCTCTCTCTCTCTCTCTCTCTCTCTCTCTCTCTCTCTCTCTCTCTCTCACACACACACACACACACACACACACATTTATATATATATATAAAACTAGCTACCTAAATTCAGAACCCAGCTGATCAGAAGAACATATTTTTAAAAACTGTTAGAAGAAGGAGCTTTGACTTCTTACCAAAAAGAAGAGGAGAGACAGAATGACTGTCACGTTAGGTATGAAATTTAACAGCATGTTCCCTTAGTACTGCCACAAACAGGACAGGACTCACCTCAGTACCTCTGCATTAGTAGGTGTCCATAATGATAGCCTGAATGCATCAATAACTATTTAATTTGCACATAGTAGATTCTGTTTGAGAAGGCAGGGAAGCACATTAATAAGAATTATTTATGTCAAAAAAAAGTGAAGTTTTAAAAAGTTTTAGGATTGGTGCTTAAAACTTCAGCAACCTATTCACCTGTTACATAGTTAGTTCTCCAATTATTAAAAAATATGGCTTTATTAGATGTGAGTATATTTATGGAGCATCATTTGCTTTACTTAGCTATTTTTGACCTGAATAAAGAAGATACATTTTCTCTATTTATAGTGATCAATGGAAAGAGAAAGTAAAAATTGGAAGCTATTTTAGCAGTTCTCTCTGGAAATCCTGAATTGTATGTCCTAGTCACTGGTCACTTAGATCTCTCTATTTATCTGATGAATCAGTTGGAAGGGTAACTAAAATTCACATATTGAAGGGAAAAATGTCTCAAGTTCTTCTTTCAAATCATTTTTTTAAAAAACTTTTCATTCTAGTCTTTTTGTCCAGATGCCAATGAAGATGGCACTGCCTATAATTCAGAAAGTCAATGGCATTTTAATTTGTGATCCGATATTTGCAAAGAATCATGGAGAAGGGAAGGAAAAGCTTTCCTGCTTTCACATCTGCCAACTACACTTTTCTTTGTTGATATATATCCAGGAAATTGTTTGAAGTCACAAGGGTTTCTTTTTTCTCCTTTCTCCAGAAGAAAATTGTGGTAACAATTTAAAATCAATCAATTAGATGGGCTCGGGTTATGGTCAAGTAAAAGACAAGATATCCATCATTTAGACATTTCTTATTCTTCCGTTTGGCCTTTTAACATATTTGGGTTGGGATGAGAAGAAGAGGAAACTGGAGCTAGCACTTTCTGTGGAGTTCTGAATGGTAACCAGGCATCTCAACACCTGAATAGCATCTATGTCAGTCAGCTTTCCATTGCTGTAAAAACATCTGAGATAAATCAAGAAAGACAAGGTTTATTTTGATTCATGGTCACTTAGTCCCTTTGTTCTGGGGTCTGTGGTGAAGCATTGCATGATGGCTGGGAGCATGTGTCGGAGCAAAGCTGCTCATCTCATGGCTGGGATGCAAAAGAGAGAGAGGATGGGGCTGGGATGCCAATTCCCCTTCTAGAGTACTCCCCCAGTGATGGGAAGACCACTCACTAGGCTCCATCTCTTAAAGCCTCCACCACCTCCAGCAGTACAGTCTGGGAACCAAGTCTTTAATACATGACCCTTTTGTAAATGTTTATCCAAACCATAGCAGCATCTGAGCTCTGAATGGGACCAAGCATCTCGGTGCCTGAATTGTACCTGAATGTCATGATACATAACCTGAGCATCACAGTAGTACTGGTATATTCTCCCACAGGTTGGGATCTGGCATGCAAAGGTTTCATTAAGAAACGGAGAGGTCAGACATACTGGAGGAGAGGTGCCTTGAATAAAAAAGTTAAATATAGTTAACTGTGTGTGTATATATATATGTATATATATATATATATATATATATATATATATATATATATATAGAGAGAGAGAGAGAGAGAGAGAGAGAGAGAGAGAGTATGTTCTTCTTGCAGGATAAACCAGATAGAGTGGTTTTGAAATGGGCTAGAGTTTAAGGTAGAACCTTGGCTATTATATTGTTATATAAGACGCATGAAAGATTCCTAATAAAATGACCACTGATTCTGTGCTATATAAAATGAAAACACTCTTGAGTGCTTTCACATATATCATCTCATTTGGTTACCTGTGGAGTCAGCGGGGCAGGTATATCCATTTATAGATGAGAAACAGAGAAACTGGAATCATCCCAAGCCTTCTAATTGCTGGTCTTGTGTTTGCCCACTCTCCTAGCTTTGTCCTCAAGCATGTTTTCATCTTGTGTTGAAAAGAACGTCTCATTTTCTAGTTGAGTCTAGTAAGCAGCAATCAATGAATCAAGGTGAAAGTCTTCTCTTGATGTTGATGCAGGTGATCGTTTTGGCCCTGGAGCTACCAGTGACCTAGAGGCATCATTCCCTATTCAAGATGTCCTAGAAAACTACATTTACTACTTTCAGAGTGTCCATGAAAGCATCGAGCCAACACATGACATTTTTAGTTTTTATGTGAGTGATGGAGCCAGTCGCTCGGAAATTCACAGCATCAACATCACCATTGAGGTAACGACTTCGGAACTTGGAAAAGTCGAGGCTTTGTCCACCCAGTATCTTACCACTAGATTTCTTTTGATGAACTCAAAAGCAAAAGATTGGATTTGACTTTGAATTTTAAAACATAACCCTGACCTTCAGCGAGCTTATGGAATTAAGGTTGGCATTTACGGAAGGTCTGAGTTGGAAATCTGAATTTCTATTTCAGGATAAAATTTATTCGTCCTGTGTGAAAACAGTTTGTGAGAGTCAGAGAAGCCTTGTCATTTCCACTTTAGATGAAAACCAACATATGCCTCATTTTCTATGAAATATAGGCCTTCATATGTGTTTGATTCTGCATGAACACTTGCCTTTTCTTATATTTTAATGCATTTATTCATTCCATTGCAACATCAAAGAAACATGATCCTGGATTCTGTATTCATGTTTTCATTTGAGCAACTACAGTCTTGTCCTACCACCCCAGGAACAGAGAGAAAAGATAAATCTGAATGGATTACCCTGTGCCTTGGGAATATAAACCGAATGACACCTTTAGAATCTTAAGGGACAGTAGTGGATGGGGGTTGAGAAATAGCATGAGAAAGTCACAGTCAAATATGGTGTCTTTCTATGGCTACTGTGATGTGCTTAGAGTTTTTAAACATGATTCTGAGTTCAAATAGTAATGATTTGAATAGTAAATCTCTTGATCCCCCAAATATATTTGCGCTTCTCAAAACATATGACCATAGTTTTGATCCAGAAGAAATGCTTATTATAACTATGGGAAATATTTTGGAAGTTTTTTTGTAGAATGCTTCTTTTCGAAGGGACATGTTGTTTACGTGGCTTTCTCTTTTGTCTCTTCAAACTAATCATTTTGATTAGGAGGTGAAGATGGTAAAACTTTAAATGCTATTTTAATAGTGAAAGTTTCTGCAACAGTGATACTTTCTCTGAATAATGTGATTTTTCTTTCTTCTGAAACCAATGTCTGTGTGAGACTGAATATTTTATGCTTTAATCAGAGGAAGAACGATGAGCCTCCCAGGATGACCTTGCGGCCCCTTGGAGTACGGCTGAGCTCTGGAGTGGTGATAAGCAATTCTTCTCTGAGCCTGCAAGACCTGGACACCCCAGATAATGAGCTGATTTTTGTATTGACAAAAAAGCCTGACCATGGTAGGACACAAACTGCTGTAGAAAGCTTCTTAATTGAGGTGCCTGATGGGTTATTAAAACAAGCACATAGATTTCAGGTGGTTATTTTTTTGCCTTTCCTATATATAGTCCATTATTTGCATAAAGTATAATCAGATTCACAGGTAACTAATATTCTTTGGAGTCAGGGTAGACGTTGATTGTTTAAAAAGCCTGAATCCTAGGTAATTGGTATCTCTGACATTTAATTTCAGCTATTTTCTTGCTTTCCTGTGTAACTTCAAGCAGAAGAGCTTTCAACATTTGCATCTCCTCTTTCAGAGCAGGCACGGGTAGATAATCTCAAGCCATCTCTGGTAGCTTCTTAGCATGCTAGATTTCTCTATGAGCTTCTTCCCTTTCCAGAGAGAGCACTTTTCCTGATTTTAACTAGGTGGAGAAAGTACTGTGGGGATCTTCTACTCACCTATTTCTGAGCTCCACCACCCAGGTGTTAGCTAAAGATCTGGAGCCGGAGTGGTGTGTCTCAATCTATGTAACACCTACTGGTCTTTCAAAGATGAAATTGTTGCTGTTGATGGGAGGTTAACAGAAGAGGCGGTTGGCCTTTGCATTTTAGCTTGCTTTCATTCACTGTCACTTTCACTAATAAAGCACTTTAACTGTCCCTTTGGGGTACATGACCCTTGAAAACAGAAAAATAAGCCTCAATATAAAGATGCTTAGTGTCTTTATGAATTTAAGAGGAATTTAAAACATGTTCCCATCTCCCATTCCACATGCCCTAGTAGAAAGATAGAGAGTGAAGACTGCTATTTTCACTTTGCAGAAGGGAAAAATAAAATTTAGATAATGAAGTGAGTTTGAATTCAGGAGGGAGATGTGATTCCTAAGCTGCTATATTGCACCATCCATTTGTGTCTCTTTAAGAGATTTTTTTAAACCAGAAAAAGAGCAACTTTGTCTTTATAGATGAGGCCAGAGGTTAACCCATGCTTACTTGTAAAATGCTAAATTGTTGCCACCAAGAGTGCCTGAGGGGCCTGGTATTGTATCTAGGCTCATACTGGTTGGCATAAGTGGAAAATGTTTTGGTGCCATAGATATCCTTCCTTCCTTCCTTCCTTCCTTCCTTCGTACTGGGAATTGAACTTAAGGCCCCTGAACCATTGAGTCACATCCTGGGTCCTATTTTTTGTATTTTATTTAGAGACAGGATCTCACTGAGTTGCTTAGTGCCTCGATTTTGCTGACTTTGAACTCGCAATCCCCTGCCTCAGCCTCCTGAGCTGCTGGGATTAGAGGCACATACCACCATGCCCAGCTGGGTACCATATATATTCAACCATTGCTTCTTTGTCTTTTTTTAAAATTTCCTTCCTCAGGTCATCTACTTCGGAGACTTATTGCTTCTGAGCCTCTAGAGAATGGGACAGTTTTAGCCCATGGTTCCTCCTTCACCTACCAGGATGTCCTGGCTGGGCTGATTGGGTACATGCCTAGTAACTCTGGTATAGCAGTGGATGAGTTCCGTTTCTCGCTCACTGATGGCCTCCATGTGGACACAGGGAGGATGGAGGTCTACATAGAACTGCCCACAAGTGATACTCCCCGATTGGCTGTGAACCGAGGCCTACAGCTCTCAGCAGGTACCACAGAAGAAGAGGAGAGATGGCCTTGCTTCTTCTATCCTCATTTCTTTTTTGGCCAGTGTCCAGTACCTCTTTTCATGTTGGTGGATCTGAAACTAGCTATTCAATACTTGGGGAGACTAGGATTTTGGAGAACTGTTGTTTAAGGGATATTGAGAATTATGTATGATAGATGTGAGCCTCTGAAATTCCTTGGACCAGATGTCTGTGTAAACTTAAGGAAAATTTGCAAAGAATTTATATAGTATTTTCAGTGTCCTCAAAAAATCTTAATTTATCCAACTACTCCCAGGCCCAGGTTTCCTGTAGTGTTACTTCTGTTCAGCCAACCCCATGGAAAGCTATAGCAAAAGATATCTAGCAAAATTTCAAAATGCTTACTTTTTTAAAAAAGTCATGGAGGGATAGTTGGGGGGAGGAGGGATCATGTATTAAAATGGACTATGCAAATAATAGAGAATTATTCAATATGATTTCTAGTATCTAACTTTCACAGTTTTGCCATGTGTTAGCAACACTGAAGGACCTGCAACTATTATTAGTCTTGGACTCTGCAGTAGGGAGTAAGTAACGAGGGAGTGAGCCTTTTTCTAGCCTTTCTGCATCATGCTAGGATTTTATTGTCTATTCTTAGTTTCACATGTAGCTTATATTGAAAAACATATGGTATGATAGTATTTAAAACTTTGAGCACTGCCAGAAGTCCTGCGTATCAAGTCTAGGATTCAACTTTACCCTTTTTACAAGCTAGCCAATTACTGTTTCATGGATGCTGGTAGAAGACACGAGATTCCTCTATCAGAAACAAAGTACTTTGTCCCTCACAGTACCACAGGCAGCATGGATGTCAGCAGGTTTGCACTGGATTCCCCTACCCTTCAAGTCCCATGGGGGTGATGCAGATGGCCCACATGGATGCCTTCACTTGCAGTGTGGTATATTACTGGAGAGGAACTTTGAGCTTGGAGAACTTTCCACATCATAGCAAGAAAGTCTGACCTTTGCTCCAGAGGAAGATAGTACCTCATCCCTCAAGGTTCCTTTCTGAGAGATGGTCTGAGTAAAGTGGTCAGGCCTGGGCATTGAAGGTGTCATCCAGTAAGATCATTAGCAATGTTCAGGGCTTATGGTGCACTGCAGCTCCAAACTCCAGGAATCATGACACATGAATGACGAATGTCTACTTTTCTAGAATTTACTATTTTAAACATAAGAAAATGGCAGAACAGGGAAGCAAAAGGGCAAGACCTTGAGAAGAAGTGTTTTCCAGTAGGGAGTGCTTTGCCTCCAGCCCTGATACCTGTGCAGCAGGTCACCTGGCTCCTGATACTCAGTTTATCCTCTTATTCAGAAGCACTGATTTTGACAATTCCATCTGAGACAACAACATCTCAGATATGTTTATGAGTTCATGTGAAGCTGTTTTTTTTCCCCTCAAAACAGTAACTCAATTAAATCCAAGCAGATTTCATCATAGATCTAAAGGTTATTTGCATCACAGAACTAGGAGTTATTACATAGATCCAGGTACTAACTGATTGGCCATTGGGTAGAATGAGTCTCCGGAAAGTAAAAATAGATAAGAAGAGCAAAGGAGCTCAGATCTAAGTTCAAGAGACTGTTTCATTTAGGGTGATTAAATTATTCATTTGGAAACTGAGAAGGGGAAGTACCTGGTGCAGAGGCCTCCAAAAATGTATGATAATTTAGCCTCTAGTCTCCTGAAATCATTTGACATGCCATTTGAAGGAAACGATAGAGAATGACCTCCTCTTTTCCATTCATTTTCAGGATCTGTAGTCCGCATCACAGAACAGCACCTGAAAGTGACAGACACTGACTCAGATGACCGTCAGGTTATGTACATCATGAAGGAAGATCCCGGTGCAGGGCGCCTGCAGAAGGTTAAGCATGACAGCCTGGAGCAAGTCTCTGTGAAAGGTCCCATCCGAAGTTTCACCCAGGCAGACATTAACCAAGGTCAGCCAGTTCTCTCTGCCTACCCAGGCTTCCCTGAACTCCACCCACAATAGGAAAGTGGGAGTTAAAGCCTGGTAGCCTGTGGCAGTAAACCATGCCTGCATTGTTTTGAATAAAAGCTGAGTTACAGCTTCTTTTTTTCTCTTGGTCTCCATTTTTTTGTTGTTGTCAAAAGAAAAAAAGAGAGAGAAGAGGAAGAAGAAGAGTTATCTTTCTTGGCAAAAAAAATGTGCATGCTTTGACATAACATTAATTAAACTGAAAGCAATTATGGAGGAGAAAAAAGTCATTTTGACTTGTTATGATGCTAAAAAGTGTGTGTGAGAGAGGAAAAGAAAAAAGAAGTGAGTTGGGATGGATTAAGGTGAAAATTATGCCTTCCTTAGGTGAGCAATTTATATCTCTTTTCAGCTCCCCAAAGAGCACAAGTTAATGAACTAAGCAAAATAGAAGGGCATAAATCGGAACTGCCTGGAGGAAATTACACGGCTCATCCCTCCTTCAGGAAATGCTGATGTAATGTGAAGGCATAAATGTTAAATGCTACGTAGTTACTGTACAGTGCTTTCAGGGGATGTAAAAGGGAAAAAAGTTAGTCTTGGGGGGGGAAATTGTCCAAAGTCATGTGATGATGTGCAGTTCCTTTTAGAGGTAGAAATGTGCCCCTGAAGAGCAGAAACAAGGTTCCCACCCAGGCACAAATACCTGAAATTGATAGTACCTGAATTCTCATCAGATCTGTTTGAGCTTCAGTGAAGGGGAAGGAATAGACAAAGGATAGGAATTCCCTAATTATCCCATGCTTCTGTGTCTCCTGGTAAAAAATGAGATAGGACACCTCTTCTCAAAGGTTTAGTTACATTGATGGGTACATATAAATGATGCTGTGGGTTAACAAAAATGCAATGCCTTATAGTTCTCCCTTCGGATCCTTTTGAGCTCTGTGTGGAGTTTATTTGTGTGCTTCTCTATTTTCTGCTGGTTAGAGTCCACATCACTGCATGTGTGGGGCAGTGAAGAGTGAAGAATGCTGAGAAAGGGGCTGCAGCATCCTTTTGCCTTGGGATCGGGATAAATAGCAGGGCCACTCCAAGTGATGTGGGTGTGGTTGGTGCACATTTTGCACACGGGCAGTTCTGTCATGAGACCTCCTTAGAGGCTAGGCTTTAACCATAGAAATGTCTTTTTAAAAAGCCAAGCTTCAGCCATAAGAAATGTCACTTGAAGTGAATTTGTTATGAGGATGTCTTTGGGTGTGAGCAAATCCATGGTGGGAGGGCAAATGGAGGAAATGAAAACTTTAGATTAAAATGTCAAAGGTGGTATCAAAGTGATTCATTGGTGTGAATACCAATTGAAGTCCCCTCTTGCTCCAGAAATAAGGGCAGAAAACATTAATAACAAATCTTGATTTTTTTTTTTCCTTTTTATAGGGCAGATAGAATTCAGTCATGGAACAGGAGAACCTGGTGGGAGCTTTGCTTTTAAATTTGATGTGGTTGATGGAGAAGGCAACAAATTGACTGACCAGTCATTTTCCATCAGTATTTTAGGTAAGGGGGTGTGAGGTTTTCTAATGTAAAAATACTTCGGCAGTTCTCAAGTTATGTAATTTACACCGTGGTCACCTTGAATCTTGAATTCTTCCCTTCACCTAGCCAACATAAAAGTTGAAAATCATACCACCTGTATGGTTGCCTAGCTTTGGCCCCCTTGTGAGGTCCCTGGGGGACTGGCTTGAGGATCTCTTTGATCCTAACCCTGGCTAGCAGGCCTAGAACTGAAGAAAGGAGGCTGAAAAGATCTCACTCTGAATCATTATCTCTGATACTTTCAGAGGACAAATCCCCACCAGTGATCACAAACAATAAAGGGCTGGTCTTGGATGAAAACTCAGTGAAGAAAATCACCACTCTCCAGCTCTCAGCCACTGACCAGGACAGTGAGCCTGCAGAATTGATCTACAGAATCACTAGGCAGCCCCAGCTGGGCCATTTGGAACATGCAGCATCCCCGGGTATGTCTATCATCTCTTGCTTCATCCAACCAAAAGTTAGATTTTTAAGAAGTGTCAGAGATAGCTAAATCAGGTGCACATGTACACCTAGAATCTTCCTTAATTTGTTTTTGGTTTCTGCCTCACTAATTTTGACCATTCTGTATTTATATTGTATTATATGTAATATATAGTAGGTACTCAATAATTACTTGGTGAAAGTGAATAAAAAATTTTAATTTGGGGTCAAGGGTATGAACACGTGTTTAACATACATGAGGACCTGGGTTTGATCCTTGGCACCACACACATAAAATTTCAATTTTATGTTGGCAATCTTATCTCCATAATTAGTCAATTCCTATAAATTAAACACCGCATGCTATTCATCTACATTCCCCTGAGCACCTGGCATGGTGCAACATTCTGTACTTCAGATTTCAATTCAGGGGCCTGGGGTTGTAGCTCAGTGGTTGAGCACCTTCCTCGCATGCATGAAGCACTGGGTTCCATCCTCAGCACCACTTAAAAATAAATAAATAATAAAACAAAGATATTGTGCCTGTCTACAACTAAAAAAAATAAAAATAAAAATAAATATTTCAATTCAGAGGCTGGAGTGGTAGGTGGTAGAGTGCACGTTTAGTGTGCTCAAGACCTGGATAATCCCCAGCACCAAAAAATAAATAAATAAAATTAAAAATTAAAAAAATTTTAAAAAATAAATTCAGTTCAGCAAATAGTGACTGAGCATGTATACTAAGCAAGATTCTAGTTTAGCTGTGACTCAGGAAAGTAAGATGAATGAGCTACAATCCTTGCTCTCCAGAGTTCTCTATTGGGTAAGATAAGGAACTTCTGCAGATAAGTACAACTCAGGGAAGGCTGCAGATGTTTAGAGAAAGTATGAATAGAGTCGTAGAAGTTCACAAATGAGAGTGTCTACATTGGGTAAGAAAGTGCACTAGGGTGGCATTTAAGAATGCATTAGAAGATAGAGTTTGGGCAGAGAGGATTTGTGTTGTTTTCAGTGTTGGGAGCAAATTCAAAAAAGAATGAGTGGGCCAGTTTGGCTGAAGCATATATTCTGAAATAGTAGAAGACAGGACTCATGAGTAGATTGAGATTTTATGGCAGGCCATCAGAATTGGGAGGAGTAGTCTCTCCTTGAGGCAATAGGAAATAGTGAGCTACTGTAGAATTTTGAGCAGGGAAGGGAGTGAAGTTCATCAGGCAGCATCCAGCAGGATGAACTGCAGGAGAGGGCACAGAGGCAGTGAGAGTGTTAGGAAGTTTCTATACTGGGCCAGGGAGAAAGTCGTGAGGCTTCACCTGGAGGGGCAGTAGTGAGAAGAGCAAAGAGAAACAACCTGGGACCTAAGAAGTGAGTAGTCAGTAGGCATTCACTGATTGAAGGAGGGAAGAAGGAAGGAAGGAGTTTCAGGGGAGACCCTGTATGGCTTGGCAGCTGAATAAATGTGAGGGACAAGAGATATTTGCTGAGTAAACAATCTGAAGATAGAATTGTCTTTATTTCTTAGAATATAGAAACCATAACAACTTGCTAGAGATTTAGATTTTCATTATTTTTCTTTGGCTTTTGAGTTAACAGATTCTTCATACAACCAGGAAAATATCAAAACAGGGCAAATACTTGCCCTTATAGTACTCATTTCAATGCGGAGACTCAGACAGTAAACAAACAAGCAAACAAATATATTGTATAACAGGTGTCAATGAGTGTTAGGGACAAGGGTGTTCCCAGGGTGCACAGGAAGAAAGGGATGAGGCAAGTCCTCCCTCATAATCAGAGGACACTTGAGTGGAGATCTGAAGAGAGGGAGGGAGCCAGGCACTCTGAGGAATATAAAAGAGCATACCAGTCAGAGGGAATCAGCAAGTGTAAATATCTGGAGTAAGAATCATCCAGGCAGAGATAGTAAGAAGATCAGTATGGCTGCAGCAGGGAGTGGTGAGGAATGCGAAAGGTAGAGGGTGATCTGGCAGAGGAGGTGAGGGTAGAGACTTCTCTGGGTCCAGGGTGATGGTGGAGGAGGAGGTGTTGGATGTATAGGGTAGGAGGGCATGGAAGGGAATGGACAGATTGGCTAAAGTCCCTAATGCAAATTAAAGCAGGTGGCCTTCCCTTTTGTCCCCAAGTTCCTGGGAAAGTATGCAGATCAGCACCCTCAAGACCTTGGCTGCATGAGATATTTGATAACTAATTCATGAGTTAATTGCTTCTGCCAGAATTCTGTCAGGTTGCTGATTGTATCTCTCCAAAGATGAAAGGGCAGACTCTTGGCTGTTGTGCTAAGCAACTGCATGCATACTGCACAGCACTTTAAAAACCTCAAGGCTTTGCAAGGCATTGCCCTGTTGCCCACCCGCTGGTAAGTTGCAGCCCTTACTGTCCTCTGACCCCGAGGCTGGAGAAGAGGACTGGGAGCTGTGGGACTCCAAATTCCCCTTTTCTTTTTCACAGCTCTCAGACTTCACTAGGCTTTAAAATCTGGTTATCAAGATCAAGCCAGTTCTGCTTCAGGAGACATCAGTAGGTAATCATGCTGTTCCCTTCTCCTGGGACAGTACCCTCCAAGAATGGGAGGATGTCCCATTTACCTGGGACAGTCCTTCACCTGCTCTTTCCCAACAGGCTTAACTTCCTAATCCATGTCTTTTCCTGTCCTGACCAGGTTTTCTTAATCTGCCTCTTTCTAGTAACTCTAAGCAGGTACAAGGATCCAGCCCCCTCCTCTTTACTCCTGGGGCCCCTCCCCATTGCCAATAGGGCAGGGCATCCCTGCCCCTCCCTCATCCTAATCCCACATTGATCCTTCCCTCTCTCCCCCAGGTGAGAATGTTTCCATGCAAATGATCCTTTTAAATGTCAAAGATCTTCCTTTAGAGGAAGTACATGTGGATTACTTGTCAGCCTCTCTGAAGGCTAGAGCTTAAAGCATGTGTCTTATTAGGTAAGGATGGGTCTAGCAGGAGTTGAGGTTGGGAGGGGCCTGTTCTTTCTAAGATGATCAGAGCAGCCTCTAGGGCAGTGTCCTTAGAGCAGGTGCTGAGCCATTTGGGAGCCATATGCCTGCTGGAATAGCATTAGGCACCAGTGTGAGCAGACTCCATCTTGATGCCTCACTATGAAATGGACTTATCCTCATGCTGTCAAGCCGATTGTAATTGATCGTCCACCTTAAACAGAAAAGGTACAGAAGTCCTCTTTTCTTCCCTGAACCTCTGCAGGGAACCCTATGTGCATCTGAACTGTGGCGAAGACAGTGTGGACCTACTACCACTGAGAGGCTAACCTGGCAGTCAAGTCCCCACTCTTGCTGTCCTTCAAGGTTGGGGAACAGCACCCTCACAACAGGGTTTCCCTTCTCCCCTCAACCCAGAGACTTTGTTTTTCTTGGGAAATTAGAATAAGAATTAGAATTAACTAAGATAGAAGCTAAACTGATGGAAGGAAGAGACCTCAAAATGCAGTGGCTTAGCCAGGAAATGTATTTTTTTCTCAGAGAATAAACCAGAGGCCCACCGAGGTGGCTTAGTGATCCTCAACACCAGGCTTCCATCTCTGACTCAAGGAGACCACTGTTAGTTATCACCCTCCGGCCAGCAGGAAAGGAGAAAAGGCCCGGAGAGCTCATATCCATTTCTCTTTTAGGAGCATTGCTGGAAGAACACACATCACTTTTGTGTGACCACAGCTGTGCAAAGCTGAGAGGTGGCTGACAAATGTAGCCTCTAACTGGACAGCCAATTGCTTACCTTGAATTCAGTAGCCATATGTTTTAGGAAGAAGAGAAAGACTATTGGAATATAGCAATCTCCTGCACAGCACTGGTCCTCAAGGGATAGGTCATGTGGTCATCCCCTCTGTGATACAAGTTGTCATGCATCATAGATGTGACTTAGATGGGTGAGGGGGTGGGGGTAGCAGTGGCTGACCGAGCATCTAGAGGACAGAGACGGGATGCTAAATGTCCTGCAATGAATAGGTTACATCCTGAACCAAATAACTGTTCTGCCTAGATGGCTAATAGGGATATTAGTGAAAAACAGTAGACTGAGGCATATAATACAAAATCTGAATCCTTGTCTTAATTTTAATTTCATCCCCACTAGAGAATGTTGATATTAGCACAGTTGCATTAAACGTTGACCCCATAACTCTCAATACCTCACTGATTTCAGTCCAATCCCAAGTGCTGCAGGAAAAGTTAAGTAGTTGCTTCTCTGAAATACTTCAAAGAGGACTACCTCCTGCTGGAATTCCCTTGCCAGTTCAACAAACCCTCTTCCAAGGCTGAAGTGACATAATGGTTTCTTGGCCAGACCAAGAAAAGTCCTGTATGATCTGTCAAAATTCCTAAAGGCACTTAAGCATCAAGGAAAAAAATCATCTGCTGCTGGGTAGCCAGGTGGCTCCTTAGTGCATCAATAAGTCAGGTAGTCCCAGATAGTTTCCTCTCCCGGAAACCTGTCCTCTGTCGTGGCACTGGCAGCCAAACCTGAGCCTCAGATGAGGGCATCTTAGCAGGGAAGACAGTTTGACTCCTGAACCACAGGAACATGGCAACAGAGGACATAAAGACAGGTCTTCATGATTCTCCTTGAGACGCTGACAGAAGAAAAGTGCTGTTCATGAGGCTGAGCTTCCTCAGCCTGTTTCACACCTGAATCAGGTTTCAGAGATGAAATTCCCCGCCCTTCTGGGAACTTTGAATGAACACCTGTGTATTTTTCCTACAGTTTGAGAGTTATATGTTCACCTTAGGAGACAATCTTGCTCTTCAATCTTAAAATCATTCAAATGAGTGATTCTACCCCCAATGAATGGAAAGTCCTTTTGTCACTTGTTTTCTAATCACCAGAAGATTTTCCCATAAAAGTGAGCACCCAAGGAGGAGCCCTCGAGTCCGAAGTCCTTGGGGCCTCTGGCTGTCGTGAAACCTCACAGGGGAAGTTTTTCTCTAACCGTGAGCATGTGAGGGAGCTTCCCATAATGTTTTCACTTTCTGCTTTGTACTTGCTGCCAAATCTTCACTTCTTGAAGGAGGTAAATTAAGCTCCTAAAAAAAAAGTGAATTACCTTTCAAACGTGCATCTCTTCCCTTTCCCTACCTCAATTCATTAATGTGACCCCTGGCCTTTTAAATTCCCTTCTGAAAGTCCTCAGAGAAGTGGGCATTTTGCCCAGAAACCATAATATCACATAAACTAGATTTCAGAATGGAGTGACAGCATCACGAGAGATGCCACATGGCCACAGAGAATGCTCTACTCGGTGAATGCACAGTTAGAGAGAGGTCAAAGTGGGGATCTCAGGACAGTGTCATAGGCTTGGCTTGGCCACCCCAGTGAATCAGTCTGTCCTGCTGTTCAGGTTGCCTCCTGGGATGTATGAGCTGCAGTAGATTTAGCTTCTTCAATTGTGCATGCAGGGTTAGATCATTCCACTTCCTTACCTCTTGCTAGTTTTATGTTTTTAAGGAGGTTCGTTTGTGCCTGATATCCTCATATATGGTGAAATTGCATAGAGAGCTCCGCTCAACTAGTAGCTAACTAGGGGTGTGAAGCATTATTTTTATTCACTAGATATAAATAGTTCTTTCATTAGTATGTCCACTCAGTTTCCCTCATTAAAAATATGGTAGAATTTACGTGGCTTCAGACATCACTGCACAGATCAAATAAGCTCCAAAACATGGTCTTGTTATCATCTACCATTTTATCTACTATCTCCAAGGTGGCTATACTGTTATAGTTTTCAGAGATGTCAAAGAATAAAATATGATAAAATAAGGCTCTGTGTTATATGACTTGCTTTAGCTGTGTGACTCATGTAGAGCAGAAAAGAAAGAGAGAAACCAAAGCAAAAGAAACCAAAGATTGTTCTTTCAACTTTTCTCTTATATTAGTGGTTCTCTGCCTTTTCTGAACATGAGAGTCACAGAGGATGTGTTTAAAAATAATGATACTCAGGCTCCACCCAGACCCATAAATAAAAAAGTTCCTGAGGGTTGTACATGAATGTCTTTCTTAAACACCATTGATTAGTCCATGTTCTGCTGATGTGACAAAATATTTGAGACAATTATCTTTTATTTTATAAAGAAAAGAGGTTTATTTAACTCACAGTTTTGAAAACTCAAAGCCCAAGATCAGACATCCCCATCTGCTCAGCTTCTGGTGAGGTTTCTCATAGCTATGACAACATGGTGGACAGCAAAATGTTAACAGCTTGTGTGAGGGGGAGAGATTATATGGTGAGACAGGAAACCAGAACTGGGGAATGGCCAGTCTTGCTATTTTTACAGGAACCCTCTCGTACAGTACCCTCTCATTCACTCCAGATAGTACTCCCAATGACCTAGTGACCTCCCAGTTGGTCCCATCTCTCAAAGTTTGCACCATTTGTTAATACCACCACATTGGGACCAAGTTTCCATCTCACAAAACATTTGGGGCCACACTCACACTATATGCAAACCATAGCACATCCCCAGGAGATTCTGATTCCAGGCTGAGATGTAATTATATACATGATACTGTATCATATTAGAAGAGGCTTCTTTCATGGTTTGGATCTGAAGTGTCCCCCAAAGCCTCATGTGTTAAAGGCTTAGTCCCCAATGCAGCAATGGTCAGAGGCGGAGCTTTTGGAAAGTGCTTGGATCATAAAGACTCTGATCTCATCAATGGATTAACCCATCGATAGCTGAATGGACTACTGGGAAGTGATGGAAACTAGGTGGTGAGACATGGTTGGAGGAAGTAGGTCATTGGAAACATGCCCTAAAAGGACATTTCTTATCCTCAGCCTCTCCTTCCACCCTTGCCCTGTCCCCAGTTTCTCTGTTTCCTGGCTGCCATGAGCAGAGCAGCTTTCCTCCACCATGCCCTTCCACCATTATGTACTGCCTCACTTTAGGACCAAAGCAATACAGCCGGTGCTGGCCATGTGCTGAAACTCTGAAACCCTAAGCCAAAACAAGTCTTTCTTCCTTTATGTTGTTTATGTCTAGTATTTTAGTCATATGACAAAAAAGCTGGTTAATAGTTTATTCCCTCTCCTCCTCCCTTCAACAAGCATTCATTGAGTAGTTACTAAAAGAAAAAAACAAAACTAAAAGAAAAAAACAAACTATGTTTTAGAAGTAAGAGCCATGTAAACAAATATGTGTAAATGTGTCTCAGTAGCTTGACAACAACATGACAGAGGACCATGGAAGTCTCCCACCTTGGAGAGGGTGGGAGTTGTCAGGAAAGACTTCTCAGAGATGCTTTACCAAAGGTGTGCTCTTTTTCCACCTTCTTTAGGTGTTCTGACACCAACCAAAATAGGATGCACCTGTTGTTAGTTTGGGCTTTCCCTGAGAGGTGCATTGGTAGCTAGGGATGCTGTTTTTAAAAAAGTGCTAAACTGCACAGCTTAAACCACAAAAGTTATTTTCTCACAGTTTTGGAGGCCAGAAGTTGGAGATCAAGGTGTGGGTGGGGTTGGTTGGTTGTGAGGGCTATGAAGGAAGTGTGTGTTCCAGGTATCTCTCCTTGTCAAGTAGGTGGACATCTTCATGCTCCCCTTAAGGATCTGTGTCCATATTTCCCTTTCTAATGGTGCTATCAATGTTGAATCAGGGCCCACCCTCATGACTTGATTTTATCTGATTATATCTATAATGACCCTGTTTTTAAACAAGGTCACCTTCTGAGGCACTGGGGGTTGGGACTTCAGCATATGAATTTGGGATAATAAGAAGGTGCAATTGCAATTCAACCCATAACAAGAGGCTTCAGAGAAAATCTGAAGCAGGAAAGAAGAGGGTCTCCCACAACATGAACTAAGACACGACACAGGCAGCAAATGCAGAGCCACCCGCGGCTGTGCTGAATGCAGGCCACTGGGGCATCACGTAACATCCTGTTAAGAAGGCAATTTCTCTGGAGATGATTTATTCCCACACCACTTCCCTGACCTGGACTGAGCCTTCTCTAACGTGTAGGCCTTCCAGGGGAATTGGAAAAACTGACAGGGTTAATGTGGGTCTCAGTAATACTGCCAGATATAGTTTAGCCAGCAGGTTGGTGACCGAAAACACCTTCAATGGGATTAAAAGCCTTCAAGTATTTCAAACAACTACTTGCTGTGACAGCCAGGAGGGAAATATGTTATTCAAAACACCATCTTGCTGGCAAGTGAGTAGCTGACATCTTCCAATACCCAATTAGCAAAGGCTAAAATTTAAAAAATAAAAGTGTACAGGGATTGAAAATCTGTGCTCAGTAGAACCTCCTAGAGACAGATTATAGCAGAGGTACTAAATATATTCACCAGACATGGTTTGAGCACCTGACATGTGGCAGGCACTGCTCTAGGAGAACATCAGTGAAGAAGCAAGAAGAATCCTTGCCCCCTTGAAGCCTGCGTGCGACATCAGCTTGTTTCCCTCTGGCATGTAAATATGGTTATCATTTAAATAATTTTAAACTCTGTCCAAATCAGCATTTCAGACAAGAAAGAGGCTGAAGTCAATAAAGTATTTTAGAAGGAATGATTCATATATATAATGGTGATGTTTCAGTGATAGGTGTAAGACTGATTTTTATTTCTTTCCTCCTTTTCTGTGTTTTTCACATTTTCTTTAATAGACATGTATTACTTCTATATTGAAAGAGAGCTAAAGAAAAAGGGTAAACCCAAGAAGCTCCTGTCTGGATGGCTCTTACAGCACTCCCGGCAGACACAGGCTTTGGCATTAGACTGCCTGTGTTTCAACCCTAGGGTTGCTCTCTTATTAGCCATGTGACCTTGAATAGGGCACATAACTCTTTAATTATATTTACTGTTATAATCTATAAAAATGGGAGTAATATGCCTAACTCAGCCTCCCAGATTTGTTAACAGATAAAATTCAACATATATAAACAAGTCTGAAATAGTGTTCTGTCTGTGGTGGGTGCTTGACTAAATTGGGAAAATCCCACTAAAATGCCTTTGAACTGGGAAATTCTCACTAAGACCAAGCCTAGGGCTCTCACAAACTACTAGTGAAAATGTAAAATGGCTCTACCACTTTGGAAGAACAACTTACCAATTTCCTAAAAAATTAAGCATGTACTTAATTAAGTTAAATAAATTAAATGAAGCATATATTCCAGCCAGTCCGTTTCTAGAGATTTACCCAAGAGCAAAACCTTGGGTCCATACATAGACTGTACACAAATAACCATAGCAGCTTTATATACAATATCCCCAAACTGGAAAAAAAAAATAAAAAATAAAAAAACAAATACCCATCAACAGGTGAATGAATAAACAAATTATGATATATCCTCACAGTGGAATACTACTCAACAATAGCAAAGAGTAAACTATTAATACCTGTTGGATCTCAAAATAATAATGCTAAGAGAGAGAAAGCAGATCCAAAACAGTACATATTATATGATTCTATTTATTAAAATGTTGAGAAAATGCAAATGAATCTATCATGACAGAAACAATTCATTGAGTGCTTTTGGTTGGGACTGGGGATGGAGAATGGAAGGGTGGAAGGATTACAAAGTGTCACTTGGATACTTGGGGAGCAATGGATACATTCACTCTTGATTGAGGTAGTGGTTTCACAGAAATGCCAAAGCTTATGAAATTGTGCACTCTAAATGTGTGTAATTTATTGCAGTCAATTTTACTTCAATAAAAAAAGTTTTTAAAATAAATAAATATAAAAGAATTGATCTCAGAGCTTTCTTCCCAAGAGAAAAGCAAAAACTTAGCATTGTAATTGGTCTTGGACTCTCATAAAGGGAACAGTGAATAGGTGACCAGTTGATTGTGAGAATCCAGATAAATATTTTCTCATGAACTGTGAGGATGGTTTCACAGCAGAGGGAAGAGATTTAAATTTCTCAGTGCAGTCACTCTGAAGTTATTAAATTTTAAAAAAATGGTATGGATTTCTGTCCAGAGTCACAAAACAAAGCTATAAGACAGTGGGCTGCATTTCTTGCCTGTCAAGAACTGATATAGCAAGCACAGAAATATAAAATGCCTCATCAGAAAATTAATGCCCCAATATTCAGAAGGCTATTGTATTGGGTGACAAATTTCAGATGATAAAGAGAGATGCAAATGTAAGCTGTGTGGTTTGAGTTTTTTTTTTTTTTTTTTAAGGTGAAGCAGAGATACTGCTTGTCACACTTAACTTTATAAGAGTCAAATAGAGTCTCTGTTTTTTCATAGAAAAGCCAGACCGGTTTTGCGAGGCTTAATAATGAAAAATAATAAATCTCAGGGAGCAGCAAATGAATTTCAGGGCTAAACTAAAGACTTGATTAAATGGATTAATTTTCCAATACCCAGGATCAGAAAGAGAGAAATTATGCTAAGGGACTAAAAAATACATGTTTTGTTTCTATCAGAACTGGTACAGAGTGTGTGTCGTGTTCCCCAAGATGGAAGCAAGGATTCTGTGCTCATTTACTAAATGTTGTTAGGCGTTCAAAAATAGATGGTGTGTGTTAGTGGAATACCTTTTCATTATTTCAAATTGTTTTATTTTTTTTAAATGATGCCACCAAAAAAATTACATGATGTTTTCTATATCATGTTAATAAAGGATACTATTTTTTTCTAGGCTATTTTCACTTTGATATAGAATGATTATTCAAGGCCCAGAGTCATGCAGAAAGTTTCCTTACTGCCTGACTGGCTAAAATTGTCCATGAGAAGCTAGGATCATAGTCCTGGGAGTTGAAAGGGACCTTGAAAGATATCTAGTGAAATTATGGAGACCAGGAATGGCTCACCAATCACAGAAGCAAGGCTAAGTGTAGCCAAGCCTTATAGCTGCAGTGTTCCAAAGCTAACCCCTCGCACAATATTAAAAATTAGGTCAGATTTCCAGAAAGGACTGTGAGGTCATAGGGGACTGTAAAACTGAAGAGAGAGGCGTTTGGAAAATAAGGCAATGGCTCTGCCTTTCACAGACTTTACCTGCGTACTTAAACCCCAGGAGAAAGGAGAGTAACATTTACGGCACACCTGCTGTTGGCTTGGCACACAGTAGAAGCTGCGATAATAAAGTTAACATGTCTCCCACAGAACATATGCTGCTGTAGGGGAAAAAAAAATTCACAAACCACTTCATGCAAGGTCTTCAAGGGCAGAACATAAATGCTAAGGGAAAAATACAAAGGACTTCTCTCATTCTCTCCCTGTGAGAGCCTGACCTTTCCTTAGCCTTAGAAGCATTTTGACATTCTTTCTGTTTCTCTCTTCTCCTTTCGCCAGGTATCCAGATTAGTTCCTTTACTCAGGCTGACCTGACTTCACGAAACGTTCAATATGTCCATTCTAGTGAGACGGAGAAGCATTCTGATGCCTTCAGCTTTGTGCTGTCTGATGGAACCAATGAGGTAAGCCAGGCTCTGGATTCCATCCTTGAGTGGGTATTGATTCCTTGCTGTCTTTGAATGGAATGGGCAGAGACTAGTAATATGAGGGCATCCATTTCCTCTGCTCTCAGCCAACAAATAGAGGCACCCTCGGACAGCCCCCTGGCCTCTTTCCAAGAGTACTCACTTGTGGGATCCTGGCTGGTCAGGCATGCCAGGAATGGTGTGAAAGGGAACTCAGGGAGCACCTGCCTTCTTATTGGGTAGTGCTGGAGACAGGTATCCCACCTGCACTTTTCTGCCATCCTAGGTGTCTCAGACTTTCCTTATCACCATTCACCCTGTGGACGATTCGCTGCCTGTGGTACAGAACAGGGGGATGCGGGTGCAAGAGGGCGTGAGGAAGACCATCACGGAGTTTGAGCTCAAGGCAGTGGATGCAGACACAGAGGTAAGAGTGCTCCCCTAGGCTCTGGCTGAGTGAGGCTGATCTGGTGGCCACCTTTGGTCTGTAGCTTTGCATCCTGAGGGTGGTGCTCAGTGGTGAGGTGAAAGCACCTCAGGAACATGGACCTGAGGACACCATGCCTTCTGGAAAAGGGGAATTCATACATTTAGGATCAAACCATTTTTAAACCCTTCCTGAAATCCTAAGTACATTCATTCTCTCCCCTGATTACATGTAGCAATCCTCTTAACATGCTGGCTCTTTGTTATGTTTCATAGAAAATCAGGTGGAAAGCATTTTACCTGATATTTTTATTGTTCCCTATTAAAATGAACAGGGACTTTCTGTACCTGTGCACCTTTGCCTCCATGTCAGCCCCTTGATCCAGACAATCTGAGCATCCTCAAAAACTAGGCTTCATACACCCAACAGGGCATATGGAGACTAAACCCTTGTTCTCATGATGCTTCCAGTTTATATTTATAATATATATTTATAATTTATAATATATTTATAATTATAACCTTTATTTATCATTATAAATTATATAATTTATAATATATTTATAATTAAAACCTTCGGACATAATTCAGTTTGTGTGAAAGCACACATTACACTTACCATAATACAGTAAGACTATAATACAGAATTATGTGTATCCTTCTCTGTGCACTCATTCATTCATTTATTCATTCTTGATCAAATATTTATTACGTATTGGCTCTAGGATCTGCTCTAGATGGTAACAGCAGAGCTGTGAGCAGAACAGATAAAATTCTAGGCTTCGGGAATTTGCAACCTTTGGTTGAGGGGAAAGATAGTAAAGAAAGAATAGATCCTGTCAGATATGATAAGTGTTATGAAGAAAAACATAAAAGGTGAGGTAAAGGAGATAGAGATTAATGGTTGTGCTATTAGAGTGGTCAGGGAAGGCCTCTCCGAGGAGGTCATATTTGAGCAGGGATATCATTAAGAGAAAGAGCAAGCTATGCAGTTACCTGGGGAAATTCACTCTCCAGGTAGAGGAGCCCAAAATGCAAAAGTGCTGCAGTCAAATGCCCTTATATCCTGAGAATTGCAGCAAAGGTTACAAGAGACCAAGAGGCTGAAACCCAGGAACAGGAGGAGGCAAGACTAAGGCCAGGGAGGGACTCTGAACCAGGTCACAGAGGGCCTTGTTGGCTCAGGTCAAGCCTCTGCATTTTACTCTAAGTTGGTAAAAACTCCTGAGCAAGGTTTTAGGCATCTCTTTTTCCTTCTATAGGTCCCTTTAGAATCAGCAATTAGAGATGAGAGATTCACTTCTGTTATGATGCATATGGGATTCTATAGATAAGTTTGGGAAAAACGAGGAAAATAGGTGGGAAGCAACTGGATGGTTTAAAAGGTCTGGTTCCTGTCATCCTGGTAGCAGTTAAAAATTTAGGCTTCTCCCCATGACCTGAAGAGAAAAAAATTAAATATTTTAGTTTTATAACTGAAGGCACAGAATATAAGTCCAATTGTGTAAAACAGATGGTTTCTCTCTTCCACTTTGTTTTTGGTATCTATTATAAAATGCAGCCCTATTTGATAAACGTCTTTAGGTTCTATTACTTCTGGTCACCTGTTGGCCACCAATCACTCATCAGCTTTCTCTTGTCAATTTCCCTTCCATCCTGGGCAGGCTGACTCTGTCACCTTCACCATTGTGCAGCCACCACGCCACGGCACCATCGAGAGGACCACCAGGGGGCAGCATTTCCACCTCAGCTCCACCTTCACCATGGAAGACATCTACCAGAACCGGATCAGCTACAGCCATGACGGCAGCAACTCCCTCAAAGACCGCTTCTCCTTCACTGTTTCTGATGGGAAGAACCCCTTCTTTATCATTGAGGAAGGAGGAAAAGAGGTGAGGGGTAAAGGTAATGAGGGAGAGGCCTGGCAACACATGCCCGAGGTGGGGCAGCTCGTGGGTTTTTCTATCTGGCATAACATGCAGTTGTGACTGTGAGCTCAGAAATATACTGGCCTTGGGCAAATTACTTAACTTCTTTCTCCAAGCCTCGGTTTTTCGTCTGTAAAACAGGCACAGTAATAATTGCCAGCTTCAAATAGTTTGAGGATCAAAGGAGGTAATCCTCATAAAGTGCACATTTAATAAAAAAGATAATTGCTGTTAATGCTGTTGTTTCTCCTTTTTTGCCCACTCTTTACTCCTTGAGTTTTCCTTTCATCTGGTTTTTCAGTAATATCTTGTGGTTCTAGATTCTCTCTCTGTTTTTGGACTAAGACCCTCAACTTTGAAAAATAACAGCGAATAAGAGCATGGGTTTTAATCATGCTCTTAAGATACTGACTTAAGTGCTCTGTCATTTACAAGCTGTGTGAGTCTGTAAATCATTGAACCTTTCTAAGCCTCAGCTTCCCTGCCTGTAAAGTGGGGGTGATACCTACCCTCTTGGTGTACATAAAGCACTTAGTTCCATGCCTGGCACATAGGAACCATCAGATAATCCTTGGCCATAATCATCATTGTCACCATTGTTTTAGGACCAGCTTATGTAATCAGTAAGAGGTTTTTTTTTCTCTTTTGGTTATGCAATTGCCAAATTCTCCTTCCTGAAAGAATGAATCCTTCCCGACCCGTAGGTATCTAAAAGAAACTTCAAGATTCCCTTCTGTACCTTCCCTGCCATTTCCTCAATCCTTCATTCCTTAACAGATCTCCGTAAATGCCCCTCTGGGCTGGGGGTGTCTCTCCTCCCGACGCCTCTATATCTGACTCAGCAGAAACAGTTTTAATGAGCAACTTGCTTGTTCCCTACTGGACCTCCAGGATATTGGGAGGATCTACACTCAGTCCTGCAGAGTTTCTCTCCCTTGCTGATGATCATTGTTTTTCTGAAAGATTCTGCTGTGTCCTTCACAGACAAACAGAAGGTCATTCTCAGCTGACCGGTGCAGTGGGTGGCTCTTGGGATTTCCCTGCACTGCAGCTCCGCCTGGCAGCTGTCACTGTGTTTCTTCTCTCCCACTGTCCCTGCTCCCCAGTTAGTTTGACTTTCAAAAGAGAACAAAGATTCCAGATGTCTTAGTAAGAGGGCTGCCCCTCTCATAAGCAGAAAAGGCTACAGCAGGTATTGCAAGGGACTGTGTCATTTTAAAATGGAAAAATATTTAGGAAATGATTATTATAGGAAATTGAAAAGCCAGCATCCCTCTGTTCAGGTTCCATTTGGCCACTCAGGGACAGCGAGGTGCTGGATCAGCCGTGTGTGTGTTTGTGTGCGTGTGTGTGTGTGTGTGTGTGTGTGCACGTACCTGTAAACTAAACTTCTGTTTACTCTTTCCATAAGTGCTTTTATTCTTGATTTTTTCCCCTGTCCCTTACCCTCAGAATTACTTTCCTTCAAAACAAACAAGCAAACAAGAACAAGAACAAAAACCTAGAAGAGGAAAGGGAAAAAAAGAAAATGTTTTCCCATGGAATCCTCTTTTCATGTCTGACAATCCCACCTGGAGATGTCGACATTAACATTTTAAAGATCATTTTTGTCAGGCCTGATGAAAGTGTTAAGAAGGTCATTGGAAGGAAAATACTCTAAATTATTTTATCCTGGGACAATGCTGATTTCAAATAAAGATGGCGCAGGGGCTGGGGTGTGGCCCAGAGGTGGAGTGCATGCCTAGTGTGTAGGAGGCCCCGTCCACCCCCAGCACCACGAACAGCTATGGATGTTGAGTTTCCTTTTTGCCCCTGCAGATCATGACAGCAGCACCTCAGCAGTTCCGAGTGGACATCCTCCCAGTGGATGATGGCACCCCTAGGATAGTCACCAACCTGGGGCTCCAGTGGCTGGAGTATATGGATGGCAAGGTAAGGCCTGTCCCATCTACTCCAGTTCAACTCATGATTTTTACTCCCTTAGTGAGCTATTTTCCTAAGATTGGCAAGCTCTGTGAACTTGGTTAGGATTCCTTATGAGCTAAGATTGTGCAGGATTGGTTGAGATTGAATATAGTTTAACAATGGAGTATTATTCAGCTATAAAGAAGAATAAATATTTGCAGAAAAATGGATGGAACTGGAGATATGATATTAGGCAAAATAAGTCTTACTCAGAAAGACAAGTATCACAGGTTTTACTTCAAAAGTGGAATCTAGGGAAAAAAAAGATGACATGAAAGCAATAGGGACACTATTAGAGAGGAGGAGGGGATCAGGAGGAGGTGGGAAGGGATGGAATGGAGGGTAATGGGGGATGGGTATGATTGAAGTATATTATGTGCCTGGGTGATTATGTCATGATGAACCCCATTACTCTGTATAAGTAAAATATGTTAATACAAATAAATAAATAATATATATTATGGTGGACAGAATATGAAAAAAGGGGTTATGTATAGTTTAATATAAAAACACCCCCGAAATGTACTAGGTCAACAAAGTGGAAACTTTTGCTTGTTTTCACATACAGGGTGGAAATATGAGTTCAGTCTGGAGTTCTGCCTGACCAGTTAGAGATGTGGACTCCTTCCATCTTATTATTCCACCATTACTGGGGGGTTGCTGTTGACTCCATAGCCACATTTTTTTTCAGAAATTCATCCACATTCCAGTGTGAGGAAAAGAAAAAGAGGGAGAAGTCCAGGAAAAGGCACTTCATTTTAAGCATCATCCTTTAGGTATCCTTTTCTGTATCATTCTGCAAGTGATACAGAAATTGAACACGTCACTTGTGCTCATTTTCTAGTGTCAAGAAATTGGCCACTCGGCCCCACGCGTTTCATGGCGGGCTGGGAAGAACGTCTCTAGCCTAGCAGGCAGGTGCTCAGTTCCAACTTTCTTAACTGCAGAGAGGGAGAGTGGACTTTGGAAAACTTAATACCTGCCAAAAATGAGAAAGAAGTTGGTGTTTTTTTGTAATAGAGGAATTCTATTTTATAAATTTCTTTCTCTCAACGTGGTCATTTTAAGGTATATGCCACAATCTGCCCCTGGTAACATATTACACACTAAATCCACATCTGCACCCAAACACATATGTGTTTCTTCATCTTAGCTCAGAACTGATTTCTTACTTGGGTGCGTGGTATTCCCTCGAGGCTGCGGCTGGTTTTTCCTCTCCATGGAGCTAATTAGTTGTCCTGGGTGTAACTGTTGTTCAGGAGCTTCCTACTGAACTGTTTCAGTTTCTAAAAATGAACAGCATTAGTGCAGATTCCTCTTATGCCCTATCTGACTCAATATTCCCCCTCAATATTCACAATGATTCTGTTCCTCTCATTCACAGTTTGGTTTCCACCGTCCACTCGTACCCTACACCAGTGACCTCTATTTTGCTAAATTCAAAAGCCAATTATCTGCCCTTATCTTACTGAACCTATTGACATTTAATACTGTTGGTCACCCTCTTTCTTTCCTCAGACATTTACTCTCACTAAATATTTGTTGAATAAATGAGTCAAGTTTAGCCAGTATATTGGGTATGTTGCCGGGGTCAGCGGAGAGGGTCTGGTGCATTTATCCTATTCAATTTCAAACAATGCATTTGGTTCCTGTAAGATTTAAAATAGCCATCTTCTCTGCGTTGTGTGGTTCTTTTAAAGTTCCAACTTCTTTTCAAAGCCAAACTCAAATCTCACTGCCTCAAATCCCTCTTTGCTCACTTTCGGTGGAATTAATCTCTCCCTCTCCCAAAAAGTCTATAGCATTCTTTTTATATCTCCATTATAGCTCTTGCCATATTGACCTTGCTCCTGAGCCTCTCTTTCCCAATAAAGTGAATACCTCAAGGACAGAGGCTGGGATGGATTCTATCCTCATAGCATCCTCTGTCCTGACAAAATTTTCCAGGTGGTAAATGCGCTCAGTAAATCACGTTGAACTGAATTAAATCTGAGTCAGAGGGTCTCGTTCCTGCTTCAATTCCCACTTCAGGAATTAAATTTAATGGGTTTCTATTCCAGGCAACCAACCTGATCACTAAGAAAGAACTGCTGACCATGGACCCAGACACGGAGGACTCCCAGCTTGTCTATGAGATAACAACCGGCCCCAAGCACGGCCACGTGGAGAACAAGCTGCAACCTGGCAGGGCTGCTTCCACCTTCACCCAGGGTGGGGACCCCGGGAACTGAGAAATGGGAAATCTTCAAATGCCACTCTCTGTATCTGCCTGTTCTTTCTCATAGCCACTTGCAGCTACTAATGCTCAAGAAACCTGTTTGCAAACAAGTAGATCTTTCAGTGTCTAGCATCCACCTTGTCAACTTTACTGCTCCTTTTTCCCCCTATTAAACTATGGCAAACAATCAGTCATCTTTACCATGTCCTCCCTTTAGGTTTTGGCCAGGTTTTCTGGAAAGGATATGGTGTCACTGTTGTTTTTTAAAAAAAAACAAACAATAACCAGAGTTTATGAGAGATCTATGGTCCTGTGTGACTTATTTTTTATTCTCTAAGAACTATAGTGGTTGCTTTTGTTTGTTTTGTTTTTATTTTTTTGTTTTGAGATGGTGATTCACTATGTTGCCCAGGCTGGCTTCAGACCTCTGTGTTCAAGCATTTGTCCCTCCTTGGCCTCCTGAGTAACTGGGACTAGAGGCACACACCACCGCAACCAGCTTCTGTTGTTATTTTTTTTTTAACTAAATTTTTAGTTGAGAAATTAAAGTCCATGTGTATAGATTGCTCAACAGAAACAGTTTCCTGTTTGGATTTCATAAAGCAGGTTGTTTTACATTTTTCTTTCTTCTAGTCCTCTTTTGAGGATGGGACTAATTGGGAACAGTCATTGCCACACTACGTCTTAAATATTATGCTCCATATTTCTTTTTACCTCCTAGTCCTCAATCATGTATTCTCTCCTAGCACTTTTTTTTTTTTTTTTTTTGGTACCAAGGGATTGAATTCAGGGACACTCGACCATTGAGCCATATCTCCAGCCCTATTTTGTATTTTTTTTTAAATATTTTTCTTTAGTTGTAGAAGGGCACAAGGACTTTATTTTATTTATTTATTTTTATGTAGTGCTAAGGATCAAACCCAGTGCTAGGCAAGTGCTCTACCACTGAGCCACAACCCCAACCCCCTATTTTTTATTTTATTTAGAGATAAGATCTCACTGAGTTGCTCTGCTTTTGCTGAGGCTGACTTTGAACTTGAGATCCTCCTGCCTCAGCCTACAAGCCTCTAGGATACAGGCGTGAGCCACTGTGCCCAGCTCTCCTAGCACATTTTTACTTGTGCATTGTGTATGGGTTGTTTTAATCCACTTCCAGTTTTTCTCATTATCATGTACCTTCCAAAGAACCTTCTTGAAGGAATTAGGACTGAGTGTGAGGCTACACACAGCCAAAGACTTCTCTGCCAACTCTTGAATTTGCCCTTCAACATTCTACAGTTATTTATGAAGTACTTTCAGTCAAGACCCTAAGATTCTTGTTTTACAACAGCATAAGAGTACTTTCTGTACATAAAGACAAGGCTTTTGTTTTTATTTAAAATCTGAGGGAAAAATTATGTTAAATTAAAACTATTTCATCTTTTGTCCTTGGAAAAATAAGGTCTGCCCATGACCCATGAGAAGAAGAACCTAGATGTGTTGGTTTGGGGATCTATGAGGCTGTCTCTGTATCCATGTTAATTCCCAGTGCATTCATATTGAGTCTTTTTTCTCACAGAGGATGTGAACTTGGGGTTGATTCGTTATGTGTTGCATGAGGAGAAGATCCACGCGCTGATGGACAGTTTTCAGTTTTTGGTGAAAGACAGTAAGCCCAATGTGGTCAATGATAATGTCTTCCATATCCAGTGGTCCCTCATCAGCTTTAAATACACCAGGTACAAGTTACTATGCTTGTTGAGAAACAAATGAGGAAATTAGAAGAAATCAGGGTGACTTGGGCCGGGGGCACAGTTCTGGTTACCTGTGAAGAATGGTAGTGGTGGTGGTAACAATGGTGATGATGGGAGTGATAATAATAATATTTATTGAATACTGAACATACCAGGCACTGTAATAGGTACTTGACACACATCACCTTATTTGCTTGCAATTATGAGATTAATCCTCTTCTTTTCCCCACAGCAGCAAAACAAGAAAAACAGAAAAAGGTTAAGTAATTTGCTCACAAAGTAACTAGGATTTAAGCTCAGTAATCTTAACCATTGTGCTTTCCTGCCTCCTTTACAAGTATTTTCCACTTCTGTCTTCAAGTTTTTTAAAACAATCCAGTAGAACTGATAGGAAATTTTTTAAAAGACAATCAAGTTTGGAGAATAATCCTGGCCAACATCAACAAGATCCTCACCTTCTGTCTGTATTCTCTGTGTTCTCACACTTGTATTCTCCCCTAGCTCCTTTGATTTCTACAGAACTGTATATCAAAATCACGGAATAATGTGGTCAGCTCTTGAAGGTGTTTTCCTCACCTGCAGGAGATCTGGAGAGGCAAACAGAGAGACACTGATAGGTGAAGGTGGAAGACACACATGGAGCTGTCTTCATTGGTTAAATTATAACCAGGGTTATTATTTTTCTGGGCCAAATAATTCTTTAAACTTATATACAGAAACTCGCTACCCTAAGAAGTCAATTTCATGACAAGTCATGTGCAAATTGGAACTCAGGTATAAACCTGCTTTCCTGGTCCCAGATAAAGGCTTTTCACTCTTAGATACACTTGGAGAATTATGGAACAGTTAGAATCAACTTTAAGGGCTGGGGATGTGGCTCAAGCGGTAGCACGCATGCGTGCGGCCTGGGTTCGATCCTCAGCACCACATACAAACAAAGATGTTGTGTCCAACAAAAACTAAAAAATAAATATTAAAATTCTCTCTCTCTTAAAAAAAAAAGAATCAACTTTAAAATGTAATGTTTTGCTATTATTTGCCTTTTGGTTGTATCTCCTTCAAAGTTAAATAAATTCAGTCAGACTCATCCCTTTTTGTCTAACCCTCTGAGGTTTGATGGACTGAGTAATAGAGAGGGTCTTGAAGTTGACAGTGGCAGAGGCATTTTGCCTAAAACCCTGGAATTGTGTGTGTTCCAAGTAAACAAAGGTTTCTCAGTTCCTGTGGAGCTTCTTGAAGGCACAAAACTGCCTCTTTGCCTAACACCAATAACCAGATGAGCCAGGCATTGAACAAGTGGTTTCTTCACAGCAACGGGGCTGATTTTCAGTGACTGCCTTTTTGTGTGTTCCTAGCTACAATGTCAGTGAGAAGGCAGGGTCTGTCAGCGTCACTGTGCAGAGGACGGGGAACCTGAACCAGTATGCCATCGTCCTGTGCCGCACTGAGCAAGGCACAGCCAGCTCCAGCTCCAGGGTCAGCTCCCAGCCGGGACAGCAGGACTACGTGGAGTATGCTGGCCAGGTAGGTGGGCTGCAGACCTGATCCCTGAATTTACCTGATCCAGCAAGGTCCAAGATGATGGGATCTTGGGCTTCAATTAGAAAGTTGGAAAGAAGTGAATGGATTTGAAAGATTAGTAAGAATTGATAGGATTTAGCAGTGGATTAGATAGTGGGGCAGAAGGGAGAGATGGATAGTGATGCCTCTTACATAGAAGAGGAGCCAGTTTAACAGGTGTGGTGCTGTGACTTTGCCTTGGACATGTTAAGTATGAGTTGCCTTAGAAACAACAGGTAGATGGATGAATAGAAGGGCAGGGACTGAGGGAAGGAGTCTGAGGTAGAGAGAGAAATTTGCAAGTCATCTATGTGCCTATGGTCCTTAGCACCAAGGTGGCAATGAGCAAGAAGAGGGAGCAGTGAGGAGACTGGGGATATAACTCAGGATACAGTGTGTGCTTAGCATGAGAGAAGCCTTGGGAATGAGAGAGAGAGAGAGAGAGAGAGAGAGAGAGAGAGGAAGAAGGAGGAGGAGGAGGAGAAAGGAAAATAGTCCATTCCTTTAGGGCAAAGGGCCCTGTATTTGTCCTCCTTTATGCTTGGCATTTAATACTTACTCAATGTATTTTGAAAGTAATTTCAGTATTCTATGGCGACTCAAATCTCTGTAAGAGAAAGTGGACTGGAACCTTTAATTGAGCTCGGAAATCAGCTGGACTAAGCTGAGCCCTCTTATGTTCAATTTAAATGAAGAATTAGAAAAGAACAGATAAGCTAAAGGATCTTTTAGAAAAAAGGCTAAGACAGCATGTTCTTGTAGTTTTTATTTTCCCCCAAGAAAAGACAAAGGACTGTGAATGGTTTCTAGATCTTAAATAGAGATCTATTGAGTGTTTCATTTTCATTTTCTTGGGGGGTGATTTGAAATATGGAGCTTAGTAAAAACTTAATTTGATTAATCAAGTAGATAGATGCTAATAATTCTGTTTGACTAAAATTCTGTTTTTCAGATATTCATGGCCCTAGATGTTTATGAATATTTAACTATTTTTTATACTTGTAGTTTGCACAAAGTATAGCTCCTGCCCTTTCACTTCTGGGCAAGTTCATATGTCAGGTTTCATTTGAAGGATTTATTTCCTCCTTTCCTTTTCCTTCCCCTTCCTCCCTCCCTCCCTTCTTTCTTTCCTTCTTTCCTTTCTTCCTCTTTCTCTTTTTCAACAAGGTAAAACCAGAAAAATTCCCATAAGTTTACAATTGTATGCATATAAAATAATTTCTCTGTTTCATATCAGGCTAAATTTAGTCATGTTATAGTTCTAGCCCATTTTAATGGCAAAAAATTTAGTTGAATATAAAGTTGAAATTAGTTGGGCTCATTTAAATAACTTTCTATGAATTAAACTCTATTATTAGTGCAGTGAGATTCTATGTCAAATTTAATTATCTGAGTAATATGGTCACAGTAATGATAATATATTTGTTCAGTGCTTTAAATTATTCTTGATCCTCCAATAAATATGTAAAATGGGAAAATTATTATTGTTATTTACCTGATGAAGAATCTGATGTTCATAAAGTCATAACTTTACCCAGCTTGGAAATAACAGAAGCTGAGCCTAGAACCTCATACTCCAAGGTCAGAGGTCTTTATTGTTAAACTTGCCTCAAAAGAAGAGGAGAACTAAGTAATCAAATGATGGCTATTGCTATCCCAAGTGAGTTAAGAAAACAGGATATGAGTAATTATTAACTGGGTTTCTTCAGTCACCAAATGGTAGGAGGCGGCTCTGCCCTTCAGGCCTCCTACAATTAATCAGCCCAAAGGTCCAGGAGAAGAATGGGACCAGGTGGCTGAGTGCCCCAGGTGTGCTGCAAGGAGAGGGGTTAGAGATCCTGTTCAAGTCAGTTCTTGACCCACTGGACTTGAGAGCTCTTTGCTCAGGATACTCCTGGAGACCAGAGCAAGGGATGCTGAGGCTAGGCTCCTGTTGTTTTCTTTGTGGCAGGTACAATTTGATGAGCGAGAAGATACCAAGTCCTGCACCATCGTCATCAATGATGATGACGTGTTCGAGGGTGTTGAGAGTTTCGCTGTGGAGCTCAGCCTGCCGGCATATGCCCTCTTAGGGGAGTTCACCCAGGCGAAGGTCACCATCAGTGACACTGAGGACGAACCCACGTTGGAGTTTGATAAGAAGACCTACCGGGTCAACGAAAGTGCTGGGTTTTTATTTGCACCTATTGAAAGAAAAGGTCCGTTGTGCCAAAGGTGACGAGGAGCTACAATAATGGCTAGCCATCCCTGAGTGCCTCTTATGTGCCAAGTGCTTGTGTCATATTAACTCATGTGTGTGTATTTTACATGTATTGACCCACTGCATCCCCAGACAGCACTAATAATGATTCCACCCTTACTGAGTTCTATCAGAAGGCCTCTCATCTTAATTCAAGTACTTAGAGCTCCATTTATTCTTAAATCAGACTAGAAGACTGGTTATATTTAATCTTGCAAATTATTTATGAACACAGGATTCTTAATCAATCACCCAATCTGTAAAATATTTAGTAACCTTGGTTAAGGAAGGAAGTTAAGAACCTTAGTTCTTACAAGACAGAAAATGTACTTAAAGATTTCCCTACATGAGTATCATATGTAGAGCTCAGATGAGAAATAAACTATGTGTGAGAAGCAAAAGACAATTCTTGAGGTCAAAAAAATCAAAACAAAGATGTATGGATTTGTGATTGAGACTTTAAATCACAAATGGAATGGAATCCCCATGACTGTAAATGATGATGTCAGATTTCATTATTGAATCTGCTGACTGGGTATTAGTGTAACACATACTGTAGATGGCAGAAAACCTTGCTAATACCACTTGAAAAACCGGCAAGCCCCATTGATTGCTCTAGGCCACCAAGTCAGGCCCAGAACAGGCTATCACCAAGGGACAATTCAGCACTAATAAGTAAAGTCATTGAGAGGCAAGTTTTATTTGGCTTTGTCTTTCTTTTTTTAAAACAAGCTTCTTTCTCGGAGGGAATTAAAGTGCAGAAGTTTATTCAGAAAGGCAGTGAACTGTGCTCACAGCACTACCTTCAGGACACAATTATTTTGCTACTTAAAGTACCAAATATGTCTCTTATCTTTTCACCCGCTGTGGTCTTAGATGGTGGGCAATCAGACTTGTGAATTAACAGAGCACAAAATTCACAGAATAGGAAATCCATTTTGAGTTATTTGGGCAAGTATCTGGGGTATATTAAATCCTCAAGCGGTTTATACTACAGGCTTAAGAGAAACTGTAACTCTGGAAGGTTTCCTGATAGAGTCTGAATGTGTCAAAGGGAGCCAAGCTCATTAATGGACCAGAGATTCTAAAATTTGAGAAGTGCTTTTTCAATTGTGTTGGTTTTCTTGCCATTTGACTTGCAGGTGATTCAAGCAGCATCGTATCTGCAATTTGCTACACGGTCCCTAAGTCTGCTATGGGAAGTAGTCTCTATGCTCTAGAATCAGGCTCTGATTTTAAGTCTAGAGGGATGTCTGCTGAGAGTCGAGTGATATTCGGGCCTGGTGTCACCATGTCCACCTGTGACGTCATGCTTATTGATGACAGCGAGTATGAAGAGGAAGAGGAGTTTGAGATTGCCCTGGCTGATGCTTCTCACAATGCCCGCATCGGAAGGGTGGCAACAGCCAGGGTGCTCATTAGTGGTCCCAATGATGCCTCCACGGTCTCCCTGGGCAACACAGCTTTCACTGTCAGTGAGGATGCAGGTAATGGAGAGCCTCTCTGAGGTTCCCTCACCCAAACTAACTTCAAAGTTTCAATGTCTTCACACAAAGGAACTTTTGCACTTATGTATCTGCCCAAAGCAATGGGTGGGCAAATTTCTCCCACATGGTGTTTCAGAGCCCAGGCTCCTTCCTTCTTATGGGTTCCCAGTGTTCTTAAAGTCCCCTGCATGCTGCTGACAGAGGGGATGGTGGATGTGCTGAGTATCAATTGATCTGAGCCACATTAAGGCCATTTAGCTCTTTGAAGGGATTCTGAGGAGTATTAGAAACTACTATTTTTGAGCATGGACTGAATGTCGGGCAGCATGCCATGGGTATTTCATGCATTCTCACTAAATCTTCTGTGGAAGAGAAAACATTACATAGAAGAGCAAATGGAGGCCCATAGAGGTTAAATAAATGACCAAGGATTAAACAGCTAATACAGTGACAGAGCTGGAGTAGAACCCTGTTCTTTTGACTGCACTATCTCCCTTCCATATACCAAATACCCAGCCATGACTACATGTCACCTCACAGAATATTGACTATAAAAACATGGCAATTGATAGGGTTTTCATGTCAGCCTTTCTCTGACTTTGGTTGTGAAAGTAACCAAACATCTTTAAGTTACTACAAAATATGATGTCACAGTGGGCCAGAAAATGAGCTTCATTCCTGAAATAAGCAATAAGCACGTATGGTTTGAGTAATGATGTGTGCACCACTTGGATAAAATAGGAAAATGAACCCAGTTAAAACATTCAATTAGGAACATCCAGCTCTGGGCCCCATAAGGTCCCCCATGCTGGTTGTTGACTATTTTCTAGCTGAGGACCCAGTCTCTGAGTTTCTTCTCCCTAAATAGCCTTGAGATGGTTTACAATGGGCACTTCTCTCCAGTACATTGTTAAGAACACTCCCCAGAGAGCTGCCTCTCCAGCACCACCTCCATGTGGTCCTCCTCTAGAGCTCCCCTTGATCATGATGTCAGGGGAAAAGGGGGCAATGTCACCTCTCGGCCCTCCTCCAAGGGGGCATAGGACCACCACCAAAGTTGATTTAGATAAGCTGAGTTGGATAAAGTTGTCACTGTTGCAGTGAAAGAGAACAGTGTTCTAGAAACTCCACTGATTTTTTTGGCTCAAGGTTGACCATTAAAATCTCTGTTAATCAGGCACGGTGAAGATTCCAGTTATCCGCCACGGTACTGACCTTTCTACTCTCACATCTGTCTGGTGTGCAACACGGCCCTCTGACCCAGCTTCTGCCACTCCCGGAGTTGACTACGTCCCCAGCTCTAGGAAGGTGGAATTTGGGCCAGGTGTCACTGAGCAGGTAAGTCTGCAACACTGAAGACTCCACAAACTCATAAGTCTGGATGACACTGTTGGTGTGGTCTGGAGTCTACTTTCCAAGCCCTCTGGAGGACCCTCAGTTCCCCTTGCAATGTTATGACCTTCACTTTCTATAAAAACATAAGCATACAAACAAGAGAACAAATTATGAGGGGATCTTCTAAAACCTCTCAAAGTGGCCTGTTGAGCAACAAATATCCTACAGTGTAGATTTAGGATAGAAATTGCACCTGTTTGATGTAAGTATCTAGAAACAAATTCCAAAGAATGTGATAAAGAGATTATCATTCTGTGGATTTAAAAAAAAAAAAAAAACACCTTGCTTTAAGACCACCAGAAAAAGATGAGTTGCCGCCTCTTCCCTAGTGTCCCAAAGGCAGAGAGTCAAGTGTTGAGCCTGTTGTAAAGTCTACTTTGATTTCTCCTCCAGTTCTGCACCTTGACTATCTTGGATGATACCCAGTATCCGGTAATTGAAGGACTGGAGACATTTGTGGTTTTTCTGAGCTCAGCACAAGGGGCTGAACTGACCAAACCCTTCCAGGCTGTCATTGCAATTAATGACACATTCCAAGATGGTAAGAGATTGGGGATGCCAGCTGGTGGTTTCAAAATATATTTCTATGTTTTTCCTTAACTTCCATGTATATGACATTGTATCTTATTCATATTTTCATTCAAGAAATACATGGTGTGTGATACTCTGGCAGGCATAAAGATATGTATAAGCATTGGGCTGTGTACTCAAGAAGTTCAATGTCAGACCCTAAACCAGAAAAATTAGAACATATTATGATAAATGACTCAGTGTTGCTGTAAATCCATTACTGCAGGAGCAGAGGGAACCAAACAGTAATTATGCTTGGGGTGATTGTAGGAGATTTCAGAGAGGAGGTGATAGTAAGCCAAGTCTTCAAGTGTGATAGGAATCATGATAAAAGAAATCCCATCACAAATGTAGAGACATAGTATATACAACATATAAGACATAGGTGCATATTTGGGAAACAGTGGAATGCTCCTTTTTGCTTTGAGCATGAATAGAGAGATGAAATGGGGAGACAGGTTGGAGTCAAACCTTAAAAGGTGTTCTCTTCCAGCCAAACAGACCAGCAGATGCTTGTCATCAGTCATTGATGTGATTTTTTGTTTTAGGAAGCTTATACTGCCAGTATTGAAGATGATATGCAGGAATAAAGAGAGGCAGGTATATGAACGAAGCATCAGTTACTGCTGAAGATGTAACCCAAGTAACTGAGGATGAGGAGGAAAGGGAAGTTGCTTCTCAGGAGAAGTGATGGAGGTTAGAATAGTTAGACCTTTAGAATACATTGTGTGGATTCTAGACGTAAATAGAGAAGATTTGAGTCCGATTTTCCACCTAAAGCAAGAGGACCCTCATCAGCAGCCCCCATGGTGGACCGTAAAGTCCATGATTAAACTCTTCTTAGTGACTGAAAAATCTCCCCAAAAGGAACAGGCAACCCAGCAGGGTATCTCTAATGTTTTTATTCATTTTTAAATAATTTATATCTTGTGTATAGTAGTAAATATGTAAATGCTAAAAAGATATACTATGAAAATTAAATCTTTCTTCTACTTTGCCATCTCCCAATCCCTGAGGTTCCTTCACTGGAAACAACCACTTTACTCAGTTTTCTGTATGTTTATCCTTTGGGGAAAAACATATATTTATGTATATATGCATATATGTGTATGTGTGTGTACTATCCACACAAACACACATATGTGTGTGTATGCATACACACCCAATGCATCCAAAATGATGCTGTCTTATTTTATATCCTGGTTTATTGAAGTATTGAAGTGTTTATTCACATAAATGAACTTTTCCCTTTTTATTATACAGTTCTATTTTGAAAAAATGTATACAGTGATGTGCTCACCACCATAACAAAGATGTTGAACAGTTCCAATACCCTGGAAAATTCTCCCATGCCCCATTGTGGTCAATTTCTGCCCAAACCCAAGATCTGACAACCATGTATTTGTTTTCTGCTCCTAAGTCTTACCTTTTCTAAAATGTCATGTAAATGGAATCATGTAATATGTACCATTTTTTTATCTGATTTTTTCCAACTAGAGAAACCCATTTGAGGGTTATCCATATTGTTGCATGTACAAATAATTCCATTTATCGTTGAGTAGTTTTCCATTGTATGGATATACCACAGTTTGTTTATCCATTGACCTATTGAGTAACATTTGGATTGTCTTAAGGTTTTGGCAATTATAACTAGAGTGGCTATAAACATTTGCATATAGATTTTTGTATGAATATAGTTATTCATCTGTCTGAGGTTGCTGGATCATATAGTAAGTGCATGTTTGGGATTGTCAGAGTTTTGTGTTTTTTAAAAATTATTCTAGTAGGTATGCAATGATATTCTGAGGTTTGAAGTGTTTTCCCTAATGACTAATGATGCAGATTTTTCATGTACTTTTGCCATCCATATATCTTTTTTGTGAAATATTATTCAAATATTTTGCCCATTTTTTTGCCATTCCCCTCTATTATTGTATTGTGGTACATTCTGGACAAAGATTTGTGTCTTGTAAATATTTTATCCCAGTCTGCTTCTTATCTCTTTCTTCTTTTTAACAATGTCCTTCAGAGAACAAAAGTGTGTCATTTTGAAGTGGCCGCCCTTGATTGATTTTTCTTTCAGAGATCATACTTGTATCTCTGAAAGATCATAGCCTTGTATCTGAGAAATCTTTGCCCAGCCCAAGGTTAAAAAGATTTTCTTTCAGAAGTTTTATTACTTTAAACTTTATATTTATGTTTGTGACTCACAAAATGATAACTTTTCACCATGGACGAGATTATACCAGCTCTACAATTCTACAATTCAAATGTTATTCAGAGTTTATAGAGTGAGCTGTTAAATGTATCCCATTTGTTTGAAATTGTGGCTTTCCTTTTGTTTCTAGTTGGTAGTTAAGGAAACTGAGAATAAGGGCAGTAAACAGTCACCCATTGCCTAGTAGGAACCAGCGCGTGTTCTGAAGTCTTTGACTCCAAGTTCATTTTCTTTGCATTATGCAGCATGGTTCTAGTTGGTGTAGTGGTAGAAGCAAGCCATGGGATATTTCTTTCCTTAGGGAAAGAAAAAATAAGAAAGAAAGAAAATCAGTTATTCTTCTTATTGTTGAAATGACTTCTTAGTTTTTTTGGATAAAAGGTTAGTTAATTTTCCTCTGATGAAGTGGAAAATGAATGCCAAGTTAGAAGCCCAAAAATAAATCTCAGCCCTAGCACATCCTTAGCCTTAGGCCAGAGGCTTAAGGTTACTAATCCACATTTTGTTCATCTATAAATAATAAAGATACTTACCTTATAAGATTGATGTAAGGATTAAATTAGACCAAATATGCAAAAATTTTTCCTATAGCCCATGGCACATCATAGATGTTATTTTACATATTTATTCCTGGCACATCTATAATTTATGCCAGTAACCAGTGAAATTCCAGTAATACATGCAATCCTCACTGTACTCTGATCAATGCAAAAGATTCTAGTTACTTTTTTCTCATTATTTTATTGATAGGTGTTGAGGTTGTAGACTTAGGGAATACATATGTGAAACAAAATATTTCCCATCTTTCAGAAAGGCTACAACCATCTATTTCCAGTCAACGACTTACCCTGAGGAAAGAAATCCCCAAACCTATTTCAGTAACCTATTGTAATATTCAGTGCTTACTTCTATTGGTTACTTTTCTTCCTAGTAATAACTGACTTTCATTGAGTCCATTTTCGGGGCCAATCTAGGGTGGAAAGATCTTACATCTCTGCCCCTCAGCTGGTTACACTGAGGCTGAATAATTTGTGCATGATCGTATGGAGAGGAAGTGATGAGAGCCAGAGTTAGAACTCTGGTCCATGCCATTCATGCCTCTCTTCTGGTTTCCTGTCCTCCCTCCTGTGCTAGCTTTTTATATTGCAACTTTAGCTGGCCACTGCCATCTAGACAGCAATGCTTGCCATCGCTCAAGAGTCTTACAAGCCATCTTTCAGCCTTCTGATGTATCTTAGCACCTTTTATCATTTCCCGCTAGGCTGCTTTCAAAACCTTAAATCATCGAAGTAGCTCATCTCAGAATGTTTTCCTGTTTATCACCTACCTCTTCAGCTCTGCTACCTAGAATTAGGCATGAGTAACACTGACTGAGCCAGACAAAAAATGCCATATAGCCACTACGGCAGTATTCTCCTGCCTATGCAACTGAGTCATACCTTCTCATTAACTTCAAGGAACCAGAGGCCAGATTTCCCCTAAATCTCCAGCTTAACCATTGTCTGTAAAGAGACCATCACATTCCAGGCATTGGTGTTTATATTCACTTTGTCAGTTACTAAGAAGATTAGCAGGGTAAGATGTTTATAGAACATTCTCTCTGCCTAAGACTGGTGCTCAACATTGTATGGGCTACAGAGTAATAGAGGGCAGAGTCTCACAATCTATTTCTGGATACCAGACTTACACAAGTAAAAAGATAACTACAATGGCCTATATATAGAGAGGTACAATTACTATATGGAGAGAGGTGCTGATAATAAGTGCCTTATACCCATTGTAAGCCCATGAAACTTCAGGGGGAAAATCTCTGTTTTATATTTATGTACCCCATTAGTGTGGAAAGAGAGGGGCTCTGCAATCTGGGGAACTAACTCCCAGGGCCAATGCTACTCCTTCCTGGGGACTATAGTGCTTTATGGGGTTGTTGAGATGACATTCATATATATGTGAAAGCCCTTAACACACACATTCATCATGCAGAAATCTGTTCCTACAATCACCTTGTTTCTCTTGTCAGTCTCCTGCTGAGAAGTGTCCATTCCCAGTCTCTCTCTCTCTCTCTCTCTCTCTCTCTCTCTCTCTCTCCACACAGGGAGAGAAATGAGAGTGAGTATCTTGTTAAAAAGGAGCCTTCTAAAGCTCAGGATGAATTGGGGGTTGATAAGTACCTGACAAACCCTAAACATTACCACATTACCACTTTAGCACTTAACTTTCTCATCTGACTTGAGGCATGCCAGGCCAGCAGGAAAAACCAATCTAGAGCTGGAGATGTCTGCCAGGAACAAAAAAGCTTCCCTGATTGTTTTGCTTTTTCCCTGGCAACAAGCCTCCTTTAGGTCCTCCAAAGCTAGGTGATGTCATTGCTACCTACCTTTTAACAGCACAGGCCTTCGTCTGGATGACACAGTCCTCACTGGTTAATGTATAGGGCTTAATGCCAAAGCTATTAATTCTCTTTAGGTGTCTTTTCATCTGTCTTTTGTTAAGTAATATTTGATAGCTAGTTGGCTTGGTTCAGATGATGGGATGGTTTTGTTTTTGCCAAAGCCGATAGTTCTAAGCAAGGGTAGGTCGGAGGCAAACAGCGTTCTGCCCATGGACTCTCAGAGCCAGGAGCTGCCTACAGCAACCCTTCCTGCTTCTTCCTTTCTGGTTTGGCAAGGCACATCCAGAAAGCAGCCAGGAAATAGGTGGTAACAGCTTTAGGTTGTCTTTCCTACTGCCTTGAAGATTAATTCACCTTGGGAGACTTTGACATATGACCCTCTGGATTATTGGTAAAAAAATTAATAACCAGTAGTCAACAAAATATTGAGCTTGGGGAAATGACTTAATGCAGAGCCTCACAGCAGGAAGTAAAGAGGAAAAAAAATGATTCTTCATGTTGAGAAACCTGAAGTTAGGGGACAAAGCTAAATCATAATATATTAATTTCTACCAAAATTTGAGAGTGCTTCCATGAGCTAGATACTGTATTGACTATCATGCACATATTTTCTAATTGAGAGAGTATTTTCAGTACTCAATACTATATTGACTATCATGCACATATTTTCTAACTGAGAGAGTATTTTTAATACCTTCTCAATTCTATAAGTTAGATATCAATATGTTTCAATTAAAAAAAAGCTCCAAGGCTCAGAAAGTCTAAATGATTTGTCCTATGCCCTATACAGTTAAGTCTGGAATGGATAATCAGGCCTAATTACCCCAAAATCCTTGTTTTTAACTACATTTTGGCTATGGTGCCTCCCTAAAAACCAATGAGACATGACTTATTAAAGATAAAACTATAGTACCTATCACAGACTAGGAGCCAAATTCAGACTGTGTATATGTTTTGTTTGCTCCCAATAATTTTGGCTTATATGGAAATTAATTTTTACCATTTTATTTTATTTGTTGTTATTTTTACGTTAGGTAAAAAAAAAAATCCAGAAAAACACCCAGATCTCTGGCTTCATTTGAAATTAAGATCTGGCAACTGGAGGCCTTTAAACAGAACCTTCCCTTCTCTCTTTGTCAGGATCCACTCTTCCCTTTTGTCACCTAGCCTCAGTTTGAGAATGTGAGTGGCCATTTGCCCATCAGACTAGCCCTGATGTTTTCCTTATTGTAGCTCTAAAGTGAAGTGCTGAGTACCCAAGTCACTGTCACAGGTTTGTTTTGTTTTGTTTTTTGCACCTGTTTCATTTTTTCACCTGCCTGCATTTGAGATGGTGACCACACCCTGAAGCTGAGCAAAGACAGGTGAAAAGTTGATTTCTTCTGTTTCATTGGAATCATATTCAAAGTTGAAGTAGTTTCCTTGCCTGAGAGCAACAACCATGCGTGAAATCCACTTAGCACCTGTGACTTGTCAGCCTGTGTTGGCCGTTTGCAAGCTGTGTCATGGCCACTGCATCCCTGTGCCTCCCACTAACAATGCCTCCATCTCTCCACCTGCTCACCCAGTGCCAAGCATGCAGTTTGCTAAGGATTTGCTCCTAGTGAAGGAGAAAGATGGTGTCCTGCATGTTCCTATCATTCGGAGCGGAGACCTGAGCTATGAGTCATCAGTGAGATGCTACACTCAGGGCCATTCAGCTCAGGTCATGGAGGACTTTGGGGAGAGAAGAAATGCAGACTCTTCACGGATTACATTTCTGAAAGGGGAGAAGGTAAGTGGAACTGTGGTGGCTTAAAGACAGCACTCTCTTCTTATCACCTTTGTTTGTCCAAAGGTAGGTAAATTAAATGAACTTGGAGCATTTTTTAGAATTTCCTTACAAATTAATAATATTTTAAATAATGTCATCTATTCCATTTGACTATCTTCTTTGTCTCCCACTTGCAAACAAATACATATATCACTGTTTGAACTGGGAAATTTCAATAATGTGCAATGTTTTGGAAACTTAGTTCCATCAAATGTAACACTTTCCACTGATGTTACTTAAGGACTAAGAAATAGTTCTCTGATATCTGGGTCTTTCTCCCAAAATAATATGCATCCTAACACAGGACTGAATAGAGAAATGTTGAGCAGATTTGAGTCAGTGCAGTATTCTCTTGATAATGTACCCAAAGAGTCATGCATATGGTCATGGGAACTCTGGAAAATCTCATCACTAAACGCAGCTGCATCAGAATAAAAGGATTCGACCACAGTGTATGTCAAAGGTTTATATTGAATGAGAATCCATTTCCCCCCTTTTGAATCTCAGTTTCAGATGACTGGGTCAGCTGTACCTCTTGGATCAAGGCACACCATCCTCGTTAGTCGGCACCTTTTTTATTTTTAGTTTGTTTATTCATTTCATTTTACTTCCATTTCCAGCCACATTCTCTTCTCCACCCATCAAACTTTTATGTTTAATCTGTATCTCTGTTTTTATTTGTTCTATTAAAAATGCTTCTTATTTAGCATGCATGAGTTTTAATTGATAAAAACTTTTTTATGTTATGTCTTTTTCAATTTTTTACTGTTGTTATTCACCAGTATGTTTTAAGATCTGTCTGTGGACCTCTAATCTGTTGCTTCTGGCTATTACATATATTTCATGGTGTGTATTTGCTATATTTCACTTATGCACACTGAGCCATAGATGATAAGGAGTCTCAGGGGTTGCATCAAGAAAGCTCCTAACACTCCATCACCTCAAACAATGTTTCAGTGCACATCCTCATACATGTCCACTTATAGTCTTGAGAGAATTTCTTTGGATATGTATACTCAGGGGCAAAATGTCTAGACCAAAAGACATGCATGTGCTTAATTTGGGGGAAAAAAGTGTAAGAATATTTTCCAGAATGTCACTAGAAATGCAGGAGGGTTGCTACAAGCCTATATCCTCTTCAACACTTAACATTACTCATCTTTTTTTTTTTTTTGCAGAGATAATTATAAGCATAAAGGTATACCATGTTTTAACTTGTGTTCTCTAATTACTACTATTTTATATTCTTGTTAGCTTATTGGACTTCCAAATAGCTTATGAGCAGATTTTTCTTCTTTGTTCCTTATTTTATCATTTTATTATCTTTTACTGACTTTTACTACTTTCTTAAATATCCTAAATGTTAATTCTTTGCCAGTTTTACATAGTATACATATATCTATATATCTATATCTATATATCTATATATCTATATATCTCTCTCTATATATATATATATATATATATCTTTCTCTTTCTGTCACTTTCCTATGGTCTTCATAGTTTAATGAAGTTCTTCAATCTTGATGTAATCAAATGAATCAAAATTTTGTCTTTTTGAAATTTAGCCCAAGACCTTACCCATTGTCACTCACTCCAAATTTGTCCTCTATTCATCTCTACTACCAAAAAAAGATAGGTTTGTTCTCTGGGACTTTTAAGAGTTTTACACACCCATGACTCATAAATGCCTGTCCTAGTTATATATTTTATTGGAATTTTACTCATGGAAGGTTGAAACATGCTTGTGAACACATGCAAACACTACAGATATAATCTTCAGCTTTGAGTCTACATGTCTGTATTTGCTTTAAGTTCAAATGAGGATGCTCTGTCTATTTAAGAGACAATTTTAATTTAATGAAAGTATAAAGAAAATACAGCTTAATAGTCTGTATGTTACTCACATGACAATCTATCATCATTCCTAAGCATGCTTTAGAATCTCCATTTCTTTGACTTGCAAAACAAAAAACTTTGGGTCTTGGCATATACTGTAATATCTTTTAAAAAGAATCCCATGAATCACCATTAATTTCATGCTTTGTATAAGGAATTCTTATTCTAGGAAAGATGTAAGAAAAGGAAAACAATCTTCAGGACTTAAAACAGGTTAACAAGTAACATATAAATGCTCACTGGGATTCCTTCCTACCATGTATTATGACTTAGGAAGTATCAGAGTGAACTCTCTGCCCACATATCCTTTGCAATGTAATAAGATAGTAGATTTAAAATGATCCAACTAAAAATATCTCACTTCATATCACATGCATCTACTACCGAGGCTGGTATATTATCTAAAATTTTGTGATTTTGTTTTACATTTTTTCAAAAATGCAATCCTCGCTGGAGAATATTCAGTTTGAGAAACACTTGACTTTTCTCCACCAAACAGGTATTGGGTTGTGTTCTCATTTTCAATTCTCAACAGTTTTCAAATAAGATTCTATTTGGCAGCAGATTTGAGAGTTCTTTAAAATTTAAAGATCTTTAGCCTAACATGAAGACGCTTTGAGTTTCTTTTAAAAAACATTCAGTTTTCAGAAGGAAAAAGTATGTTATGCAGACATCCAGGAAGTCCAATGATATGTCAAATACCCATTGTTGGAGGTCTGTTGTAACACATGCAAACATACTGAGCAGCCGAGGCAACATGTGGGAAAGCATACGAATGTTCTACAGGTGCTTTTTAGTGGGTGATTTGTTTTATTAATTTTGGTTTTCACGACTCATCACCAATAATTCAAAAGGGTTTGAAATGTTCTAATACCAGTCCCATTAGTTAGGTGGGTTCCCCTCAGGCATGAGTTGTTAGATGTAAACATTCTATTTTAGGACTGCAACTGGATCCTTTTGAATTCATGTTGACTCTTTGATGCTGAAAAGAAGAAAAATAGTTTCCTAGGAAAACCAAGCCAGTTACTGAAACCTTGCTATAGATTTTAATTTATCTTGTGCCATTGCCTCTAGGTAAAGAACTGCACTGTCTATATCCATGATGACTCCATGTTTGAGCCCGAGGAGCAGTTCAGGGTCTACCTTGGCCATCCTCTTGGAAACCACTGGAGTGGAGCCAGAGTTGGAAAAAATAACATGGCCACCATCACCATATCCAATGATGAAGATGGTAACAAAAGAAATTGCCTTTAGTTATTCTTAGGTTGATGGGACATGAAATGATATTTGAAAAACAAAAATGCTGTGGAAGTGCCTACTAATAACAGTCTCTGAATGTATATATCAAATGTTTGCAGCAGGTGATCACCCTCTACGGCACTCTGATAAGTTCAGGGTATTTCTAATCTCACTATTCCCTACATATTGCAAAAAGATAAGGAATAAGTATGATTAAAAGCTAGGACAGAAATGCTGACACAGAGAATAGAAACCATTTAAGTCATTGCAGATCAGGAGCAGATTCAGAAATACAGTCAGAATCAGTTGACTCCAAGGAACTGATTTAAAACACTGCTACCTTCCTGGAAAGGTTCAATTTTTCAGCTTCTTCTAACTGATTTGCCCTAAAACAACAACAACAAAAATACCAACTTATATTCTATAGTCGGGTGTTAGCAAAGAGTGGCTCAGGAAGAAGAAGAAACAAATCCTGTTTTGAATTAGGACTTCACTGTTACTAAAGTAGATATTTTAATGAGTAACTATATAAAATAATGCAAACAGCAATATCTGATTTTTGTTGAATATTTATGGTACATGCTAACCATGTTATAGTATTTCACTCAATCCTGGCAGTAATCCTTTGAAATAGTTTTTCTTACCTAGGGGAAGAAACTATACTTCAGCAAAGTTATGTAATTTGAACTGTTAATTGCAAAACTGTTAGCAGTTATATATATATAAAACAATTCTAATATATATATTATATATATTAGAATTGGTTCTCATCCAGTTTTTTAGCCAGGCATGAGGGCACATGCATCTATATCTATATCTATATCTATATTTTTTTTGCACAAGGGATTGAACCCAGGGGCACTTAACTACTGAGCCACATTTTTAGCCCTTCTATTTTTATTTTTTATTTTGAGACAGGTTCTCACTAAGTTGCTTAGGGCCTTGCTACGTTATTGAGGCTGACTTTGAACTTGCAACCTTCCTGCCTCAGCTCCTAAGCCACTGGGATTACAGGCATGTGCCCTCATGCCTGGCTAAAATCTACACTCTTAACTACTGAGAGAGTTAGTGAGATTTGTAGGGTTCCTAATGAGAAATCAGGAACTGTTTTGGAAATCATGTAAAATAAGAACAGCCAGCCTTGACGTTGAAGTAGCCCTTCACCCAAATAGATTTAGGTTCACATCCTGAAGTGAGCCTCTCCCAGCATATAGATAACCCAATGATGGAGGCTCAGCGAGATAACAGTCCCACTGTTCCAGCAGCCTTCCTCATTTTAGCAACCATTCTTATTGAAAACTCTAAAGTCTCAAGTAATGTTCATCTTCTACAATTAGAAAGACTAAGAGCAAGGAAGAGCAGGAAACAGACAAGAAACATCTACAATATACTAATGATATCCTAAAATGGTATAAAACTTGTAATTGCTCCCAATTTTCCCATCTCTTCAATCTCACTCTGTGTTATCACTATGACCACCACCCTGCCCTTCCCCCATGAGAATGTACTAGAAAAGATTTAAATATTTTTTGGAAAAAAAGCCAAATTGTTAATCATTTCCTAATAATGACAGGAATGCCTCAGAAAAGATAGTATTTGAAAGTTTTGAGTTTCTGAATTATCATTGTAGCCAGTTGCTAAAACTAACCATGCTTACCTAAATAACCAGTGAAGAGTTAGGAATAGCTGATTGTGGGTAGGTACTAGTACTGGGAGGGTGTATCCAGAAAACCAGAGATGAAGGATAGATTTGGTAACTCAAGTAGTATATAAATGAGATAAATTATAAACCTTAGAAATTCATAGCTTATAAATAAAAAGTCGATTCATGGCATAAGTCAATAGCTATTTATCAAGGGTCCACTATGTCTCAGTCTCTTGATAAATTGTGCAAATTTAAAAACATTCTAGGAGCAAAAAACAGAAACTTGGACATCATGCACTTCAAAGTCTCTAAAAACTATTTTCCCCATTATATTGTTTTTAATACACATGTGAGAAATAACTCCTACAGGATCACAAATAAATTCCTTTTTCCAAAGCATTGCTTAAGGGTAAATGCTGATTGATTTTTATGACTACAAGCCATTTTGCCTTGGTATTGTTAACTAATGTGAATTGTTCCCTCTTGTCATTATAAGGTATTTCTTGCCATTATAAGGTATTTGCATGGGAGTCTGGATTTTTTATGCTATTCTGACTTGTTCTTGTTTTCCTAACCGTTTTTTCCTTAGCGCCCACCATTGAGTTTGAAGAAGCTGCATACCAAGTCCGGGAACCCGCAGGACCAGATGCCATTGCAATTCTGAACATCAAGGTGATCCGAAGAGGGGATCAGAACAGGACCTCCAAGATTCGCTGTAGCACTCGGGATGGATCTGCCCAGTCTGGTGTGGATTATTACCCAAAGAGCCGAGTCTTGAAATTCAATCCTGGTAATTGAATGCCAATTCCAAACTGTGGGTTTCCTTAATGGAGAGATGACTATCTTGTATGTGAAGAAAGGAATGAGCAGAGAAACAAAGTTGTGGCAATAACATAATGCATTTGTTAAGCATATATTTGAGGTTGCAAGTAAAACTTAATTCATAATCATGGCGTGGATTTAAAAGTCTGTAACATTAGAACATGCTGGGCATTTTGGTTTATTTAAAAGGACTTTTTTTATCCTGTGGTTTGGTTGAATGATAGGAACACTTGGTTTTAAAATATATATCCATCCTTGAACAATCAATGGTGCAAAGCTTTGCACTGGATCCTTCAGAGCTTGCTAAAATCTGGAATGCATAATCCCTATGCTCAAGTTGATTTCACTTCTACTAGGAAACTCACATGCCCTTTTATAGGCTTTCTAAAACAAGTGTATCCCAGAGAGAAACACGGAGATAAGCCAGAAAAGAGTGAAAGACAAAACAGATCACAACCAGGGGTCTGTCTGAAGTTTTGATGAGGAGAACGGACCAAGTAAAGGGTTGAATTGTATGCTAGTTTTTTTCTTAGAACTTTGTGGAGCAGTGTAAAGTGAAAAGCTGGTATAGATCCTGGCATCATTTTTAGTGTAGCCAGAGGTGAATAGCAATATTAGGACTTTTCAAAGATGTCCTAGCAAGTGGATGGAAAGGGTGACTCAGAAATGGTGGAGGCTGGTGGTCATGGGTCCCTGTGTATCTCTTCCGCTCACTGGAGCCTTAATGGGCTTCCACCTCCAACCCATGTGTGTCTAGTTGATGCTTGCTGGAAAAGAAGAGCTCTTCTTCCACTTTTGCAGAAGGACCCCTCTTTTCTCCATAGGGATCTGGAGGAAAGATAGATCTGGAAGCAAGCTGGTCCTGATGTCTCTAGGACAGGAAGAAAGGTCCTTACTTATGATCAGGGATGTTTGTATACTCAAAGAATCATTTTACAGCAAAGGAAGGGTTTATAGCACTCTTCCAGGTGCTAAACCTCCACAGTGTGATCTTTTTGTGGAGACGGACCTGGCCCCTACTGCTTCTTAGGAGGCAATTTGGAAGAGTATGCAAGTACTCACAACCACACAGGAGCTCATGCTTAAGTGTAAATGGGAAAAGAAAATTAAGCAAAAAAAACTTGTAACCAGGATGAAGCATATTTTGGATCATAGATTTTTATTACTGCCAGCCAGTGTGTCAGGCAGGGGCCATTAATCCTCATATGGTGCTGAATAGTAATCTCTAGGACAGAGCCTTTACCACAGGTGGAATTTGGTCCGTCAAACAGATTCCTCACTTAGGATGGGGCTAAAGTGATTAGAAGTCACTACATATATAGAAAACTTCTGTAAGGAAAGGTTATATTTTAACTTGACATCTCAGCAGTGCCAGCCTGTACTCTCTTAGGTATGTCTACTAATAAGGTTTTTGCTCTCTTTTTGTTCTGTCCTTGGTGAAGGTGTGGATCACATCTTTTTTAAAGTGGAGATTCTGTCCAATGAAGACCGGGAATGGCATGAATCCTTCTCTCTAGTCCTTGGCCCCGATGACCCAGTGGAAGCAGTTCTTGGGGATGTGACTACTGCCACAGTGACAATTCTAGATCAGGAGGCAGCGGGAAGTCTCATATTGCCAGCACCACCTATTGTGAGTTGCTTGACACCTAGGATTGCTGCTTTTATGTCTTAGTGAATAGCAGATGAGAACTTGAGAGAAGTGGGACTTCTGGTGAGCTACTTCTTTGTTCTTCTAACAATGGTTCTCAACCAGGAGAATGTAGCCAACCATTCTCTCCCTCCAGAGGACATTTGGCAATGTCCAGAGACATTTTTGGTTGTCACAGCTAGCATCCAGTGGGTAGAAGCCAGGGATGCTGCTAAATACCTACAATGCACAGAACAACAAAAAGAATTATTTGGCACAAATGTTAATAGGGCCAAGGGTAAGAAGCCTTGTTCTGACGTAAGAGTAAGACCAAACCATGTAGGTAGCTTAGCTTGATAAAGACATTTTGCTCTGGTAGGACCTGGAAGATAAGAAAGTAGAACTCCCAATCTATTATCCAACATATTCACCCCACAAAGAGAGTTAAGTATATGCAGAAATGTGGTACTGTGCTTCCCAATTCAGGATGAACAGAATGAATGTACAGACTTTACATTTAAGAGGAAAATGCCTGAGATCACCAGGGGGTATTTAACACCTAATAGTGCAGTCAGAACAAGCCTTCTAACCTCCCTTAACTACTCTCTTACATTTTAAAACAGGAGATTATTTCAAATTGTGTTTCTTGTTTGGCCATGGAAGAAATGCATTACCTTTGTTTACTCTTATTATACTGGGTGTGCTACTATGTACAGATAACATTTTAATACAACTTTAAGCTAGCAACTGCCAGTCACAATATAGCTTTGGTTCCATGTGCAGGAAAATGAAAGTATTTTTTACATGCATGATAAGAATCGACTTGGAATGCAGTTAACAGGACAATAAAGCTCTTAGCTCAGGCAGTAGGAGGATTTCCTGCACCACTAAAGATATGCAGTGCCCTTAAGGGTACCCGGCAAAGGATTATAAAACCTTCAGTTATATTTTAAAGAATCCCTAGAAATTAAGTGATCAGGAGTGTCTCTGGGCAAGGGATCTGCGATCTTCCCAAGAACCAACCTAACCTGAAGCTTTGCTGCCTTTCTCAGGTTGTCACCCTTGCTGACTACGACCACGTGGAAGAGGTTACCAAGGAAGGAGTCAAGAAGGCCCCCTCTCCAGGCTACCCACTGGTCTGTGTCACACCCTGTGACCCTCACTTCCCCAGGTATGCCGTCATGAAGGAGCGCTGCAGTGAGGCAGGCATCAACCAGACGTCCGTGCAGTTCAGCTGGGAAGTGGCTGCCCCCACTGATGGCAATGGGGCCCGGTCTCCCTTTGAGACCATCACTGACAACACCCCCTTCACCAGCGTCAACCACATGGTAAGTCTGGTGGCCGGGCCAGGTTGGGGAGGAAGAGAATTGCTGAATCCCTTTGTTACTCCGATTCTGTCAAATTCCTTCAGATTCATGTATGGCATTTGGAATAAGACAAATAAACAGATGCATATATAGTTTGTTCATGCTTATATATAAGGAAAGGCATTATAGTATGATAGAAAGAAAATTAAGCTGCTAGTCAGAAAACCTATTCACAAACCCTAATTCTGCCTATTTTAATATGTGATGTTAAGTTACTTGCCCTCTTGGTCTTAATCTCCTGATCTGCAAAACAATATTTCTTCTAGTTAACAAGGTCACTGACCAGTGTTACTATAAATGATAAAATAAGTCCAAATTTCCAGGTCAGTACCATTAAGTGATTACTATTCTTTTCACATATTTTTAATCATTCAAAGTATTCAGATATAAACTCCTTCAGGACATGGATTAAGGTTTCTGTCATATTTGTATATCCCAAAGTGGCCAGCACTTTAATAGCAACCAGTTTTACAAAAGGATAGAATGGCTGTGGAGTGATTTTGCAAAGCCCTGTGGATGGACATGAAAAGAAGTTCCTAAGGCAGTTGCTGCCCTCAAAGACCTTTGAGTCCAGGCCATCACAGAGCAGTGAATACTGCTATTTTCCACCCTTAGAAGCCAGTCCACTACAGTGGTTCCACACATTGCACCAGTGAAGCTGGTTCTCTTCCAAAAGAGACAAAAGCAGTGGAGGTTCAGGCTTAGCACAGAATCCAGCACACAGTTCTTGATTTTTTATTGAAAGGTTTACTCATATCCATTGTCTTCAGCACAGCTTACTCAGAAAGCCCAGAGTTCCATTCTTTTGCAGTACAACCTGGTTCAAATTTAAGTCATCTTCCTTATTATTAAAAACTTAAAAATGCCAAGACTTAACTTATTGTTTTATAAAAATCTAATTCTGTGTCCAACAAAACCATATTTGTATATTTGAGCCAACTATAAATTTTTTACAAGTACAAAATTGATGACTCTTGAGTTTTTTGTCTTACAATGAATTGGTGAATAATACCCTTCACTCCAATTTCCTTTGCTTTATCTTTATTTCTTCATTTGATTTAATACCATCATGTTGTATGCATTTTTGTTATATGCGTCAAATCCCTACTGGAATAAGTCCATATATAAATAAATAAAGAGTTGGCAGCTAATTAAAAAAAAATTTAATGGAAAAATCTTCTTTAATTTTTAATGGACTTCAGTAAAAATTGTTTTCATGGGAAGAATTTATACATTCGTATGATTGCTTTGTGGGAGTTCTGAGGCATACAGAACTACTAATTAATTTTTCTCATTATGTACTTCCTTTTGAGTGTGGACACATAGTCCTGGTGACCTACATTGCCTCTGCACAGATTGTTGAGCCCTCTTATTGTTCCTATATATCTGAAAATGTGAAGGGATCTATATGAAGACCCTCAAAGGCTGGGAGAAGTCAGAGGTCAAGTTCTCAGCGTCTAGCCTGCATGTTATTGTGACCCTTGCGGTTCTAAGAGTGGAGCAGTAGAAAAAAAAGAAAGAAATACTCCTGAGGAGGAAGCATCTCTCTTCAGTATCCAAACACCATTGTCATCAAGCAAGGGCTAGAGCCCAACATGTATAGGAGCCAATACCACAGCACTGGGTTCTTGCAGAAAGAAGCTTTATTATAGGGACAACTGATAAGGGGATCAGAAGCTAAAAGCTGCCTCCCAACTGGTTGATAGTGGAAGAGGATGGGAGAGGGGAGAGCTGTTTGTTGATTGGATGTATTTTTTCCCCCAGGGGAGTTAATGTTCTGTGTGAGGGCCTTTGAGCCTGTGATATCATTGACCAAGTATCCTAGAATAAATTGAGGAATTTATGTCTAGGTGTAAAGCCCTGCAAAGGCCTTAGCCAGTTTCTCTATGCTCCCAGCAACAGTGGCTTGGAGGCCAATCAGTCTTGCTGAAAGGTCTGAAATATAGTTGGGTAGTCCTTTTGCTAAACTAGTACACAAGGAGAATAATACTGTTCATTGGTAACCAGGCATGTTTGGACTCTTGCCCCCACATCTGTCTTTTCCATCTTATCTCCTTAGACTGTAAGTACTCACTGCTCTGTCCCTAGTGCCTGGTTCATGGTGATAAGTCAGTGGTTATGTGACAAATGAATGAATGAATCAGAGGATGGACAGATTAGTGGGTGGGCGGATGGATGGCCTTCCCAAGTTACTTTGTGCCAATAGCTTATTGTGTCATCTAACCCAGAAGACACAGTGTAAGGACCTGCTCAGATTGTATGTACATATCTGAGGTGCTTTATTCTTCTTCTAGGTCTTAGATAGCATTTACTTCAGCCGGAGGTTCCATGTACGCTGTGTGGCAAAGGCTGTGGATAAGGTGGGCCACGTGGGGACCCCCTTAAGGAGCAATATTGTTACCATTGGAACAGACAGTGCTATCTGCCACACTCCAGTGGTGGCTGGGACAGCTAGAGGCTTCCAGGCACAGTCCTTCATCGCAACCTTGAAATACCTGGACGTCAAACACAAGGAACATCCAAACAGGTCAGGCGGGTGGTCCCTTCCACCACAAGTAACTTTTCCGGTATCCTTTATGTGCTTTCCAGGTGGCACAGATCAGTGAGTAATGCTTCTGCAAAATAAATGTAGTGGTAATTTTTGCTTCAAAGTTGTTTTTTTTTTTTTTTCATTCAAAGATCCCTTGAGGTCTGTCCCTTGTCTATTTTCCTAGCCTCTTAGCCCTCACCTTAACATTTTTACTTGCCAGTCCACCCACAAAGAATCACAGATAAATTCCCAAGGGTTTCCACCACTTTTAGATTACATGCCTTTACCATCAGCTCCAACTCTCTCCCACCCCCTTCTACTTGCTGCAGTTAAATCCTGCTGTCCTGTGATACCTAGCTCATAGCTTCTCTTCTAGGAAAATCTTCATCATTTCCTCCAATTTAATTTAGAGGCTCCTCCAGCACCTGCCAATGCCTCTTTCAGAGCATTGTCATCATTCTTCCTCTCTATCCACATGGTAGATGGTAAAACCTTAAGGGCAGAGACCATGATTATTAATTTTGCATCTCCTGTATACCTAGTTCAGTGCTATTTGGCCTATGAGGCATTTGCAGAATATCTGATGAACAAATGAGCGATAGCACTGTCTAAACTCCATGCCACTAGACTGTTTTTCCTGTGCCACCATGATTTTAGTGGGAGAGGGATAATTTCAATTTTTTATAGCAAAAGGGAATTCACATACACCATAGGTATTCATTAAACCTTGCAGAGTTTAAGTGTGTACTTTAATGAACAACTGAGTTCAGAGAAATGGGGTTTGACTGTGAACCCCCAAATACACAAATTCCTCTCTTTTTCCCCCAAATAGAATAAAACTTGTTTTTGTAAAAGATCAATAAGAGAAGTACTCAAAGTACAACTGACTCCTTGTTAGGAAAAGGGTCATCCTCTTTACATCTGAGGCTCAAATTCCTCTTTAAAATGTGGTTCTTTGCTTGCAGAGGCAACCTATGTATACTCAAAACACACCTTCAATAAAACATGCTGAAAATGTAAACTCATACAATGAAAACAAATGCAGCCTATAAGTACAGTTCTGTTGTGTCGCGGTCTTAACCAATATTTATTAAGCTCATATTTTCTCTAGAACTGTATACTGCATGCAGTGAAAAAACAAAAGGAAAGAAGGAAATGGTTCTTATCCTCATAGTGGGGAGGCAAGATAAGCAGAGCCTCCAAACACACAAGAAAAAGCAGCCCATATGTATAAGTCATTGATTTCCTTGTCCAAAGGTCACCTAGAGTAGAGGAATGTAGGTGAAGGGAGAACATGCTGCAGTTTGAGGCTAGTAAGGGCCAGGTGTAAGGTGTTGGTGAAACTTACAGAGAAAGAAGGGAGGGGGCAGTGTTTATTTGAGGAGAGATCATGGTAGTAGTGAGACATTATATTTCTAAGATATTTAGCTGGGTGGGGAAACTGGCCTTAGAATTTAAGAATTCAATGATTTTTTTGCTTTCATTGCTGGAGATGGAACGCAGCACCATCATACATGCTAGGTCTGTGCTCTACCCTATTTGCAGCCCCAATGATACTTTTTGACTCAAATAAGTACCCTCCCAGCTTCCACAGATTTTCATTGAAACAGAACAGGGGCAGCTCCTGTATCGGTCATTCAGCTTTAGCTCCTGAGGATACAAACCTTCCATTTAAAGCAAAAGAAATATTTAAAGTAATTTGTGGTTGTGATGTTATCATATATAGGAAAAAACATCTCTGATTCCTGATTGCTATCAGTCTTGAGTCTGGAGGATCTCTTGGGGGAGAAAGCAACCCCACTTGTATATCCACACCCTCATGTTCAGATAGAAATCGTACATGGCAAGCTGCAGGGGAAGGAAGATTGCTAAATTCATTGGTGAAAACAGATTTGTGATGAAAAAGAAATGCATCCTACCGACTGTTCAGAGCATGCAGATAAACACTTGTTTCTGCCCTTTCTCCCCTAGAATCCACATTTCAGTGCAGATCCCACACCAGGATGGAATGCTGCCTCTTATCTCCACCATGCCATTGCACAACTTGCATTTTCTATTATCTGAGTCCATCTACAGACACCAGCATGTCTGCTCCAATTTAGTCACCACCCATGACCTGAAAGGCATCTCAGGTGAGGGATGAGCTGGGTACCAGTTTTCCCATACATCCTGTGCAGTGACTTTTGGGGGGTGTGGCTAAATGGGGAAAATCTCTGCTTTATATGCTTTCCTGACCTCAAAATATGCAGATAATTTTTCCTTCTTAGCAAGCATCCAAATAGGAACAATAAAGTGAATACGAAAGAATAAGGATTTTGAAGTCAGATTGATTTAGATTCCAATCCTTATCCCACTACCTATGCAACTGAACAGCGATAGCTTGACCTCTCTGAGCTGCTGTTTTCTTGTTTATAGCATGAGGGTAAATATTGCTACTAATCTAGGTGAGGATTAAATGTGTTGACATGTTTAAAGTGCCTACTGTGGAAAATTTTAGTCCCTTCCCTCCCTTCTAGAGAGCATTTTTGGGTCTCTGCTCTAAAATTCCAGGATAGCAGCCTCTTTGGAAAGCTGAAATGCAGGTGTTAGATGTTTAAGGATGAATTCTCCAGAAACAGGAGCTGAGAAGTTTGGGGTGTGAGGCATTTTTTTAGGGCTCAGCACCTATCTAAAGGAAGGAGAGGAAACAGGACTGGGTAGAGGGAGAAGTCAAACTCCCCTGTAGGCCCACAAAGCAAGAAACTCTGGAGAGATTTGTCCTACTTCCAGCCCAAAAGGCCAGACCTTCATAGCCCACCTCATTTGGTCACTGGATGTGGGCTTCCCAGAAAGTCATGACCTTGGACTGAGCTATTCTGCAGCTGTCACCATCCTGAAGGAGCTGAGAGTAAGGCAGTGGGCACAACTTTGTGTTCACCACAGCAGACATTTGACTTTACAAAGAGTCCCGTCTGTTTCCATTTACCTTAGCAAGTGCACGTTAAAAGCACATTTCCTCCCTCACAACTAGTGAATCATTTAACAGTGTTTTTGAAGACAAAAATGCATTCATATGCTCTTTCATATTCATTAAACATCATTTTGAGTAGTGATGGTCTTTATTCAGTAGAATTAGTTGAGGGCAGAATATTCTTAAATCATTGAGCTACACATCAAAGTTTAATTGGTTCCCATAAGCTGCTAGTGGCAGAAACATACCATGTTTAAACACTGAAACTTTGCACCTCTTCCTGTTTGAAAACCATTGGATTCAACAGAGGCCAATTGAGTCCCTTGTCTTTGTGGGACAAAGGCTGATTGCCGGTGTCAGGCATTCTAAGAGATGCATGAACTCTTTTAAAATTCTATCATCACTTTTAGTACTATAAAAATTTTAAATTTAATATGCTAAAAATTGTATCTGTATTCAGCTCTGTGCTGCATAAAGGTCTGTTTTAATTCAGAATAGTTTGCTTGCTTGGCAGCTTTTGATCCAATAATTTTTGCCTGTAGCAGGTGAGGTTTAGTCAAGCATCATTAGCCAGCTATTTACTCATTAAGACATTTTTCCTCAAAGTTCAGAAACCATAGAGGGAGGGAGAAGAGAGAGTCTGATGTTGGTTTGCTGGCTTTCCAAAAAAGCTGTTCTTTAAATTGGTCTTCAGAAATAGTAATTGGTCAGAGAATGATCCATGTAGTAAATCCATTTCTTTTTTTCCTTTTTGGTACTGGGAATTGAACCCAGAGGTGCTTAACCACTGAGCCACATCCCTACCCCTTTTTTGTATTTTATTTTGAGACAAGGTCTCACTGAGTTGCTTAGGGCCTCGCTAAGTTACTGATGCTGGCTTTGAACTCACAATCCTCCTGCCTTAGCCTCCCAAGCCACTGGGATTAGGTGTCCACCACCGCACCCAGCTAATAAATGCATTTCTTCAAGACTGATTGTAAAGTAGGTAAAACAGAACCACACTGGCCAGATGTACAGGTGAAGCTACAGTGTGTTTCTTTTCTGAGATCTGTCTTCTTCATTTATGGTATCATTTGTCCACCTTTTCCTCCCTGGTTCCTGGAGTTCTCTGTGTAACACCTGGCAATGGGCAGTGATGCTCTTTATAAACTCTTCTCACATACTCTGCATTGGGAGCTCTGGGTTGCTCTATTGATAGTCAAATGAGAAGAAAGCTCTCTCAGTGTCAAAAATGAGTCTCTTCTCCCTATCCAGCTTCTAGGCATCCTCAAGCTGAGTTACCATTCCTTGTCCCTTCCCTCTCTGGCAGAGGCAGGCTTCCTGGATGATGTTGTCTATGACAGCACTGCCCTGGGTCCTGGATATGACCGTCCCTTCCAATTTGACCCCAATGTGCGGGAGCCAAAGACCATCCAGCTATACAAACACCTGAATCTGAAGAGCTGTGTGTGGACCTTTGATGCATATTATGACATGACAGAGCTCATTGACGTCTGCGGGGGCTCTGTAACTGCTGACTTCCAGGTGGGTGTTCTAGGAGCTCCCATTCAAGGGCTACATGCACACAGGTGCTGGTACCAACCCTGTTCATTCCTGGAGGACTTCAGGTGGCACTTTGCTTCCAGAACTGGGCCAACCCATTGAGGGATGCTTCTTTATAAGTCTCTCAAGCAAGATCTTGGCAGCATTGTGGCTAAACCCCAATATCCTGTAAATTAAGTTAATAGGCGGGTGGATTATTGTTTGGCAAGTTATTTACATAAAAATTTAATATTTACTTCTCTAGGCATTTTTGTTTTTCCCTCTGTATATTTTGTCAAGTTGAAAAGATCTTCATTTGATAGCAAGGTTATCACCACGTAGATGTATTCTCCTCCCCACTTGGGGCAGTGAGTCAGAAAGGCAGGCATACACCCCGACTTTCAGAAGACAAGAAGAACACTGTTGGCCTAAGCACTGAGGAGAGATAACACCCATTCCATACCTATTCCAAACTAAGAACCCCTGTGGGATGAAGAGGGAGAGAGAACACAATTAAACATTAGTGACAACTGGAGATTTTATAGCAAGAAGCCAGGGTCATAGAAGAGCAGGGCAGTTGTATCAAAGGGCATAGAAACTAGGCTCATCCATCCTCGTGGGAAAATAAATTCTAAAACAGTTTTCATCCCATTTTGAGCACTTATCTCAAAGAGACAAAAACTAGCTAGGTGTTTGTTCTTCATTTCAAATCAGGTTTAACCTCACTGAAGGAAGGAACCTGGGGAGGACGTAATCATTTGGGGAAAGTATCTTTGATTAAATTTTGTTGTGTTCTTTGCAGTATCTCTGTCCCCATTCCTCTTGTTTTGTATACACTACTGCCCTCTACTGAATAGAATTTTAAGACTGTCTTGGGTTTTGTTTCTATTTCTGCAGTTGCATAACCTACAGTTGCTGGAAATTGCGGAAATGATTGTTCCTCTCCTGGAACAATCAAAAAATAGTACTCTCTGTTCTCCATTATTTTGCTTCGATTATACATTTAGATTTTTCAGAATATGTTTCAAAACTCCAAAGACAAGGATTTTGTATTAATTTTGTCCCACTTTTTAAATCGACACAGAAAAAATATATACACAGAAGTATTTTGTTGTTGTTGGTTTCTTTAAAAATAATTGGAATTGCTGAAATGTCATAGAAAAATATAGAACCCAGAACCATTCCTAGTTTATATCTTTCTCTATCAAATATTAGCAGAATTGGATGAAATAAAACTTCTTGGAGCCTCCTCTGAAATTCTGACTCTAACTCAACATATGAAAGTACCTAGCACAGTGTCTGGAATAAAATTGGTCTGCAGCAAACAGTTGCCAGGGGATTTTTACTTTTTAAGATTGAAGTCTAAAAGAGAATGAGAGAGAAACAAAGAGGGGAAAATAAATTTTGCCAACCACCTAAAGGATTGTTAAGGTTCTAATGTCAACAATTATGGGGTTGGGGAAGGAGTATTTAGCAAAAGCTGTGTTTTAATGGATAGATGTGGCATAAAATCCAGTTAAATCTGGAAATTTTCTAAAGAAAACAGAATATGTCATGTCCAAAAGGGACATTTAAGTGAATATGAAATTATCAAGTCTTTTGAAAAAGCTGACATCAAATTTTCAATCCCTGGCAACTTTGAAAAACACTTTTTAGAAAAATTAAGTTTTTAATGTCTTAAATATTGATAAAGCATTTGGTTCTTTTCCTTAATTATCCATAAAATTCCTTCACATTGTATTTTTAAAGCTATCAAAGCCTATTTTATGCATTTTGATTCATTGTACACAATTGCAGCACAACTTTTCATTTCTCTGGTTGTACATGATGTAGCATCCCACCATATGTGCAGTCATACATGTACCTAGGGTAATGAGGTCCATCTTTCCTGCCTCAACCAAAGGGAATATAAGTCCCTTAATATGTTATAGTATTTGTCCAATGACAAAATAAAATTATTTCCAACCAACTAACTTAGCTTTTTGTTAAAAAAGAAATTCATATTTTGGGGGAGAAATATATAAAACATTTTTTAAAATGAATAAAACAACTCCCCCACTTACACACATAAACCCAGTTAGCTTTACCATGAAAGCTTTTACTATTTTTTTTTTTTTTTGTGATCTTTCCATCCAGTTTTGTTCATTTCATAGCAAAACAAATGTCGTTGGGCCAAATTAATAGCAGTAACAGGAACCCTTTTAGAAAGAAGTGTTCCCGCTGCCTTTTCAAAATTCTTTCCAACACAATTTACAGGATAGGAAATTATCAAAGCCATATACAGCTCCGAGCTGTGTGTTGTTAGCTTCCCAGATATGATCTCCAGGTCTTTGTTTCTGGAGCAGGAGGCAGGAGTCCTCACTAAAACTTCCTGAGCCTGGCACTGTTCCTCCCAGGGGATGGACTTGGACCTCTTCCCGGTCATGGTTGATTCCAGCTGTCCTGCAGGTCACCTGCGAGCCATCAGCAGAGAGAGAATGCAGTGAATGGTAGAGCCAGCAGGTCCATCTCTCGGGAATAACCGTGATACTTTCAATTTTCAGCTAAGGTTTCTAGCAACTAGAGAGTAGAAGTAAAGCTAATTCTCACTCTTCAGAGGTGTTCTGTTAAAAAAAAAAAAAAAAAAAAACACCCTTTTTTTGTTCAAAAAAGCATTGCAGATCATCCTGACCATTTTCTACCCTCTTGATTTCTTTTTTGTGGTGCTGGGGATTGAACCCAGGGCCTTAGTGCATGTAAGGCAAGCACTCTACCAACTGAGCTATATCCCCAGCCCTTACTTAATTTTTTTAAAAACTAAGTTCAGCTGTGGGCTCTTGATTATTATTGGATGAGTGCATGACTGAGTGAGTGGAAATTGAACTGAGGTGATGACCACATGCCCTTTCACCTGGAGAAGAAATAAGCCTCTATGCATGCATACTGTTTCCTTGCCAGGTGAGGGACTCCGCTCAGTCCTTCCTGACGGTGCACGTGCCTCTCTACGTGTCTTACATCTATGTGACCGCCCCCAGAGGCTGGGCCTCTTTGGAGCACCACACGGAGATGGAGTTCTCCTTCTTCTATGACACAGTCCTCTGGAGAACAGGTATGCCTATGGACAGCTTCATGTTCCTACCTCACACTCAGTAATCAAGATTAAATATGCAGTGACTGTTGATAGCAGCTCTATTCCTGACTTCCTATAGAAAGTCACAGGACAGCTGCCTGAAGTCTGGAAAGTGCATATCTATGGTTCCTTAGAAAAAGCCATGTCCATATCTGCTGACACCGGAAGGGGCCCAGAATAGAGGATGGCAAGTGACAGTGGGTCCTAGGCTGCCCGTCAGGGATTCAGGGAGTACCTGTTCTAATAGAGTGTGATCATGCTTGGCTTCACCTGGTTAAAAACAGTGTAGCTCATCTTGTTTAAGAAGCAAAAGGATCTTCAAATTAGATGCATGGAAATGGGAATATGTCAGAACCACTTGATGTGATAGGTTAAGCGACTTACTTGATTCATTTGACATCATTGGCTCCTTTGTTGATTCTCAAAAACAAAGATTTTAACAAAGCTGAATTTTTAAAATGATATTCCCCTCAGGCTTGTCCCTATTCTTGCCCCTTTCCAAGGAGCCCCCCTGGGCTGGATCTGAGATGGCCCCTCTGCCAGCAGCATGCACCTCAGTCCCACTGAGTGTCCCCACTGAGTATCCCCACTGGGGACACACACCCCTTCTCCCACGGCTATTACAAAAATGTCTCCTAAAACTGCCAGGTTCTCTTCTCCACTCATTCCAACGGGGCGTCCTTGGTTTTGTTGTTCTTTTTCTCATTTCCAGTGTCCTATACTTCAACAGGACCCCAAACCCACTTCCCCTTACTTCTGCTTCTCCCATTACTCCCTCCCCGACCCCAGACAAAGCTGATGCACTTTATCTGCACACATGGGACTTCAGGAGTTTTCTTTAGGGAGGGCTTCATCTCAGTAACTCGCTTAAGCGGCTTAAGCTCAGATCATTTATTGACTTTATATTCTTTATGGGAAAGTAATTTGGTTTTCCCAATAACTGGGTCCAGATTATTCCTTGAATTTTGGCTTTGGTTTTATTGAACTTTATTTTTCTCCTTCAGTTATTCTTTTTGGGGGTCCTTATGAACTGCTGGGCATCATGACTGCAGTTGTCTTCTAAAGCCACAGCTTGCTCATGTCGTGTCTATACAGCTGGCCTTCTGCAAGCTTCCCTCTATTTCTCCAATGGTTTGAGTCCTAACTGTAGCCATCAGGACTAATGACTTTATTAATACTGAAAGGAAAATACAATATGAAGCAGATACACTGTAATCACTTCTTGGTTTATAAAGTTTGATGCTAAGAAATTTTAGATTTGTTATTTTCAGAGATATGGGATGAACTCTATCTATATGTATGAAGAGTCTATGTCAAGGACAGAGGAACTGTTAAAAAAAAAAAAGCCAAGTGGAATGAGCTGTCATACTATTTAATGGCAAATATTTCTCTAGAGTCTATTAATTTTCTCTTGCGTCACAATCAAATAAATACACAGCTTTACTTAAAGATGACCATGAGATAACTTCAAAGTAGGCTGTCATTCTGAAGGTCTTCTCCAGACCATAATTTGGACATTTTATGTATGCCTGCCTAGGAATCCAGACAGACAGTGTGCTCTCTGCAAGGCTTCAGATAATAAGAATCTATATTCGAGAGGATGGCCGCCTCGTCATTGAATTCAAGACCCATGCCAAATTCAGAGGTAATATCAGTGTGGGTTTTTTAACCAGCATTTTGTTAAGAAGCAATTTGAACCTGCAGAAAAGTTGAAAAAATAGAACAAAAAGCAAAGTCAACAGTTGTGATAATTTTACTCTACATGTATAAACATACATAACATACCTTATTTTGTTACTTCATTTGAAAACAAGCTGCTGTCTTCATGTCAAGTTACTGTAAATACTTTCGTAGCTATCTCCAAAGAACAAGGATGTTTTTCTTATGCAAAGCCATTTTCACCTCCAACATATTTAACATTGATTCAATAATATTCAGTTCCTATGCGTATTTCCTCTATTATCCCTCAAAAGTCTTTTCTAATTGTTTATATGTTTCTTTACATTTATTTTAAACCTGTTTGTATAAAAGGTAGGTGAATTCCATCATGCTTCACTTGTTACATTTTGGTTGTTTTCTCTCTTTAGTTTTTTTCTCTTTAATCTAGAATAATCCACCTACTTCTGTTTATTCACAACAGTTACTGGTGTTTTAGAGAACAGAGGTGTCTTGCTAAGTAACCTTCACCTAATAGCATTTACAATTTTACAATTGATGGAAGTCCCCTTCCATCAAGGACTTTAATGACCCTAAATGTGATTTTTATCCAATATTGATATTTCTGTTTATAAACTTCTAACCTTTTTTATAGCCAATCAACGTGTTGGCTTGAATTCAAAGCTAGGTATATTCAATATCCATAGTCACATAATGTCCACCTTGTTGTATGTAAACTCCACCCCATTTTCACAAGGCATATTAATATTGTTTACACATGTACCGTATTCCATGACAGCCACCATGAGTGGGGTGATCAGCTGGGGTCAGATGCTGTGCTGCCTCAAACAATGTGGGATATACTTGAAGGGGCAAAAGGATAAAATCTTAGTTGTTTGATAGAACAGCATGAATTCAGTTCTTAGGCTTTTAGAAGGGTTTTACCTTGAGTACAATAAAACTCACGAATCGTAAGTATGTGTGTTTTTCCCCTTGAAATAGGACAGTTTGTGATGGAGCACCACACTCTCCCAGATGTGAAATCCTTTATATTAACTCCAGACCACCTAGGAGGAATTGAATTTGACCTGCAGCTCTTGTGGAGTGCTCAGACTTTTGATTCTCCTTATCAACTCTGGAGAGCCACAAGCTCCTATAACAGGTAAGTAGATGACAGACGCTTACAGAATTGATCTGAAAAGTTTTCAGTTGCTTTCAGAAGCTTGGGACATAAGGTTTTCCTTTGATGGTTGAATTTCTATTTTAAAAGGAGCATAGAAACAACCCTCTATCAAAGAAAGAAAGAAAGAACGCAAATCAACTTCTGATGCTTAAGACAGGAAGTAATCAGACTTATTCCAAGGGAAAGACCAGAAGAGGCCCAGGTCACTTCTACTCACATCCCACTGCCTGGAACTTAGTCTCTTGGCACTTCAAAGAGAAGCCAGAAAATGTATCCAACTAAAACATTATATCCTAAAGAAACTTTGTTTCAATTACCAAAACCAGTGCAAAATCTAGGATTTCTGGTTTTTAGGTCCAGATCCACCTTTATGGCCCAATGACTAGAAAATAAATAACAAGAGTTACACCTGACTCCACACAACATACAGAAGAATAGGAAGTAGTGGAATATCTCATTTTTAAAACAAGAATGGGAAAAGCAAAATTAAAACTACTGTGAAAAGGAAAAGGGGGCAAACAAGAGTCTGTCATAAATATTATTATTATTATTTTATAGGCCATGAAATTAAGAGGTATATCTAACATGAAAATCTTGTCCCAGTTTTATAGTTAAGAAATGGTAGATTGTCTTAATCATTTTCCTAAGTATTTCCTTAATTGTAATTTTTAATTTTATATCAGGTATTTTTATTACACCATGATTCCTTTGGAATAACATATAGTAACCTTCAAATATGGTGCTCCCTAGATTATCCATGTACTCTGTCCCAATTTAGAAGCAGAAAACTGTCCTTCTCAACAGACTCCTCATTGTCCTCTGGATGGAATCCACACCCCTGAAGCACATAAGGCCCAGCCCTCCCTGAGCCTAGTCTCAAACTCAGTCTTCTAACCACATTCAGTATCTCACCAGCACCTGAACTCACCAGAGCATCCATACCCCCGTGCCTTGGCAATCTCCTCTACCCTCCCTACTCTTTTACTGCTGCAAAAGTCCAACTCCTCTGAGACCCAACTCAAACATTAATCCCTCTGGGATAGTTCCCTGACTGTTCAGTGCTAATAGCTTCATCATCATGGTCCCAGTTTGTTCCAGTTTCCACTGTATCACAGCTGATTATCATATGATGGTCCCATTTGTTCACCTGATTGCAAGCTTCCCCAGGTGAAAGACTTGTCTCATTCATCTTAAATCCCACTGCAGGTTTTAGACATAGTAGTTCCTAAATAAGCAACCATTAGGAACTTACCTTTGAGGTAAGGAGATAAAATACATAGATAAATAAATGGCAAAATGAAGAGTACCACCAAGCATTCTGTACTGAATGCACTGAGAGGTACAGAACATCACAATCATTGTTGTTCAGAGAGCAGAGGGCCCAGTGGGGGCTGGAAATTGTGCAAGCCTTCCTAGAGGAGGTGGCGCAAATTTGTGGTATGGGAAATGTTTCCATTTTAGAAAGGAGGTGGGAACAACAGGATTGAAGACCTGCATCTAGGCTGTGTTTGACATATTTGCAGGGTTAATGAAGAAATTGACCTAAATTCAACATCATGTACAACTACAGAATGGGAAGTTATACTTCATGTATGTATGATATGTCAAAATACATTCTACTATCATGTATAACTAGAAAAATTTTTTAATTAAAACATTTAAAAAAAAAGAGATTGACCTAAATAGTATAGGGAAAAAGAAGACTGAGGGCTTGGGAAACTATGCAATTTGTTTTGCATTCATTTGTTTGACCAAACATTTATCGAACTTTTACTGTGTGACAGAAAGTGTTTTAAGAACTTTGAATATAACAGTAAACAAAATAAAGATCCCTGAAACCAGGATTTACAGAAAAGTAAGAAGACACAAAAACCATAGACATAGTCCATAATCAAAATATGGTCACTTGTCACATAACAACATAGGGACAGCAATAGTCCCATAAGATGATGCCACCTGGTGACATCATAGCCATTTAGTTTGTGTAAGTGCACTCTATGATGCTCATGCAATGTTGAATAGCCTAACGACACGTTTTTCAGAACATGTGCCTATCACTAAGTGACCTTGGACTGTATAATGTATGTCAGAAGCTGATAAGTATTATGGAAAAATAAAGCACAGAGCCAGGTAAGGGGAACCTGGAATGGAAAAAAATTATAATTTTAATTAGGACATTCCCAGTGGATCTCACAAAGAAGATAAGTTTGAACAGAGACTTGAAGAAGGTGAGAGAGTTGGGTAGGCAGATATCTGGAAACAGGGTTGCTCTCATAGGTCCTGAGATGACAGCATTTACAGGAAGCCCAGGGAATAGTAGGGAGACCAGTGAGGCTGCAGGGAAGAGGTCAAGGAAAGGCTAAGAATCTATAAGGTCGAAGAGTGAGAAGTTGGGTAGGGCACTGTGTAGAGCCCCATAAGCCAGTGTGTTGATTGAGCTGTAATGAAAGCCCCCCTGCCCTGGGGTTTGAGCAGAGGATCAGCATGACCTGGCCTGACTTTTTTTTTTTTTTTGTAGTTGCTTTGAATTTGTATATTTATTAATTTTCTAACACAAAGGCAGTAAAATATTTTCAGGGAGGAACTTATATGTCATATATCTATATATTCAGACATACATACATATGCATCCACTACTACACACGTTTCCTCCCCCTTCACATAGATACTTATATTTTCTTTTTTTTAAATTAATTTATTGCATTTTGATTCACTGTACACATTGCATGTGATAGTAACCTATAATCAACAGAAATATTCAATTAGGCAGAAAAATCCATGCCTGGACCTTGCTTTTAAAAAGTCAGGCCAGCACCACCAGCAGCAGGAAAGTTGTATTTGACATCTATCACATTATAGGTGCCAATTTTCATGTAATTCGAATACAGTATATTAGGTCTCATTTTCTGCTAGTCTAAGCTTTGGAGGAAGGTAGGCACCCTATAGGGAAACTGCAGGTACACAGACATTAGAGTGGGAAGAAGCTTAGAAATGAAGGCTGCAAACGTTCATATGGCTTCTCAAAGTCATTCAAGCATAGCAGCGGCAAAGCCAAGCCAGGCTTAGGCTCTGTCCCACTGCCCAGCCTGTGCCACTCCACTAAAATCATCTCAAGCTGTGTCACAAAACTTTTACTATTTTTTAAAAATACCACATCTTTACTATCACTTTACTAATAAACAGATAATAACAGAATGTAGCTCAGTGATAGAGTACTTGCCTTGTGTTTATGAGGCACTGGGTTCAATCACCAGCACCAGAGAAAAGAGAACTAATAAATAGATAAATATTAAACATGTCATCAAAATGAACACAGCAAAAGTTAGAACTATTCAAAGATCACTCATTACAATTAAAATCAGAATTTGTAGCAGTTCTTCATTCAATGGATGACAGACTCCCAAGCCCCTTGAAGAATCTTCCGGAGTTTCTGGAGGTGTGACTGCTTTCTAGATGACCCGCCAGGGATAAGGCTGCTACCCAGGGAGGATTGTGGGAAATTAAGTAAGTGAGGGGTACAAAGGCCCCATGCCTTCAAGGTCATGGACCTAGAGAATTCCTGTATTTTCTATAAACAAGGAGATTCCCAATGAGTGTCTCCAGTGAGGAGGGATCATGCTCCTCAGTTTCACAAAGGGATGAGGCTGTAGAGTCTGGGATGGGAATCTAATGAAATGGGGTGGGAGTGTTCCACAGGACACTATTTCTGTTAGGTCCTGGAGTGGTGTCCTGTAATCCTGAGGCATTTGTCACCTCTTCTGTAAGAGCAGCACTTGACACAGTCACATCTTAAGAGCTTTTGCATTTGAGAATGTATTGAACAGGCATCTGTGGACAAGAAACACTGAACACTTTGTCTAACAAGTTTAGTGAAATCCAAAGGCCAATTCTTTTTTGTCATCACCTGAATCTTGTTAGGTTTTTATAAGCATTGTGACTTCTCATCTTTCTTTCCTCACAAAAAGAACTTGAATAAGTGAAAGTAGCTCTATTTAACACCTCTGGATAATACTTGAAAGGTTAGAATAATCCGAGATGAGTTCCTGAAAATGGTGTTTGTAGACTTGTAAAGTTCTTAGATGCTACACACAAATACCATCTGAACCTTAGTGGATATAGCCTGGGTCTTTCTTTCTGGAACAATTAATAGTCTCTAGGTTGTTTCCCATGACCACAGTCTGCTCTGTCTGTTTCCAGGAAGGACTACTCCGGGGAGTACACCATCTACCTGATCCCTTGCACCGTGCAGCCCACCCAGCCATGGACCGACCCAGGAGAGAAGCCCTTGGCCTGCACTGCACATGCCCCAGAAAGGTAGGAAAACGTGGATGTGGTCAGTCCTCATAAGTGGTTTCCTTATTTGCAAATTCTCCTACCACTCATGTTTATATGTACCCCAAATCCATACCCACCTGGCTTTTATAATCATTCACTGACATGCAAAGAATGGAAAGAGTCCAAGTCACCTAGCACGCACATCCCCAGCTGAGGCTGGGCAAGGCCTCACTGTGCCTTCTGCTTCCAGCTGTCCTGTGACAAGCAAGTGTCCTTTCACAGTCTAGTTAGTGCCATGTTTTTCACATTTATGTGCTTTTTGTTATGATTTCCATATTTAAAATGGCTCCCAAGCATGGTGCTGAAGGCCATGCTGTACCCTATGGAGTGCTAGGTAAGTTTCGTTCAGGTGTGAGTTACAATGCCATTGATTGTGAGTTCAATGTTAATGAATCAACAGTATGTATTGAGTAAGGGGTCTATAAACAGGAACACACATAAAATAAGCTTAAGTATTAATCAGGTGATGAAGTTTTGTGACCAGAAAGCTTATAGAGAAACCTCACCTTGCAGTTCTCCTATGAGCACTGTTTCAATATCCACAAATTCAGTGTTTATGGGAGACTTTCTAGAGCCTAACTACAAAAATCAGCTGTCCATCTTCTCATATCCCCCTCAGCCCAGGAACTGTCTGCGTTGCACATATATTCATTCACCAGTGTCCATTCAGCCTTTCTCCTGTGCTTTGCTCCAGCCTAGGCATTGAGATTATAGCAGTACATTCTAACAGTTGATTGAAAGCAACCTGAGCTCTCAGACTGTTTACGGTTCAGTACCTCCTTTCTCAGAGCAAGGGATAGAAAACATTTCTCCCACCCAATACTAACCAGGTCTGACCCTGCTTAACTTCCAAGGATGGGTGAGATCAGGCATGCTCAGTGTGTTATGGTCATAGACTAAGAACCATTTTGGAGAGAAGATGTGCAAACAGAACCTGACATTAACATGAAGAGAAGACCATTTAGATTGTGGCTTTAAGTTAAGACTGACAATAAGCCAGTGGATTTAGCAATTCTGAGTTCATTGATGAGCTGAGCCAAGAACAGTTTGGTGGACTGAGGGAAACACTGGCCTGGTTGGAGTAAATTCAAGAGAGAGAACTAAGAAAGCAGAAACAAGCAGGAATTCTGCTAAAACGACATTAGAAAAATGGAGCAGTAACTGTTGAGATGAGAAGTCAAATAAGAAGGAGGTTTTATTCAGTTGCATTTTAAGGGGGAAAGTATTTCAGGATGTTCGTTTGCTGGTAGGAGTAATCCAGTAGAGGGGAATGTTGGATGGTGCAGGGGAGATAGAACATTGTTGAGCAAAGACCCTGAGCAAGAGGAAGAGAGAGCCAAGACTAGAGGGGAAAGGCCCCTTTAGCTAGGAGCCCAGAGCATTCCTCCACAGAAGGAAGAAGGCAGAGCCTATGGATTCAGGCCAAGGGGATTAGTGATGGAGGAATGAGGATGACGAAATAGACATATGGCATCAGTTTTGGTGAAATGAAAAGCCAGATATTAGCTGGAAGAGAAGAACCCTAAGGTTCCAGAAAAGAGAAGGAAGGGAACCATCCCCGAGAAGGGAGAGAAGTGAGTATTGCAAATGTCAATGGTGGCGGCAGCAGGCAGGTAAGCCGAGGCCAGCAGAACTGATCTAAATTGTCTGCTGTTGACATTGAGTAGATGCACATCTCATTTGAAAAAATAGTAAACACAGCCATTTCCTCCAGAAGTGTTCTTTACACTGATTTGTGTGCCCTCCCACCCCAATCCCTTCCCTGGGTAACCTTTCTGATCTGCTTTCTGTCACTATGAGTGAGTCTCTATTTTCTAGAACTTTATGTAAGTGAAGTCATACAATATGAATTTTTTTCTCTGGCTTATTTCACTCAGCCTGATTATTTTGATTGATCCATGTTACTCTATATATCAGCAGTTTTTTCTCATCATTGTTGTGTTGTATTCCATGGTGTGGATTTAGCACAATTCATCAGTGGATGGACATGTGGGTTGTTTCCAATTTGGGATTATGATAAATAAAGCTGCTATGAACATACAGTGCAAGCCTTATATGAACATGAGTTTTCTGTTTTCTTGTGTAAGTACCTCTGAATGCAGTGGCTAGATTATATGGTTGTTTTTAACTTTTCAAGAAGCTGTCAGACTGTTTCCCCAAGCATTTGTCAATAGTTAATTATGTTTGTGCCTTCCCACGATGAATGTGTAAGTGTTCCAGTTCCTTTGCATCTTGGTAAAGGGGGTCAGGGAGGTCCTGCTGTGGTTGAAGAATTAATGAGTGGGAGTAAAAGAAGACAGGAACTGGGCATATACAGGTGGTGGAGAGTGAGGTATCTGAAAATGAGATTGGGATGCTGGTGCACAGGAGGAATATGAAGAGTGGATGGTGCAGTCAGAACAATCTCTGTGGAGGTGAGGAAGTCAGGAAACTGAGAGGTGAGGTTTGGATGAGGTTTGGGGGAATGAGGATGACAAAATAGACATTTGGCATCAGTTTTAGTGAAATGAAAAGCCAGGTATTAGCTGGAAACTGAAAGGTGAGGTTTCTCCATGGATTTTTTTCCATATGGATATCAAAATGAGCATGATGGGTGGATGGCAGGAACAAGGCTAGAGAACATCATAGTCATCTACATTAAGGGAGGCAAGGTGACCAGAAATTGGTAATTGGCTGCAATAAGGAAGAACGAGGCAAATAACTCAACAGGATATGCTAAGGAATTTTTAACCATATATTGCATTTTTAAATTATAAAATGTTTCAGATATTCAGAGGACCATAAATTATGGATATGTAAAATAAACATGTGTTTACTACCTACCTCAAGAAACACAGTATTACCAGTCCTATTTAATTAATTATTTATGTATACTGGGGATTGGACCCAGGAGTGCTTTATCGGTGAGCTACATCCTTAGTCCTTTTTTTACTTTTCATTCTGAGACAGAATCTTGCTGAGTTGCTGAGCCTGACCTTGAACTTGAGATCCTTCTGTCTTAGCCTCCCCAGTGGCTGTGATTACAGGCATGTGGGCATGTGCCACTGTGCTTGGCTACCAGTCCTTCATAAATGTCCTATCCAGTCAAACTCCCTGCCTTCTCCCACTAAGATGACCACTAACCTGATATTTGTATTTGCAATCCCTAGTTTTGCTTTATGACTTTACTTCATGGTCACCTGTCATGGTTTTGTATGTTTTTGAACTCTATGTAAAAGTTTCATATTGTATGAATTCTCTCTGCTGCTATTTTTTTCTTTTCTCCATGGATCATTGTTGATTCCTTTGTGTTGATTCATGTAGCTGCAGTTAATGGCTCACTGCATTAATGTATTCATTGTAGGAATATTCTACAATTTATTTGACCGTTCTACTTAGCTTATTGTAGCAGATTCTATTACAAAAAATATTTATATATATGTGAACATTTCCTGGTATAAATCATATAAAAAACAGTTTCTCCAGGGTAGGTGCTTGGGTTTTTTAAAAGGACAGAGAAGCAATGATTTGAAAATGACAAAATGGAGCAAGAAAGGTACCAGCCCCATATCCAGGTCCAGAGGTGTAGGTGAGGAGACGACAAGGGGGAGAGTGTTGTGAGGATACCAATGTCCTTGCCTTACCTCAGGGAGATCATTACTTATATCTTCTCCATTCTTTCTTCCAGGCCTAACCTTGCTTCCAATTCTTTACACGACTCTATATGTGTACCCTAGAATTATAACACACAATAAAATCAGGACTGGCACAGAGAATTCAGATTTAATTGAAAAAAATTATGTTTCATATTGTAACTCTTTTTGTGAGGTCTATAATCCATTATAAAATTATTATTTATTATAATAATCTCAGGTCTGTTATATATCCCATATAATCAACATTAATGTCGTATGCACCAGGCATTGTGGTGGATTCCAGTAGTGTAAGTATCAATGAGAAAAAATAATTTTCCCCAAGTCAGACAAATGAGCTCTTGATATGACCAATGGTGATATCAGAGCTGTTGAAGCAGAGTTAGCTCTGGCTTGTGTGGGCTTCAAGATCTTCCTGCATCCTCTCCAGTCTACCCAATGGGACACCTTCAAAATACAAAACAGAGTAAAACAGTGAAGTGATCACTCCTTCACTGTTCTTTGACAAAAACATGCATCAGGAACTTAGCATTGAGCATACATGCTGAGCCAGTAGAGACCATGGAATCTGGAGTGGTGACGTAGATGTCAATCATAGTCACACACTGAAATAAAGTTTTAAACCATGAGAAGTTCTGCGATTGAAACATGCAAAGTATATGAGAATGGATGCCAAGGGATCTAAGCTAGCCTGAAGGTAAGAGCAAGAAGGAAAACCTCCTAGAGAAGAATTCAAGTTGCCACCTAAAGGATCAGTAAGAGTAATAGGAGAGTGTGTTCTGGCAGAATATTTAGCAAGATCAAAGCCAGAAAACTTTAAGTTCACTATCACTAATCTCAAATTGATCTCTAGGGCCACTAAGCAAAATACATTAGTTCCCTAATCCATCCACTCTTCCACTTTTTAAACTGTCTTATTCCTTCTCTGAACTTGCTTGCTCTCTCGCCTGTCCTTGACCTCAGCCAATTACCTTGTGCCCTGCCATGTGGTGGAAACAGAAGAAACCAGAAGAGAACTTACACAGGCTCCCATCATCATATCTACCCACCTGCCTGCGTCTCTGCTTGTACACCTGTTGGTACAAACAAAGGCTCTGAGTTTCTCTCCAAAGGCAGCCTCCCCTCCTCTGCACTAGAACCTGAAGTCTCTTTCCACTTTATAAAGAACATCTCAAGCAATTCCCTCTTCTCCATGAATCCCTCTGGTCAGCTGAAAAGCAAGTTGCAACTTCTCCCATCTTTCAAAAAACAACAACAACAGTGTCTTGACATTCCATTTCTCTCTCATCGTACATTTTTCTCATTTCTTTTCCTGCAGTATGCCTCTGGAGAGTTGTCTATATTCATGATTTCCAATTAATCTCTGCCCATCATCTTTTAAACCTCTCAGCCAAGCTTCTCCTGATAGCCCTCAATGCAACTTGTTCTTATCAAGGTCAGTGATGACTGTTCCTGATCCTCGGATGGAGCCTCGCTCTTCCTTTTGAGTACCCTCAGCAGCACTTAGCCATTGAGCGACGTCTGCCCCTTGAACCTCTTTCTTCTCTCACCTGAGACATCCCACTGTAGGTTTCTCTCAACCTTGCTGGCTCTTCCTCTGTTGCTTTGCCAGTTCTCCATCTTTTCATAGTCTGTGAACTTGGAACGCCCTCAGGATCAGGCCGGAACAGTCTCTTCTAATGGCTTTTCACTTCCTTATGGATTTTCTTTATCCTCCACTCTCGAGGTTTTAAGTACAAGCAAACATCTCCAGCCCAGGGCTCACCTCTGGAGTTGACACTTGTCCATCAAGCTGATTACTCAGCATCTCCACTTGGCTCTGACAGGCCTCTCAAACTTAACGTGTCCAAACATGTCTTTATCTTTCTCCACCAGATACGTTCCTTTCTACAGTTTTCCATCTTGGTGAAGGGTAGTTCCAACCTTCCAGATCAAGGATCAGTAAACTGCAGCCAGAGTATAATTCCAGCTCTCTGCCTGCTTTGGTAAATGCAGTTTTACTTTGGAATAAGCCACACCCCATGGTTCAGCATTGTTTTCGTGCTACAACAGAGTTGAGAAATTCTTTCCTTCCTTTCTTTATTTTATTGCACATATTTAAGATGTACAATAAGATGGTTTGATATTCATGTATGTAGTGAAATGGTTACTGCAGTCAAGCAAATAAATGTATCTATGTTCTCACATAGTCACCTTTCTTTGGTAATCTAAGTAAATTTCCAGTGTGCAACTATATTATGACCTATGGCCATCATGTTTTATCCTAGATACTCTCATTCTCTAACTGCAACTTTGCCTCCTTTGGCCAATATTTCACCATGTCCCACTCTTCGTCATCCCTGGTAACTACTGTTCTCTTTTTTTCCTGTGTATTTGGCTTTTTGAGATTCCACATATAAATGAGATCATGAAGTATTTTTCCTTCTGTGTCTTATTTTACATAACATAATATTCTTCAGGTTCATCCATGTGGTCACAAATTGTGGATTCTCCTTTTTCAGGACTGAGTAGTATTTTATTGTGTATATCTTTCATACCACATTTTCTTTATCCAACTACTTTTTGTATCTTGGCTATTATGAATAATGCTGCAACAAACATAGGAATGCAGCTATTCTGTAATGTACTGATTCCATCTCCTTTGTATATATATTCAATTGAAGGATAACTAGTTGTTTTTAATTTTTTGAGATCCATACTGTTTTCCATAATGGCTGCACTAATTCTTTGTCTCTCCTAATTTTTCTCCTCATCACCTGTTACCTTCTAGCATGTTATATTATGTTTAAGCTTATTTGCGGATTACATCCTCAGTAGAGTATAACTTCCCTGAGACCATATTTTCTGGTTTTTCCACAGACAAATCTCCATAATTAGATTAGTGTCTGTCATATAGTAACTAATGCCTGGTGATTATCTGAATGCATGACTCCTGAGGCAGTAGAGATCATAGAGAAGAGAACCAGTCACGAGCCCAAAAGAAGGCTATTCTGGCTAAATCCCAGAAAGGAGGGGAAGAAGGAGAGGAGCAGGAGATGAGGCTGGAGAAATAAGCAAAGGCCAGGGCTTTATGAGTCTTGTTAAAATGTTGTTCTTCACCCTAGAAATGGAAAGGTCATAAGCAAATATGAGTGTTTTTTTAAATTATAGAGTTCATTGATTGCATTATATAAAATAGATTAGAAGGAAGTAAGAGTGACTCCATGAAGACCAGTTTTAGGAGGACTCGGACTTCACTGTGATAGGAACACCAGAAGGAAGATTAAGTTTGTGAGAGATGAGTAGGTCAAGTCTGAGGTATCTTTGAGACAGCCAAAGCTATCAGAGAAGCAGTCAGTGGAAGGCAGATAGGTGTTTCTAGAGCTCAGAAGAGAAATCAGGATTAGGGAATTAAACATGGCATCCCTACTTTTGGGATGGAAAATGGACTCAATGGCAAGGCTGGGGTGGGATTATTGACAGAGAATATCAGGGCTCCCAGGCCCCTGGTCCTGGAGGAGTTCTTACCTACCAGAAGGGGCAGAGAAGGGACCAAGGAAGAAGGCCAGGGGTGTGAGTAAGAGAGTGTCTCCTAGCAATGCCCTAAAAAGTGGCACATGGAGTGAATATTGACCAGAGTGGAAGAGTAATAGTCAGAGTCTCAGAACATGCAAACTGAGAAGAATTCTAGTGCATACACCATGGAAAGGAGCCACCTAGCAATCAAAGAGGGGAAAAAAGCAAAGGAAACCAAAGAGTTTCAAAGACTAATTAAATTTTTCCTGTTCAAAAGAACAGATCAACCTCATAAAGATCAAATAAAGTTCTTCTCCCACATATGTCTCTTTATTCAGTAAATATTCAGTGCCCACAGCAAAGCTCTGTGCCCAGTCCTGAGAAGGGCAGGGAAGAGAGGGCAGCTGAAATGACACGTGCAAAATTAACCCTGCTCTCAAGAGGCTCTTATTTCTCCCACATTTAGATTCCTGATACCCATTGCGTTCCAGCAGACCAACCGTCCTGTGCCCGTGGTGTATTCACTCAATACTGAATTTCAGCTCTGCAATAATGAGAAGGTGTTCTTAATGGATCCCAACACATCCGACATGTCACTGGCAGAAATGGATTACAAAGGAGCCTTTTCAAAAGGTGAGTTGCTTCCTCTTCCTGCAGAAAGAGGCTCGGCCTAAGCATGAGAAAGTTCCTGGAGTAGAATCCCTACTCTTTAGCTCTCAGTTACCTCCCCAGTGAAGATTCTCAGGGATGATTTCAGGCCAGCCAAGGTCAAATCAAGGACCAGACTCATATTCTTCCTTCATGTTATGAAATAATATCACACTCATAGTTCCTAAATGATTGACAGTGTATTACCATGGAAAAGCATTGATCTGGGTGGTAAGAAGACTGGTATTTCCAATCCCATTCTAACACACTAACTCTGAGTAAGTTGCTTTATCTGCCATTTTCTTAGAGAGGTTACAATATTACCCCTACTGCTCCCAGCCTCAAAAGGATACCACGTATACTCTCTGTCATGCTTTCTCTGCTAGAAATGATCCCTCAGTCCCTCACCTGCCCCACAAACATGTTCTCTTGGCTTTTCAAAAGGCTAGCTGCTCCTTGTCCTTCAGGGTTCTACTTAATTGTGAACTTCCACAAAGAAGCTTTCCCTGACACCCAGACAATCTAACATGGGCTCCACATATTTCACTTTTGCAGAATGCTATTCATTGTATGTAGTTCTTATCACGTTTTTAATATTATGCATATTGTATATTTATTTATTTTATTGTCTCTCTTTACCACTAGTGTGTAAGTTCCATGAGATTGTGACTAGATATCAAATTTGTGCACCATAGCACCATCCCCAGGAGCTCAACAAATAATCATTGGAAGAATAAATGAATTATTCAGCTGTCTGCCTTTCCTCTCTCAGTTGTCTCTTGACTGTCTCTGTTTCTTTAAATTTTCTCATATCTGAGTCTTTTTTTCATCTTAAAATCATACTCAAGGGGCAAGATCTGTAACTAAGTGGTAGAGCACATCATGGGCATGCACGAGGCCCTGGATTTTATTTCCAGCATCACACACACACACACACACACACACAGCTATAAAGGAAAAAAAAAAAAAAACATTGACGTCCAGCACATCACAGAAATAAACCTTCCCTCAACACTACCTTCATCTCAGCTTCAAACTTTTCCTTTCTCTGACAAACCTCCTAAAGAAGTGCTAATCACACTTTGTCTCCATGGCCCTTCATTGCCTCTCCTCTGCCCGTTTGCTACAGACTGGATTCTGTTCTGTTTCTCTCCTGCCCCTCGGATCGGATCACTTCTCTCTCTCCTGCCCTGGGCCTCTGCCTTTGCCCCTTCCATGTTGCTATTCCCAGGTCCCATTCTTCTTGAGTGCTGCCTCTGGTCATCCCCATGGCTTGGACCATTTCTTTACTCTCAACATTCATACCCCTTCTATTCCACAGCCATAACCTTGACCTTATCCCTGATCTCTCCTGATTCATTTCTGCACTTCCACATGCAGATCTGGAACTGCTGAGCCCAAGTGAGCTCTCCTTCAGATGCCTGGAGGTGTCTAGGACTGGACCTCTCTCCTTCCAAACGTGCTCCTCCCCCATCTGTTGCTCCATGAATGGCATCCCCTGTGCTAGGTGTCCCTGGTGAACATCTCATTTGTCCTCCACTTCCTCTTCACATTCTACATTCCATCTGTTATTCAGATGAATGGACTCTGACCCCTAGACATTTCTTGAATTCATTGCTTCAAAGCTGTATTCTAGATACTTATCCCTCACTAGAACCTTAAAATAGTCCCCTGTCGTCTGTACTCAAGTCTCTTTGTCTTTGCTCCTTGCTCTGTGTTTCTAAAGCCAGGTTGTATTGCTATTCCTCCCCTGCGTAAAGGCTTCCATGTTTCTTATTAGTCACATATTCATGTCCAGCATCCTCAGCACAATGTTCTCTGCCCAGGAGTCTGTACTGCCAGAGCCTCTGCACCTGCACCTTCCCCTTTGGTCAGGATTTCTGAGTTTTGACACACAATTAATGCTTTGGAGAAGCATTTAGAGTCTGATGTATTTTTTGCTCAAATTCTTCTCCCACCCCATCGTTGATGTGAGCCTTGGATAAGTTACCTAAGTGGCAAAGATGATTGAGCCTCTCCTGAACTCTTAGGAAGATTAAATAAGAGAGTGCAGGTAAAGAACTTGGTGCTGTAGCAGGCACAAAGGAAACAGTGCCCATACCAACATTTGTACCTGCCCAGCATTCGGTATTTTGCTCATGGACTTTCTTTTGCTTAGAATTCTCTCTCCTGCCTTCCCCTCCCACCCCAAATGCACTGACAAATGCCTGCTTATTTTTCAGTATACTGTTCTAATAGCCTGTTCTTAAACCTTTCCCTGCCTCTCCCCAGGTAGATTTCCATGCTTAACTCTGCTCATTTAGTATGACTAACCTTTTTCTGTATAGCATCGTAGGGTTTAATAGGGTGGGCTGTGGATTCAGGTTGTGCCTTGACTTTGAATCTCACTTTCACCATTGCTAGATCTTCAACAAATTGCTTAGACACTCAGTGCCTTGGTTTCCTCCTCTCTGAAACTGTGAGCACTACATGAGTTATTAGGACATTAATACAGCACCTAGAAGGTAGTGAGTTTGATAAATGTTAACTGTTTCTGTCAAACACTTTGCTTTTATTTCTGTCCTCTCACCTGCCTCTCAGTCATTTTTGTGTCCCCTGCACATATCCAAGTGTTTGGCTTAATTTAAATGCTTAAATAATGTTTTAGGTGTTTATAGATTTAAAGCAGCGATAAATGATGAATGAGCAGAGAAAGGTACTTTTGACTCTAAGGGAGCATGTTAAATCCTTTCTACCCTTGACATTTCTTGTTCTTTAAAGTCTGACCTAATTAATGTCTTTCAATCTTTTCAGGTCAAATCCTTTATGGCCGAGTACTTTGGAATCCAGAACAAAATCTTAATTCTGCTTACAAACTGCAGCTGGAGAAAGTCTATCTTTGTACTGGCAAGGATGGCTATGTGCCTTTCTTTGATCCTACAGGAACAATCTACAATGAAGGGCCACAGTACGGATGTATTCAGCCCAACAAACACCTGAAACATAGATTTCTGCTATTGGTAAGCTGTCAGTGCTGAGAGGCAGATAACTAGGGGACTTCCCCAGCTGTGAATTTTGCCTGAAGCAGATAAAGCCTCACTCTTAATGACATATATATATATATATATATATATATATATATATATATATATATATATATTGTTGTTGTTGTTGTTGTTGTTTCTCTCTGATCAGCTAAACACTCCCACACATTACCAAATGTGATGATGACAGCGGGTAACAAAACTGTGCTGTACTGATGGCCCAGGAAGAGGAAACTCTAAGTCACTGTTTCTCAAAGGATGGTGCCAAGACCTCCAGAGTCCCTGAGACTTTTTCAGGGAGCCCACAAGCTCAAAACTGCTGTCACAGTACAGTGATAGGGCCAATTTTTCACACTTGTTCCCTCATCCATGAAGAAAACTTGAGAAGTTTTTTGATATGATTTGAGACTCCACATTGTAACTAATCTTTTTAAAAAAATCATTTGCCAGGTTTTGATTTCGTATTTTAAAATATCCACAGAAATCATCTGAAAAGGCTATGAACACATTTTTCCCTTTTCCAACCACACAGCTGTGTGAGGCCAGATTTTGTTCATAGACTTCAACTAAAACAGCATATCATAACTGAGTGAGTCCAGAAGCAGTTATGAGAATCCAGTTCTGTTCTCAAGAGTTGCAAAAATGCAAAACAATGCCAGCCATCTTTTGGGAGGGAGGGGAGAAGAGGAATAAAGGTATTTAAAGGTATTTTCACTGAAAAATATCTCACTTAAGGGGCTGGGGTTGTAGCTCAGTAGTTGAATGCTTGCTTAGCATGTGTGAGGCACTGGGTTCTATCCTCAGCACCACATAAAAATAAATAAATACAGTAAAGGCCATTGAGTCCATCTACAAATAAAAAAATGTTTGAAAAAAATCTTAGTTAACATAATGAATTTTTCATTGTCATGTTAGAATGACTTAATATTTAAGTATTTTTAATTTTTCAGGTTTTATTTTTAACACAATAAATGTGGATGGATAGAAATTACATAAACAAAAATTCTTTGGGCTCCTTGCTTTTTAAGTGTATAAAGGGCTTTGAGACCAAATAACTTGAAACCAAATAGCTTTTGGTCTAGGCTTGTTCACTCTGCTTTGAGATCACAGAACCCAGCAAATTGTTCCTTTAAAGAAGACAATGGGTGCCCAGAGACAGCTGTTGACTTAAGGAGAAGCCATCTACAATATATTCTCTGACCCAAAGCAGCAGTGGAGACTGCCTTTCTCCTCCCCGTGATTGTACCTACCTGTACAGCTGTTCCATCATTCTAAAGCCTATATTCTTTCTGTTGGAAATTCTAGGACCGCAGTCAGCCAGAGGTCACTGATAAGTACTTCCATGATGTACCTTTTGAGGCCCACTTTGCTTCTGAGTTGCCCGATTTCCATGTGGTCAGCAGTATGCCAGGTGTGGATGGATTCACTCTGAAAGTAGATGCCCTCTACAAGGTGAGTTTGGTGAGAAGGCTAGAAGATAAGCTTAGAACCAAGTCCACCTTAAAGCTGGAGGGAAGGGGCACTCTGGATTGGCAGTTTCTTTTTACAGCATTCTGGTTGGCAGATCTTTTTATTTATTGCTTTTAAGCTTATTGTTCACCCCAGAATTTCACCATCTATCCTCAGTAGACCAAAGCAATGATAAAATTATTTAATTTGCATACAGTACCTGTCATATATGTGCCTGGTCTACATATGATGCTCTAGTCCTTCCTAAATTCTTTTGAATTGCTTACCTCTGTGACTCTCTGCTGAACCGGCTCATTTTCACAGCCACATGGAAAACATTGAACAAAATCATAAACACAATACCGCTACTTAGAATGGCTAGAGTGACTAGTATCCGTTAAATGGAACTACCCTAAGTTCCAGCAATAAACATGAATTTCCGAGATCAAGTTTCACTGTTTTGCTGTTTCCAGATAGTAATGCATGACCTTGGATTTTGGCACTATTAATAATCACACTCTTCAGAAGTTATTTCAAAACCATGGAGGGTTTCAGTGGGGGCAGATGAAAGGGAATAAAATACTTGACGATCTCACTTCTCAGGGGACAATCCAGGAAGTATTCAGATGCAGCCTATTTTGTCAAGAATTTGTCAGAAATGGGTGTCAAGTATTTGTTGGATGCTCCATTTTAGCTAAAGTTCATCATAAATACTAAATTAGCATAGTGAACAATTGAAGGTCACTGTGATTGAATGTGATTATTAATACAATTATGTCACTACCATCAATAAAGACCAATAACTCATAAGCATTCACTTAGCTAAAGAAACCATGAAAAATAAGTTTTTAGGCTATTCCATGTACTGGTAGAGAAACAGAGAAGAATGTGATTAGCTGAACCAAAATCATCCTAATTTGGAAATAAGAGAAAACCCGTAATGGTTGGTTTAGTCCTCTGTGTTTTAGAAGATGCTTAACCATTGCTAATGCTTTTCTTAAAACCATTTTTCTATCTAATCATATGGTGGCAACTGTCTTTCCATTTCCTTTCTTCAGACATGGTCCGTGGGCAACAGTGACATATGTGGTTTGTCTCCCTGTGTCCCTCCTCCTGCAGGTGGAAGCAGGACACCAGTGGTATCTCCAGGTGATCTACATTATTGGCCCAGACACCATCTCTGGACCCCGTGTCCAGCGTTCTCTCACAGCCCCCCTGAGGCGCCACCGAAGGGACTTGGTGGACCCCAGTGGCTGGCTGACCCTTGATGATTCCCTCATCTATGACAATGAAGGGGACCAAATCAAGAATGGCACCAATATGAAGTCCCTAAATCTGGAGATGCAAGAGCCAATTGTGGCTGCTTCTCTGTCCCAAACTGGGGCGTCCATTGGCAGTGCCCTGGCTGCAATCATGCTTCTACTTCTGCTGTTTCTGGTGGCTTGCTTCATCACCAGAAAATGCCAGAAGCAGAGGAAGAAACAGCCCACGGAGGACATTTTGGAAGAATACCCTCTGAACACCAAGGTGGATGTGCCCAAGAGGAACCAGGACAGGGTGGAGAAGAACGTGAACAGACAGTACTGCACTGTGCGGAATGTCAACATACTGAGTGACACGGAGGGGGCCTATCCGTTCAAAGGTGCTAAAGTAAAAAAATTGAATCTGGAAGTCAGAGTCCACAACAATTTACAAGATGGAACGGAAGTTTAATGGAGGAGACCCATGTGTATTTTTATCTAAAATCATTTTTATAAAACGGGGAAATACTGGTATTTTTATAATCTTGCAGACTTAAAAAAAAAAAAGGGAAAATTATAGCTTTGAGTGGCAGACGGCACACATCACACACATCGACTCAACTGAGCTACCTCGTGAAACAAAGAACCACTGAGACCCCCAGAGTACTGGAGCAGAGGTAGTCTGTGGACCCCTTTCACAGTCTCAGCAGCTACTAAGAGTACCTGTGAAAGGCTGAACTTAGAAGCAAGTGTTTTAGCATTAGGACAGGTGTTGGACAATTAGGGTAGCTGACAGAGTTCAGATGATGTGGTAGATCTCCCCGAGAGTGAGTGGGATATAGGACCTTTGGCTTCCTCCCCCTCCTCCAGTATTCTCCTTCTTGGGCTTTTCATGGACTCTGGACAATAGAGTACCAATTGCTGACACCCAGATTCCATTCAAAAATCTACTGATTAGCACAACAGCTCTATTTGAACATTGTTTCCTCCTGATGGCCTAGTCGTCATGACCTCTGAGTACATTTTACTTTTTCCAAAGCCTTTTACACAACTAGGGGTCTCCATGTGCTTCAGACTAGAGGGCTTCTCTGCAAGTATTTACAAAGGGGAGAGGATTGACCTGGGGAATGTAGGGACCTGGTCTTGAAGCAGGATGCAGCACAACAGATCCAGCGCACCCTGGCCTTTGTATGCCATGGATGCCTAGAAAACATGAACCACACTTTCCTGCTACCCCAGGCTTTGCCCAGTCCAGTAATAGACAAGCACACATGCTTTGCTAGCAGTGGGTATTTAATTTTGTTAGCATTTTAGGGAAGCAAGTAATTTATTTGAATAAAACAAGAGGAAGCCCAGGTTGGAATGAAATCAGAATAAACAGATGTACATTGGTCCTCTTGCTGTCTGTCACCCAGGAGATGCAGGCACTGTCCCTGTTACAGGATTTCAGGGATTTCTCTTTGGGGGTTCTTTTCTGGTAGCTCAGGCACTTATTTTTACCATATCAGCACATGACAAGGCCATAAACATGTGGCTTTAAAATAATTTAGCGTTCACATATCAGCTTACCTATTCTGTGTGTGGTGTGCTCACGGCTTGCCTTTGCTTCTCTTTTATTTCTGCCTTATTGGCAAAAACATAAGCATGCATAACATGTTGTTTTGAACTGGAGGCACAGTTTCATTATTCAGGAGTAAAACACATGCTCTCTTCCTGATGCATGGCACGCCATCGTCACTGAGCAAATGACAGACCGTTCACATTGTGTAATGTTTGTGTTAGAATTTCTGAGTCAAGCTCTTTGAGAACATTCCAGACTGGAAACACCATGGTACTCAAACCTAAACAGAATGAACCATGAAAAGTTTTAGGCAGCTCTATCAGACTCCAAGCTCCTGGAGAGCCGGACCTGCATGAGCCACACCTTTTCATTCTTCCGCAGTACCTGTCACAGGCATGCATGCCAGAAGTGTTTGTCGAGTGAGTGAGTGAACAGTGCAATGGGTGAGAGAGGAATAAATTTAGAAGGAGAAGGTGAGAGAGTATGGTAGGCAAAATGACAAGGGTGAGTAGAAAATTTACTTGGATTATGAAATGACACTCTTAACTGGAGCAAAGAAACACTGCTTTACCTAGGCATGACTGGCAGTGATCCTTAGGAGGCATGAATAGAAAGTTTTAATAATGTACCAAGAACAGGAGATTAAAGGCAAAGTCTGACTTCATGTTCTGAGGTGAGTATAAGGTTCTCAAGATGAATTGGGGTGAGCCCAGAAATTCCTGATTGGAGAGGTGCTACTTCAGACCAGCTTGGGCCATTCAGGCAGAACTTCTGTCTCGGCCTCAGAACATCCAGACTTGGTGTCTCACGGCTGGAGAGCTGATTAGCCTGGCACGAAGTCTTCTCCAGAACAGCCTAGAGGGTGAATGCTAATTCTGCAAGAACAGGGAGCCAGTTATCTGTAGAGCAGCATTCCATTTGGCCCGTTACTCGTCACTGCTCTGAGTGCCAAGATGCTCACACATTAAAGCAGCACATTTCCTTTGCTCAGATGTTCTTCTCGCACACCCCTTCCATTACTACTGAATAGGACATGTGTTTGGGAAGATTGCAGACAGTTGGCAGAATGAAACTAGTGTGGGGAGGGAGACGGAAGCCTAAGAATGCTCCTGGCAGCCTCCGCACACAGGGTGTAAATTGACAAGGGCAACATCCCTTGAGGACCTGGAGGGGATGAATTTTGTGAAGAGAAAGCCTTGCAATATTCTTGCCTCCCTTTCTTTCTGCCCTTCACCCCGTTATGTACACATTTTGGAATGTCAGTACTTCTCTAGTGAATGCGTACTTGTTAAATAAAAATTGTTAAGAGATGGGGAGTTGAGATTCACCCCTTTGATGTAGAAGTGTTCAATTCATTTACATTTTATGCTTCATCTTAGGGATCAGATAATTTGATGACTAATGTGGATTATATTTCAAGGAAAGCTTTGCTTTCCATTTCTCTGACTTGCTCACTAATGCCTTGTGTGTGTGTGTGTTACTAACCTTTTATATCATGCCTTCAGGTGAGAAGGAACAAAAAAACCCTCAGGGGTTGCTACTCACTATCATATGCCGGCTGTGAAGGTTAAAAGAAATAATGGTCTGAACCATTTTTCTGCCTTGCTGCCCTTTTATAGTACCCCAGGCCTCCTGGAGGACTCCTGCAGATCCCTATTGTTGGATGGGAAATAGTGTGGAATGTATTTGCACAGTTTTATGATATTCAGTCTCAGACTCCTATAGGTATTTGTTATTCTTGGATCCTACACACCTGCTCAGACTGAGTAAAACATTCGTGGTGCTGTCAACCTGATTTCTTGATCCTTAAATGATTTTTTTTGTATTTCTAATATGAATTTGTGTGTTATGAATTTCTGATTTCTCCAATACCATATGCCACTATATAAATTTGTATTAATAAATAACAGTCTGGTTGGTTTTTGTTTGTTTTGCTATATTCTTTTTAAATTATTCATCTCATTAACATAGACATTGCCCCCAAGATGGCAAAATCATTCTGAAATTTTGAGTTGGGTTTTATTTTTTAAGAAAGACCCCTCTAATGTTGTTAAATATGAAACCAGTTAACTCTGCTAAGAACAAGATGCTGAATAAATTACATGTTCTTACTATCATTATAGCTTTTCTTTTGCAATCAGGACATAAACATTAGAAGAAAGAGGAAAAATTTAGATTTCCATATGTAATATGATAGGATAATTATTTACACTATATTAACCATCAAGCCTTCTCAAGATCCTTGATATAATGTGAGGATGACTGTGTCCTTTTATGCACATGCAAAGATTTGTTAAGTGTCCATAACTCACCCTGGAGATGATCAGGGCTCTAAAAAAAAAAGTTTGAAAATGTTTGTTGGCTTGAGAAGAGAAAAATAGCAGTGACAGAATGGAACTACGCCCAGACCGTCTTGGCATTCTGCAAGCCTGTGCAGTTGTGTCCCTTTACCCTCTGATAAAACAAAAACAAAAAGTGACAGTGACCAGCAGGGCTCTTTTGGCACATTTGCAAACTCAGTAAGATGAGAAAGTGTGCTTTCATAAAATCTGGGCAAGGGATGCCAAACCAAGCCCAGAAGTTCCTGGGAACCATGGGCTCAATGTAAGCTTCAGATCCTCACTGGCCCTTGCTAAGAGCAGACTCTACTCCTGGAGTGCATTTCTCTAGGGTGCATGGGGAAGCTATCACAGGAGCCAATCTATGTAATGTTAGGATTGTCTATAAAAATGCATCTGGGACTGGGAATTTCATGGCCTTAAAACTTAGGAATCTTGGAAGGTAACTGACAGAAAATACATTTTCATTTAAAATTTAAAATATCTCATAGACTAGGGTTTTGAAGAAACTTAATGGGAGCTGAGGAAAGAAAACTATATTAATAACTTATTAACTATTACTACATTATTAAGTTATGCTACATGAAATTGAGGATTTTGAAGGTTATATGTAGTCCAATATCCATATTTAGATACCACAACATGTAATACAGATTTTGTCCCCAAACAAGCCAGAGATAAGTCCTAACAAGATCCCTTTAGATTGTTCCATTGTGAATAGTTAAGAGCCCTGGTAAAATTCTATATCGGGGACTTCTAGCAATGCTAAAATCAAGTGCAATAACTCCTTTACATTCTGTTCCTCATTGTCCTCATAACAACTCTGAGGTAATTGTCCTAGATAATTTTCTTTGGAAGTTCCATATGAACACCAGAATTTCAAATCCTTGAGGGCTTCCACAAGCACAACTTGGCATTGCTTAAAAATGGCTGCAAGCCCCTATAACCTAAAGTTAATGCTTGTCATGAAAAATTTCATTACTTGGTTGATAGAATATCATAGACCCATACTGCATCCCTCTCTTTGAAAGCTAATAGAATTTTATCCTTAGGCTCATTTTGGTTCTAAGATTAGTCCACAAGTGATAAAAATCTATTAGGATCCCTGTCTCTGAGAGAAACTTCCATAAATAATCAAAACCCAGTTTCAAGATGCCCCCCTTATATATACCACTAAGGAATGTTTCAGAAATGACTCTCTTGCTTTGGCTTCCAGTATGATTGGCCAAGTGCAGCCCAGATAAGAGAGAGAAGCTGGGAAGTGTCGGTGATGCTGTCCTTGCCCCACCTGCTTTGCTGTGGTTCTGGCCAGGGATGCATTCCATCTGGGCCACAGGTCCTATTGTTACAGGTTCCACAGTTTCAGTTCTTGCAGTTTCTGGATAAATCCTTTGCCTCCCTTACCCAAGCAAGCATGGAGGTAGCAATGACTTCATGTTGTTCATAGTCTCAGGGACATCAGCATCCCTATGGCTGTCTTAACTTAACCCTGCCCACACTTCCGTAAATAGTACCTTTATTAAACTGTTTATTCAAATACTTTGAGTATATTTTCTTTCTTCTACCCTAATTTATACTGTTCTTAAACTCACTATCATTTGGATTTGGATTTTTAATAAAAACAAACATTTGAACTCAAATCAAGTCTTTATTTTAAATTTGCCTTTATTATATTATAAAAAGTGGTGTGCTGATAAATGATTAACAAACCACTTTTGGAATCAAGGGAAGCCTGATTTGTAGCATTTGCTCACATTTGTGTTGTATTTACTCCTACCATGACTGAATTAAACTTAACAGTATAATTTTACTGAATACAGAGTTGAGAAGAAATGCACAGTAGTACTAATTTTTATAGTATTTCTACCACATTTATACAATAGACAAAAAATAACCTCAAGAGCATCAACAATAATAAAATGTAGCAAAAATAATTAGGAAGTGATTAATTTGAGCACTTATTACCTTTGTCTTAAACTTAATTCAATCAATTGTGTATAGTAATTTAATTTTTTTTCCCCCGACGGGATCTTGATTCCTGGGCTCAAGCAATCCTCCTGCCTCAGCCTCCCAAGCAGCTAAGACTATAGGCATGTGCCACCATGCCAGACTCCAATTTAATAATTTAAAGTAATGGCTTTGTTTAACAACTGACTTGTGAAATTCTTGAACATTTAGCAGTTGGCTTGCATGGGTCGGTATGAGCCAGCTCCCAGCTCACCGTATATAAGAGCAAACAAATATTCAATATCTATAACCACTTGGTCATTTGGTTTTACCCTCACATTTTGCCATACATTTTAAATACGCCTTAATAACTTTGCTGTAAAATTTTAAATTTGACTCTTAAATAGTTCTGTCAAGCAGAGAGAAAATGTGATAGGAAAATTAATTTCTTACAAAGCTAGGGAACAGTTCCAAGTATTCAGAATCATGAAAATTTCATCAAAAACAATTTTTTTCTAATTTTTTTAAACAAATTTAAAATAACTATTAACCTGGTTTCTAGAATCCTAACATCATCATCTAACATTACCTTTTGAGAAAAGTCATCCTTTAGGGAAACAATACTAGTTTTGTAGTATATAATGAAATGATTCTAGTCTAAATGGTCATAAGTGGGCAGTCGTTATAGCTAGAAAAACTCACAAAACTCAGAGTGTATTTTATTTTAAAGTTGACATCCTGAAACCAAAGAGGTTAAATCCTAAACCTGAACAATTACAATAAATCCTCCATGTAAACACCACCTGTTACTCATTTCCTTCCAGATATGAATTCAGCCCTATTGCTTCCTAGTTGTGAGGATTGCAAATCTGCAAATTTACTTAATCGTTCTGAGTCTCTCTGTATTTGCAACATAGAAGCAACCACACCTAATTTACAGTTGGCTTAACAGGATACAAGATCCTGTAAGTAAAGTGAGTTACTCTAAAGTCTGGCATAAATGTTAAGTTCTCGATAAATATGTGCCACCTACCTCTTATGCTAGTCTTAGAATTCCTAGGTGATCTGGGATTTAACAGTCTATCTCTGAATGGGAGTTACAATGCAGAATGGAGTACAGAATGCAGTCATATCTTCTCTTTTGACAGAAAGCTCATCACTTCAGATTTGCAAATCTAGCAGGTTCCCAATGCACTTGGGTGTTAAGCAAGTTCATCTCTCTACTTTTACCATTGAAGCTCCTCTTAAACCAGAGGTTCTCAAACTTCAAAGTACATTAGAATAGCCTGATGGGCTTGATAAAACATAGACCTGGAATGGGGTCTGAGAGAATGTGTATTTCTAACAAGTTTCCAGGTCTCAGGGCCAGCTCTGAGGACTGTTCCTGTCTTTCCAGCTCACACACAAGAAGGCCAAAGTACTTATACTGAGTCAAAGCAAAAAAAAAAAAAAAGACTTCATGAAATAGCAGGCACACACGTGTAATCCCCGCAGCTCATGCCACTGAGGCAGGAGGATCACAAATTCAAAGCCAGCCTCAGCAACTTAGCAAGATACTGAGCAACTCGCTGAGACCCTGTCTCTAGATAAAATATATATTAAAAGGCTGAGGATGTGGCTCAGTGGTTAAGTGTACCTAGTTTCAATCCCTGGTGAAAGAAAAAAAATGAAGTACTACCTGCTGAAAGATGAGAAAAAATGTATCCTGGCAAAGTTATTGTCAATAAATCAAACCAGAAGTTACAAACTACATGGTCATTCATTAGTCGTACTCCTTTAAATTTACTAAACTTTTCTTAGAAAAATAGTAATAGGAGTAAGGCAGCCTATATCACTGATAGAGAAATATAGAGCACACTAATTTAAAATTTAAAAGAAAGTAGGAATCTATCCAAATCATGTTTATGGATGTTCATTACCTGTTCAATTGGGTCTTATTCCCCAACTGTTATGGCCTTCCTGATGTTCCTCTTCTCCTAAAACCTACAATATTTCAAGCCCTTTCCCCAGATCTAAGCATTATATATAAAAATTCATATATATATATATATATATATATATATATATATATATATATGGCAAAACTAAAAGGAAAATTTATTTTTTAACATTTTCATTTTTAGAAGAGTTATAGAATCTCAGTAAATTTGAATGGAAGGTACAGAGATATCTCTTGCCCCTACATATACCATCTCCCCCATTACTGACACTCCCCACCAGACTGGTACATTTCTTACAACCAGTGAGCCTATATTAAACATCATTATCACCCAGAATTCATAGTTTACATCACATTACTCTTGATGTATATTCTATCAGCTTTCACTAATTTATAATGACATGTACCCCCTATTAGCATATTATACAGAGTAGTCTTTAAAGATCCTCTGTGCTCACCTACTTATACTTCCCTCCCTTCAACCCTTGGCAACCACTGATCCTTTTACTGTCTCCATAGTTTTGCCTTTTCAAGAAGGTCTTATAGTTGGAAGTACACCTTTTGTGGCCTTTTTGGATTTCTTTCTCTCATAATATACATTTAAATTTCCTCCTTGTCTTTTCATGGCTTGATTGCTCATTTAATTTTAGTATTGAATAATATTCCAGTGTTTGGATGTACCACAGTATATCCATCTGTCTACTGAAGGACATCTGGGTTGCTTCCAAGTTTTGACAATTATGAATAAATCTGCTATAAACATCATGTGCAGTTTTTGGTATTAGGACACGTGTTTCACATCAGTTGGGTAAATACCAAGAAGTGCAATTGCTTTATTGAATAGTAAGGGTATATTTACATTTGTAAGAAACAGCCAAATTATGTTTCAAAGTAGCTGTACCATTTTGTATTCTCACCAGCAATGAAAAAAATTTTCCATTGGTCCACATCCTCAACAGCATCTGGTATTATCAGTGTTCTAGATTTTGGCCATTCTAATAGGTGTATAGTGATATCTCATTATAATTTCAATGCATTCTTCTAACGGCGTGCGATGTGAAGGATCTTTTAAAAGACTTATTTGTCATCAATGACTCTTCTTTGATGAGGTGTCTGTCAAGGTGTTTGGCCTATTTTCTTGCTGTTGAGTTTTAAGAATTATGTGTATATTTTTAGATAAGAGTCCTTTACCTTAGATGTGTTTTCAAATATTTTTCCCATCTGAGAGTTGTCATTTTAGTCTCTTGACAGTGTCTTTTGCAGAATTTTTAAATTTTAATGACATCTAGATTATCATCCTTTCCTTCAGAGTTTGTGCCTTTGGGGTCTCATCTAAAAAGTCATTTCCAGATTTTCAGAATACAGAGTGATCTAGGTTTTCTCCTATGTTATCTTATAATAGTTTTGCTGTTTTACATTTAATCTGTGATCCCCTTTGATTTAGTATTTGTGAAAAATATAAGGTCTATGTCTGGGTTCACTTTCTGCATGGGGATGTCCAGAAACTCTTTTCTCTGCTGTATTGCCCTTGCTCCTTTGTCATGGGTCAGTTTACCCTCTGTCTGTGGGTCTATTTCTGCAATCTCTTGTCTCTTTTCTGGGTTTATTTGTCTATTTTTTTTTTTTACCAATACTACACTGTTTGATTTCTTATAGCTTTATGGAATGTTTTAATGCCAGGTAATATCACTCCTCCAAATTGCTTCTTTACCTTCAAAATCATTTTGGTTATTTTGAGTCTGTGCCTGTCCATATAAATTTTAAAATCAGTCAATATCCACAAAATAACTTGCTGTGATTTTGATTGGGATTGCATCGAATCTATAGATCAAGTTAGGAAAAACCAACATCTTAATAATATTGAATCTTCCATCCATAAATATGAAATATCTCTCCATTTGTTTAGATCTTGTTCAGTTTTCTTCATCAGAGATTTGAAGGTTGCCTCATAGAGGTCTACATGTTTCCTTACATTTACACCTAAGTGTTTCATTTGGAGGGCCCTAATGTAAGTGATACTGTTTTTAATTTTGGATTTCACATGTTCATTGCTGATATAAGGAGAGTAGCAGACTTTTGAATATTAACCTTATGTCTTATAACTCTTCTATAATTATTTATTAATTCCAAGAGTTTTTGGTTGTCATTGTTATTTGTTTGCCTCTTTTTTTTAAATTATTCTTTTGGATTTTCTACAAAAACACATTGTGAACATAATTTTGTTTCTTCTTTCCCACTCTAAATACCTTTTTATTTTCTTTTTCATTTTATTGTATTAACTAAGATTCCAGAACAATGTTGAAAGCAGAGGTGAGAGGGGACATCCAAGCCTTCTCCTTGATCTGACTGGGAAAGCTTCAAATTTCTCACCATTAAAGTTGATGTTAGCTGTAAATTGATTGGTGACACTCTTTGTCAAGTTGAGGAAGTTTATTCTGTTCCTAGTTTATAGAGTGTGTATATAATGGACCTTTATTTTATTTGCTTATTTATATGTGGTGCTGGGAATCAAACCCAGTGCCTCACATGTACAAGGCAAGCGCTCTACCGCTGAGCTACAACTTCAACCCCTAGTTTACTGAGTTTTTATCATGAACAAGTGTTGGATTTTGTCAAATGCTCTTTCTGCATCTGTTGCTATGACATGTTTGTTTCTTCTTCTTCTTTAGTCTGCTGATTCAATGGATTACATTAGCTGATCTCTGTATGCTGAACCTGCTTTGCATACCTAGGATACACTCTACTTGTTTGTTGGGTATAATTCTTTTTATACATCATTGTATTTGATTAGCAAATACTTTGTTGAGGATTTTTGCATCTATGTTCATGAAAGATAGAGCTCTGTAATTTTCTTTTCTTATAATCTCTGGTTTGGATATGAGGGTAACACTAGCCTCCTGGAATGAATTAGAAAGTATTCCCTCTGCTTCTGTCTTATGAAAGAGAATGTAGAGAACTGACATAAATCATTTCATAATGTTCAGTAGAATTGCCCAATAAACCCATCGTTGCCTGGTGCTTCCTGTTTTAGGAAGGTTGTTAATTATTAATTCAATTTCCTTAATAAGTAACGGCCTATTCAGATTGTCCTGTTTCCTCTCATGTGACATATGTCACATTGTTTCTCTCAAGGATTAGTCTACTTCATCTAGATTGGCAAATTTATGGGTATGGAGTTGCTTATAGAGTTCTTTATTAACTTTTTAATGTACTTAAAGTAACAAAAAAAAAAAACTATGAAGTCTTTCCTCTAGTTGTTTGCAGGATTGCTGTCATTCATTTCACTTATACACAAGCATATATGTACTAGAATGCATTGTTCTGTTGTTATTTTAAACTGGTATCTGTTAGATCAATCAAGAATAAGAAAAATGAAAGTTTTTAATTATTTTGCCTTCACTTGTTCCTCCTTTTATGCTTAGAGACTGGAGCTTCTGATCTTTGTCATTTTCATTCTTTCTGAAATTTTTCTTTTTAGTATTTCTTACAAGGCAGGTCTACTTGCAACAAGCTCCCTGTTTTTTATTTGTCTGATAAAATATTTATCCTTTGTTTCTGAAGGCTGTGTTTGTGGTATACAGAATTCTAGATTGCTGGGATTATCTGTCTTTCTGCGGGGGGGCAGTTACTGGGGATTGAACTCAGGGGCACTCGACCACTAAGCCACATCCCGAGCCCTATTTTATATTTTATTTAGAGACAGGGTCTCACTGAGTTGCTTAGGGCCTCGCCATTGCTGAGGCTGGCTTTGAATCTGTGATCCTCCTGTCACAACCTCCTGAGTGTCTGAGATTGGGTTTTTCTCTCAACATTTCATTTCATTTTACTCTCTTCTTGCTTGCATGGATTTTGAGGAGAAGCCAGGTGTAATTCTTACCATTGCTCCTCTGTAGATGTTTTTGTCCTCTGCCCTTTTTCAGGATTTTTGGTGGTGGTTGTTATCGGCTGTATTGGGGACCATGCTTTCAATACATGAGCTTTGGGGAGCATTCTAGGTCCAAATCATAACAATATTTGTTCGCTTAATGTTTTGTTCTTGTGGGATGCTCTAACTGAACAGCTTTGAGGGAAGCAGAAAACAATACCTAGTATAGGCTATGTGCAGAAGTGTTGCTATTCATTTTGTATTGCTGTTGTAACAAATTTCTACAAACTCAGACTTAGAATGAATATTATTATCTTATAGTTTTGAAGGCAGAGGTCGGAAATAGGCCTTACAGGGCTAGAATCAAGGTGTCATCAGACTTGTGTTCTTCTAGAGGTTCTAGAAGAGAATCCACTTCTTTTCCTTCTCTAATTTCTAAGTGCCATTTGCCTTTCTTGGGTCCCTCTCCAACTTCCATCTTCAAAGCTAGTCATGACCCGTTGATTCTTTCACACCTTTCCATTTCTATGATTCTCACTTTTCTGTCTCCTTCTTCCCCATTTAAAGACTCTTGTAATTACATTGGGCCTATCTGGATAATCCAGGATGAACTCATGATGTTAATGTAGGCCGATTAGCAACCTTAATTCCAATAGCAACCTTAATTCCATGATTCTCCCTGGAAAGGTCACACATATTCACAGGCTCCAGGGATCATTTTGGACAGCTTTGGATGCCATTATTCTGCCCACACATGTGCTATCATAATATCACACAGAGATCTGAAGGGCAGAATCCAGAAAACCCAAATCACCTGCCCTTTCTCCTGCTGCTGCGCATAAACTTGAAGGTTGCAGATGAGAATCTTTTGTTGAATAATTGTATTTTCATAAATGGAACAGACCAACTTAATGCATGATTCCACTTAGCCTATATTTATTTCCTGTCAATTGAGCTGACAGGGGTAATGACTAGTACCTCTTGCTAGAGAATGGGACTATAACTCTTAACACTTTTGAACTCAAAAGAAAATGGTTTCACCTACATTACTGGCTAGTGCTTTCTCCTCTCCTTCATCCTCAAGGGGGATCCTCTGGTCATCCCCTTGGCAATATGTAAAGATTTATTGGTACTTCATTCTAGTGATTAAGGTAAGCTTTGGAACCTGGCTGCCTGTATTTGAAACTGTGAAAGTTATCTGACTAAAATTGGAATCACTCATGTCAACTCTAACTATAATAACAACAAAAATACAAAAAGCTATAGGCAGTGTTCTCACCCATGACTGACTGATAGTAACTATCACCAAAAAATCTGCAAGAACTTAAATAAAGACTATCACAACCTTATAAAAAAATCTGCATGGATACATGTCCAGCCACAGTGTGATCAGCCTCAGCCTGGCACCACGCTTGTTATTAATCCTGTGATTAAGGATTATTGTTTCAATATATTTTGCATAATCTTTTTAATGTTTGCCTTTAGAAACTTCCCCTTGCCTTAGCTGCCTTAAATATTCTCATCATTTCATATATATATATATATATATATATATATATATATATATATATATTCATATATATTTCATATATATATATTTCATATGTATATATTTCATATATATATTTCATATGTATATATATATTTCATATGTATATATATATATATATATATATATATATATATATTCCCATTGCAATACTCTTCTATTCTCATATAATGAACATTATTATTTGGAGAATTTATCTTGTTATTTAGGTGGACAAATCTCAACCACCCAACTTACCGGCTATGTGGCCTTGGGTCAGAATCATATTCTGCAGCTTACTCATCTTAAAAATAATACATAGTAGGACCTACCTCAACTGATTGTAGTGAGAATTAAAGATGATGTATGCAAAGCATTTAGAATAGTGCCTGGCATTCAGTAGATGCTTTTAAAATATTAGTTAATATTATGAATTATAGTTCTAAACACTAAAATAATATCTCATGGCTTTTTGGTTGATAAGAGCTAGAAAGCTCTTTTTTTCATGCTCAATAGTCTCCTGAGATCTTGAGAGCTTACATATTGCTATCTTCCCTAGGCCTAAACATTGGATAAAGGGGCTTCCCTAGTTGTTGTTCTTATATTTGACAAAGTTTAGCCATGTTGCTAATGCCCACTCCTTGGGTGCTGCTGAGATAGAATAATTATTGCTCAAAAGATTTCTCTGCTCCCTCACTCCACAGAGCAAAGTGTACTTCTCCATCCTTTGACTTTGGCCTCTTTTGACATGTTGCCTTCTTTTTTTAAAAAAATTTTTAATTTATTCTTTAGTTTTCAGTGGACACAACATCTTTGTTTGTATGTGGTGCTGAGGATCGAACCCTGGCCCCATGCATGCCAGGCGAGCACACTACCGCTTGAGCCACATCCCCAGCCCCGACATGTTGCCTTCTTTTGTCAACAAAATGTTCACAGCCAGAATGCAAGCCAGGGCTTAAAAAGTGCTGTGCAGTTGTGAGTGCCCTCTTGTCCTCTGACATCACCAGGAGAAGACCTTCCTCCAGGTAGCTGCTGGGTACCTGGGCCCCAGAATGAACACACAGAGAATAGCCACCCTGTCATCCTACCTATCTGACAGAATAAATGATTTGTTTTAAGCCCCTGTGCCAAAAGTAAAACAAGTTGTAAGAGAGTAAAATAATTGTCAAGTCTATTCCTACCTCCTGGTATTAACAAATCATTTCTTATTCCAAGCATTCAGTGTTCATTTTATTTCCTTTTCTATTTTATATCAAATGGTTAAGCCAGCAACTCACACATTTGCAAACAGGAAGATATGTACAATAATGTTCACTGCAGCATTATTAATAGTAGCAAAATACTGAACTATGTAGTATATATCAGCAGAAGAAGGATAAGTAAACTGTGATATGGCCATAAAATGGAATACATAGAGCAGTTAAAATTAATGAATGACAGTAGCTCCTACAATAGCTAGAGTTGGGCAGAAAGAGTAAGTAGCAGAATATACATCACAATGCCATGTATTTAAAAAGTTTTAAAGCATGCTAAACAGTATTACATAATATTTATGGCTACACCAGTAGTTTTAAACTATATAATATCATATGTAATAATAATAATAACACTGAGTTTATTGTTGGGCTATGTCTGGAGAGAGAGGAGAAATGGAACAGAAAAAGGATACCCAAGGAAGATAAATTATATCTTTATGTCTTAAAAACATCTTGAGAAATATTCCAATTAAATACAGCATAATTTTTAAGATTAAATATAACTAGATCATTGGTATATAGGTAATCTATATTATTATAATATTATATATTCTCATTGTATCTTTAAAATGTTTTACAACTTAAAAATTTTAATACCAATGTTTTCAACCATTGACCGTGGGAACTTTGTAAATTGTTTTTCTAGACCAATTTTGTCATCCCATTCCTCTTAGTTGTCATTCTGTAATTTAGCTTAAATTAAACAAATCCTAGAATTTCTTCCACCTTCGAAGAAGGAAAAGCGCATGCATTCTCTCCTGACCAGCTTTGGTACTCAGGAATGCCATTTCCAATTATTTCTCATTTTTACAGCTTCCAACGGCTTTCTACAATCTCCCAGTGGGATTTTAATTTTCCCTCTTTGGATTCTTTTTTTTAAATAAAACTTGTAGAATTATCTTTTATTTTTTATTATTTTTTTATTTGTTTTAATTAGTTACACATGACAGTACAATAATCTTGACATATCATACATTTGAATAAATGTGGTATAATTTCTCATTATTCTGAGTGTACAGGTTGCAGAATCACATTGGTCATGCAGTCACATATACATATAGCAATACTAGTGTCTACTTTATTCTGCTACCCTTTCTATCCCCTCTTCCCCTCCCTAGCCCTCCCATCACTTCTCTCTACCCAATCTAATGTGACACACTTCTTTTTTTCCCCCCTCACATCATCATACATGTAATCTGTATAACGATGAGGGTCTCCTTCCTTCTTCCGTGCAATTCCCCTTCTCCCTCCCTTTCCCTCCCACCTCTCTTCCCTATTTAGTGGTAATCTTCTTCTCATGCTCTTCCTCCCTATCCCATTTTGAGTCACCCCCCTTATATCAGAGAAGATATTCGGCCTCTGTTTTTTAGGGATTGGCTAACTTCACTTAGCATAATCTGCTCTAATGCCATCCATTTCCCTGCAAATGCCATGATCTTGTTATTTTTCAGTGCTGAGTAATATTCCATTGTGTATGAACTCAAATCTCTAGAGTATACAAAGAACTCAAAAAGTTAAACAACAACAACAAAAAAATAACCCAATCAACAAATGGGCCAAGGACCTGAACAGACACTTCTCAGAAGAGGATATACAATCAATCAACAAATATATGAAAAAATGCTCACCATCTCTAGCAAACAGAGAAATGCAAATTAAAACTATTCTAAGATACCATCTCACTCCAGTAAGAATGACAGCCATTATGAAGTCAAACAACAACAAGTGCTGGTGAGGATGCGTGGAAAAAGGTACACTCATACATTGCTGGTGGGACTGCAAATTGGTGCAGCAAATTTGGAAAGCAGTATGGAGATTCCTTGGAAAACTGGGAATGGAACCACCATTTGACCCAGAATTCTCTTTTTAAAAGGTGTATTTCATACCTGACTCTCTCAAAAACTTTCAATAATTTCCATTTAGCTGCTAAATTGTTCCCAAATACAGGAAACATATCATTCTTGATTTAGCTCTGCCTGGAGGCGGAGTAACTTCAGTAACTTCAGAGTCCAAAGCTGACCAATCCCAGCTATAATATTTTTCACTTACATGGTCCCTGGGTAAATCATTGACTTTTCTAAGCTGTGTTTCCTTTTCTACAAATGCTAATAAACCAACAGCTCTTAGAATTTCCTTGAAGATTAAAAAGAAAAAAAGACAGTGTAATCAAACACTTTAATGCCTGCTACCCAATAAATAGTAATTTTTATTATTTTTTACTCTATTCTTCAACATACAACTGCTCACAATTCCCTCGATACAAATAGGACTTTGATTTTTTTCCTCCTTGATTCGTTTTGTTGTTCCAAATACCTTAAATGCCATTCATCATATTATCTCCCCAAGCCTTTGTTTCTAAGTCTCATATCAGAGAGTGAATAAGTTTATCAGAAGGACTACTAAAATATCTGGGTTCAAAAATCTAGCTCTAAAGCCAGTACAACCTTAATTATGACACATCAAGCAAAGAAAACTACAGATTAATATCCTTGATGAACATAGATGCAAAAATCCATAAAATATTTGCTAATTGCATTCAACAACACACTAAGGAGATTGTACATCATGATCAAGTTGGTTTCACTCCAGGGATGCAAGGATGGTTCAATGTAATTCATCACATAAATCATTGCACAATGATTTTTCTCAATAGGACTCCTGAAACTCAGGAAATAATACCAAGAATTAGTAAACTGATGGTGTCAAATTAAAAAAGCTTCTGCACAGCAAAGGAAACAATTAAAAATGGGAAGAGAGAACTTACAGAATGGGAGACAATCTAAACAGAGGATTTACGTCCAGAATATACAAAGAACCCAACAAACTTAACACCAAAAAAAAAAAATAATAATAATAATCCAACTAATAAATGGGTAAATGAACTTAACAGATGCTTCTCAAATGAAGAAATACAAATATATGAAAAATGTTCAAGATCTTTAGCCATTAGGGAAATGCAAATAAAAACTACATTGAGATTTCATCTCATTCCAGTTAGAATAGCAACCATCAGAAATATAAATAATAACAGATTAGAAGTTGTGAGGCAGGAGGATTGCAAGTTCAAAACCAGCCTTAGCAACTTAGCCAGATCCTGTCTCAATTAAAAAAGGGGAGGAGGGTGTTGCTGGAGATAATGCTCAGTGGTTAAGTGCCACTGGTTCAGTCCTTGGTATAAAAAAAAAAATACAAATAATAGTAAGTGCTGGTGAGGATGTGGTAGAAAAGGAATACTTTCACACTGTGGGTGAGATTGTAAAGTAGTACAATCACTATGAAGATCAATATGGAGTTTTCTCTAAAGACTAGGAATGGAACCACCATGGAACCCAGCTATACCATTCCTGGATATTTATTCAAAAGAATTATATAGCAATACATGCATACTCATGTTTATAACAGAACAATTTGTAATAACCAAATTATAAACCAGCCTAGGTGTCCATCAACAGATGAACAGATAAAGAGAATGTGACATACATGTACAATGTAGTTTTGTTCAGTTATAAAGAACAAAATTATATCATTTGCAGAAAAAAATTGGTGGAACTGAGGAACATTTTGTTTATTGTTGAGAACAATTTTGTTTATTGTTGAGAGCAATAAACCAGACTCAGAAAGTCCACGGTCATATGTTTTTTCCTCATATGTGGAAACTAGAAAGAAAAAAAGGGAAAAGGTATATTTGTGGAATGGATCTAATGAAATTAGAAGAGAGATCAGTAGAGTACAGAGCCGTAGAGAAGAGGACAGAAAAGGGAAGTTCTGGGAAATGAAATTGACCAAATTTTTATAGGCATGTACAAATATGTCACAATGAATCTCACTATCATGTATAACTATAATGCATCACTAAGAATTAATTTAAAAATTTGACTCTGCCATTTACTTTCTGCTCGATTTTGCTTAATTTACGGTAATCTCTGTGTCATGATTTCCTCATAAAGAGAATAATAGTAGTATCTATTTTATGGAGTTGCTGTAATACAGATTTAAATCAATTCAGGTGTAAAGCATTGACAATAGTGCCTGACACCATGTAAATACTAGACACATGCTACTGTTGTCGCTGTTAGATATCTGTCACCTTTTATCAGGAGATTAGGGGACTGTCCAATCTCTGAATCCACAGTGCCTAGATCAAAATAAGCACTGCAATAAACTTGAAGACCCTAATGTACAAAACCGGGGAAATGGGTTTCCACATGAGAATGGTGGGAGAGGCCAGTAGGAAAGCTTAGAGACCCGGTTGGGCCAAGGGCTGGAACTCTGTGTGCAACGCGGAAGCCCCAGCGGCAGAGGGGTGCGGCTTCCTTTTCCCGGGCCTGGGGCCGCTATCAGGTGGAGTCCACAGGCGGAGGAGTGGCCGGAGAAAGGGGTGCGGTCGCTGCCGGGAGCGCACGGAGCACCAGCGCGCCGGGCGCACACCTTCGCGGGCGAGGATCTGCGGGCACTGGCGTCTCCTTCTGCTGCACTTTTGGGGTAAGTTAAGCCGCGAGCCTCTCCTGCCAACCCTCTCTCGCCACTTGGGGCGGTAGATGCGCCTGACCCACTAACCCCCGCGAGCGCGGTCGGTGAGGGGCAGCGCTGTGCTGGCGTGGGCGCGGGGTACCCACCCCCTCACTGGCGCGGGCCTGGAGGGGCCTTAGTCGACACAAAGCTCATTTCCTGCATTTCAGAATCGAGGAAACTGAAGTCCCTGGGAACAAAAGTGTGATTCCCCGGGAGGATCACCCAGCTAGGGTCCTGGCAGGGCTCCAGCTGACACCTAGCTGTCTTGGTCCCCTGGAAAATTCACTTTTCATCGCATCTAGCAGCGCAAGGGGATCCAGTTAGACGTCTCTGCCTCTCGGTTCCTGAAGGTCCTGGGAACCAGAAAAAAAAAAAAAAAAGCTGGGAGTTATCGTGGTCCTCAGTGTCCAGGTGGGCTGACTCAGAGGAACCCACCCATCCTGTGAGCATGTTCTTCTCTTCACGTAGGCAATTTATTTTATTTTACTTAATTTTATTTTCTGAAGTGGGAGAGGTCGATTAGGACATTGGGCGTTGGAAGTTGGAGAAGTTTGCTTTCTCCTGAAAAGACTCACCGTTTTCTTTGATTGCAACAGAATCCTGATTCATTAAACATGAATCATTCCCTTTGGCATGTGGGCACTTGATTGCAGATGACCAAATATAGGAAATTGTAGTTTCCACTGGGGCTGCGAGTTCTGGGGAGCTGGAGGCCCCTCTGGCTGCTGATAAGAAGTCACACAGATCAGGCTAACTTCTTTCCAAGGATTTATGTTCAACACAGATAACAGGTTTCGCCCTTTGAAAGAACTCAGTTACTACTTTTTTCATTGACATCTTAAATGTAACTAATGAAAACGTTATTCCGTGAAGATATTGCCACTGGTTTCACGAAGGCAGAATCTTCAGTCAGAAAAGAGAATTTAAACTGTAAAGAAAACCAAATCCTTATTTTCAGAGTTGTTTGGTTGTATGGAGAAATCTATTTAGAAATAAGGATCCAGGAAGAAGTAAAAGGAAATTATGTAACCACTGTAATGCTCTTCAGGAAGGACATGTTTTAAAATTCTATTGCTTAGGTCATTTGGCCTCCACAGTGGAGTAATTCTTCTTAAAAAGTAAATGATAGATCAGTAATACTTCTTAATTATTTACACATTACACTAGATCAACAAATACTGAGTGTCAGTTTTAGCCAGGTACGGTCAGGCACCTTAGTAAGTCAAGAAGTGGGTCATCAAGTTCATACCTTTGAGTCTCTTTCCAGTTACTAGAGTCTACTCACAAGCTGTGACTGTGGAACACTTTCATAACTCTCTGTGCCTCCTGCTTCTTCACATACAAAATGAAGGTGTTATTACTGATATCTAATGCACTACATTGTTATGAGGCTTGTATTAAGTCATTCATTAATTCAGTAAATATTTTTTCAGAGCCTACTATGCTTTAATGAACAGACATCCCCAGCCTTGTGGAATTGACCTCATAGTACTTTTTGCATGACCTGCCACATAGTGAGAACACAAGACCCCATTCAACATTATCATACATATCATCTCATTCAAAGCTAGCAATAGCCCTCTCCTCTACTTACAGATGAGGAAACTGAGGCTCAAAGAAATTGTATTAAAACTACAACTAATAGCATCTTGTATCCATTATATACTACACAGGGAGAAATGTGGGTTAGACACTCTAACTAGAGCCCCAACTGCTAGGCTACTGAGAGCCTGAGAAACCCAGGCCTAAATATTGTTGTGATTTCCTGTTGAACTTTGCTCTGGGGCTATAGTTGAATTTTTAGATTATTTTCTTCCCAGGATGGGCGGGAGCAACTTGTGTTTCTAAATCAATCCTGGACACTTGCCAATGAATAAAGTCTACTTATAGAAAGTGTGCTCTGGTTCCCAATGAAAGAACTGCCCCTTTCACCTCTGCACGTACCAGGGACTGGCCTGGTCTCCTTAAAGAGCAGATGTGTCTGTTTATAACAGGCATTAGGCTTGGAGCCTTGCAAAGGATGCATGAGGTTCCATAATGAAGCACAAGGAAGCTAACTGAAGCCATCTGGAATTTGTGTTGGTTTAGAGGGGAAGAGCAGTTTCCTGTGTTTTCTTTTTTCCTCCCTCCTTTTTTTCTTTTCTTTTTCTTCCCTGTGATGGCAGTCTGTCCTGGTTAAAAGAGAGCAGTAGACATAGTTCTAGTTGATTTCTTTGAGAAGGGATTTGCTGGGTTATGCACGTTGGACTCAAGCACCTGGGTCCAAGCCTTTCTTCTGCCTCAGTCTCCAGAGTAGTTGGGACTGCAGGTGCATTCCATACACCCAGCTCACACCCAGCTACTAGAATTTAAATAAGTAAAAAACAGGCTTTCTAGGAACCTCTCAAGTGTGGAGATTTCTTTCTCCTTTGTAGAGTCTTCAAAGATCTAGCACAGTGCCTCGGATATGGAAGGTGTCCAGTAATTATTTGTTTAGCAAATGGGATTCCTCAGTCAGAGACACATCCTCTTCCTGAGAAGGCTTTTTCTTTGAATATTGACTTCTGTTTTCTAGATTAAAGATTAAGAGTTGGACTGAGATAGTTGCATTCTGAATCACAGATTTATACAATTTGGTGATCTTTTTCTTTTAATAGATTAGTGTGATCTCAACTCAAGGAAAAGGAGAGATACCATGGCATCTATCTGGGTAAGTAAAACTCAAGCCTTCACAACACAGTAACTTATCCAAGTGAAATCAAAATACATGAAGTCAAAATATTGAGAAAAATTTTTGAAAATTGATAAAAATTCCACCTGGAAAAAAAAAAACAAGGCAAAAAAGCTAAAGGATATCTAAAACTAAAATATTATAATATTTTATAAAGTTACATGGTTAAAATAATTTGTGATGACACCAAAGCAGAGAGGTAAAAAACAGAATAAATTTACTACATATATTTATTATATACATTTATTTAATGTTACTTTTATTCATGTCAGTGAGAAAAATATGGCTTTTTCATTAAATGAAGTTAGCAAAACTTCTGTTTGGTGATAAAGTAAGTCTGTATTCCTTCTCCCTTTTTATAGTAAAATAAATATCAGATGAATAAAATATATAAATGAAGAAAATAAAATATGGGTAGATTTAAAAAATAATCTTGGAGTGGGGAAGGCATTTACAACCATGACCCTGAACTAAAAGCCTAAAAGAAAAATATTGATCTATTTATGTATAAATTTATAATGGTGACAGCAAACAACATTGTTAGTAGAGTCAGAACACAGCCTACAGGGAAAATATATTTTCAGCATATCAAACATAAGACTTATATCTTTGACACACAAGTAACTTGAATAAATCAATTTAAAAAATGAACTTGATGGAAAAATTTCTAAGGGACATAACTAGGAAATGGAAAGTATTATAAATATCCAACAAACACATTAAAAGATGTTGCACTTCACCGACAAAGAAATGTAGATAACATAAGGAGAAAACGTTTTCTATTTAAGGAATTAGTAAGGGTGAAAAAAAAAGCCAGTACAACCTATATTATAGAATGCAGGCAAGACAGATTTTCTCACACTCTGCTCAGGGGAGAATGAATTTGGTACAGGTTTAGGTGGTATTTTGTCAATCAATAGCTATCCATGTTTAAATGCACTTGTTCTTTTTTTAAGTTTTTTTTTTTTTTTAGTTGTAGATGGATACAATATCTTTATTTGTTTTTATTTTTATGTGGTACCAGGGCTTGAACCCAGTGCCTCAAGAGGACTAAGCAATTACTCTAACTCTGAGCCACAACCTGGGTCCCTAAATGCACATGTTCTTTAACTCAGTAATTCCACTTCTGAGTTACAGATACACTTCTGAAGAAAGTAATACATTCTGGGACGTATCATATGGATAAACTTACATATGCTTGAAAAATGTATGAGCCTGAAGACATTCACTTGTATTAGTGAAAATATTCAGGGACTGGAGTTGTGGCTCAGTGGTAGAACCCTCGCCTAGCACATGCAGTGCCCTGGGTTCAATCTTCAGCACCACATAAAAATAAATGAATGGAATAAAGGTATTGTGTCCAACTACAACTAAAAAAAATTTTTAAAAATTGGCATAAATCCAATCACATTAGATTGGATAGAGAGAAATGATGGGAGGGGAGGGGAGGAGTAGTGGGGATAGGAAGGGCAGCAGAATAGAACAGACATTATGATTGCTGTATGTATATAGGTGACTCTATGACCAGTGTGATTCTGCAATCTGTACAATCAGAAAAATGAGAAATTATACCCCAATGATTCAAATGTATGAATTGCCAAGATCATTGTAATGTCATGTGTAGCTAATAAAAAAAATTGGCATAAATGGCCATTTGTTTGTATAAATTAGTAAATTGTAAGGTATAGCTTATAGCCTTTTATATATATGATCATTAAAAAGGAGGAAAAGGGAGTCAGTTCTATGTGTATTATTTTACAAAATTGGAAAAGAATATTTTAATGAAAAATAAATCAAATTACAGAATGGTGTGTATAGAGCAATTCTGTTTGAAAGAAAGGAAAAAGATCTAGATGTAGACTATTACATGAACACTTTCTAGAAATGTGGGAGTTTGAGCAAGGATGATTTTGGTTTTCCTAGTGTCACCTTCTGTACTCTTCAATTTGTTTCTTTAAACTATGAACATATATTTTATCAGTAAGGGGTGGAAGAAGTTTAAAGTAAAGCATGAAAGCTATGACCAGCCCTTAGCCTGGCATGGAGAGGAGGATGTGCTGATGCAAGGCTTCACTTGGCCCCACATTATTCTCATACCACTGAACAGGAAGCTAATCCTGCCTCTTTCCAGATCTGATATCTGCTGTTTTTATTGACTGCTAGCAGAATCAGATGAAAATAAAGCATCTCTCCAAAATGCTAGCCCTTGTGCATTAGTTAGTAGACACAGAATTGGTTGGTCAGTCTCTCCAGCTGACACCTTTGAAGGGCTGGGAGAGCCTCAGGTGAGTATGAATGTATTAGTTTCCTGTTGCGGCCATAACAAGTTACCACAAATTTAGCAGTTTAAAGCAATATCTCATAGTTTTATATGTTAAAAGCTTGAAATGGGTCTCATGGCACTAAAATCAAGACACTGGCAAGGCTGCATTCCACTCTGGAGATTTCAAGAAGAATCCTCCTCTCAGCTCACTTAAGATCTTGCAGAGTTTGGTTCCTTACAGTTGTAGGTCTCTGCTAAGATCACTGCTGACCCCAGCAGGGTCTGCCTGTAGCTCCTAGAGACTCTTTGCATTTGGCCTCTGTAGCTCAGCACCAGCTTTGGTACATTGAGTCCTTCTGGCACCTGGAACCTCTTTGGCTTTATTTTCTGGGGCATCTTTCCTGTCTTCCTCTTCTTCCTTCAGCTCAAGACAGTTCTCTGCTTTTGAGGTTGCATCTGCTTTTAAGGGTGCAGATAATCCAGGATAATCTCCCTATTTAAAGATATGGAACCTTAATTCCATCTGCAAAGTCCCTTTTGTCATGTGACTGAACCCATTCACCATGTCCAATGATTCCTGTGTGTATATTTTAAGAGAGGGACATTGTTGTGATTACCATAGGGGTTGGGAGTCTGGTTGCATTAGGAAATGGGAGCATTTGGTTTCAAGCAGAGAGCAGGCCAGTAAGGGGAAGCTATGTGGAGACAAGAGGGAAGTGAAGAAAGAGGCCTTAGCAAGAGGGATTTATACTGTCTCTTTTTTTTACTTTTCTTCTTTTTCCAAATTAAAGAATTAATATTTGAGTGAGATCTCAGAGAACAGAGATTAAGAACCCAACTACTCTGGAAAACAACATGGAAACTCCTCAAAAAATTAAATATAAAATTGTTCAAATATAATTGAACAATCCCACTTCTGGGTATATATCCAAAAGAATGAGAGCAGAGTCTTGAGATATTTGTATACCATGCTCATTACAGTGCTTCACCATAGCCAATGTCAATTGACAGATGAATAGTGCTATGAACACAGAATGGAGTATCATGCAACCTTCGTAAGGAAGGAAATCTTATCATATGGTAAGATGGATGAGCCTCAAGCACAATATGTTAAGTGAAATAAACCAGTAATAAAAAGACAAATATTGTGCGATTCCATTTATACAAGATATCTAAAGTACACAAATTCTTAGAATCAGAAAGCAGGATGATGGTTGCCAGGGGTAAAGAGGAAAAGGGGGAATTGTGTTTTAGTCTGTATAGAGTTTCAGTTCTGCAAGATAAAAACATTTTTGTAATCTCTTGAAAACAGTGCAAATATTCTGATCACTGTTCAACTACGCACTTGAAAATGGTAAATTCAGATTTACAACTGTAACTACTCTTATCACAAAGTTCTGTTCTGGAGCAAGGGCTAGCTGCCTGATGCACACAGAAGTCACTGCTATGGCTCAGGATTTTGCAAAACAAAAAAAGTTTATGTTGCAGTCAACTGGCAAGGAGGTCAGGAGTTAAACAGGGGTTCAAATCTGCTGCAGAGTGGGGGAGTTTACAGGAAGAAGAGGGGAGAAGCTGCTTGTTGATTGGGTGGCGAGAAAGGGGGGTTGTAAGGATCATTCACACACACATAGACAGTCCTCGTGCCTCTTCGTAGATCTGGTGTTTCTTTTCCTGGGGGAACTATGTTCTGTGCAGGAGATTTTAGGCTTGTGACATCAAAAGGTCACTGACTGGAGGAGCTGGCTTCTTCTGCGCATGTCCATCCTTGAAAAGTCAGTTCCAAACCCTCCTTAAGTGGATTCTGCAGGCTTTTCCTGAAAGACAACTTAAGCACTTTGTTATTCAAAGAATTTATGTCCAAGTTTGTCCAGGCTCAGTTGATTTCAGCGGATCTAGGAGTATTGTAATGCTACCATTGTTTTACATACACAATCTCTGTTACATCAGTATTTCCTTTGTTTTGAAGTTTTAAATATCTCTGTTCGATCATGTGTTCTACTCCTTCACCCTTGATGAAAGGGTCTGATATTTCATTGGTCTCTACTCCTTGAACTCAGGGTTCTTTGTCATTAGGTCCCTAGCAAGCACTCAGAAAGCTCACAAATTAGAATATCTCAGGACAAGACTTTTTATTAAGATACAAAAGCAATATTTTTTTTCCTATGCGTGCTCCCTATAATGCTTTCTTTGAGCTCTTTCCTCGTTGGTCAATTCCTAACTTGCTTTTTAAAATATAATTTCTATTTTGTTTAAACTCTCAATTTAGAATTTTTATATGCTATTAGAATGTTTCCAGATGAACCCATAATCAATGTCAACAACATGAATTGTTATTAACATTCTAACTTGTTATACATCTTTTTTGCCTGTTCTAAACTCCAGTTTACAAAAGGAGGAAAGGGAACATAGAGCTACTCTGGAACCAAGGGATAAAAATATAATTTTACATAAATACAGTGCTGATGAACTTTGTCTTGAAGTTCATCCAAAGCATAGATAAACAATTAAAGCAGCAAGTACCTAGCGCAATAGGCTCTAGTGGGAGCAAAATAAAGATAGCTCCCCACAATCTCAATTTTATCTTTCACAGAGCCATACTTGATTAAAAAGCAAATGATCTAGTCTTTTGCCTCAGTTTTCTCATCTATAAATGGGCATAATAGTCGTGCCTACATCATCCAGTGCTTATAAGCATTAAACCATTTCCTATAAAATACATTAACAGTGCCTGCAATGGAGTAGACATTCAACAAATTTTAGTTGTTTTCATTATCATTTTAATATATCAATTTTATTCTAAAATCATATTCTCTGCTAATTAATAATAATTATTATTTATTATTTACTTAATAATTCTCTAAACTGTCTTAATAAAAAAGCCTCTATCTATTTTCCAATTTGATTTTATTTCAAATTAATATCATTTCTTCCTCATTGGAATGGTTCTCTGAAAGAGTTGGCTTGTTCTCAAATAGATTCTTTCTAACTACTTCTATTTTTAGTATTTTATGGTATCTTTAACATATGTGTCTTTAAAGACATACAGTGCTCTGTTTCCAGTCCAGTTCTATTACTTCCTGAAGTTAGCATCTGATTCCTTAGGTTTAGGAGCTCTGTCCTCCATGAGGTTGCTCTCACTTTAGATGTCAATCACACCTTGGGTAACACCCAAACTTCTGACTGATTGGCTAGCCATAAATTTGGGTGTTTCCATGATCCCCTGAAATTCGTAACTCACTAGTCTGACTCAGAGTTCTCATTGAAAACATGTTCTCATGATTGTAGATTTCTTATAAGGGATACACACAGGGCAAGATCTGGAACAATCCTGGCCACAGAGCTTCCATGCTCTTCCCCGTGAAGTCGGGGCACGTCACCTTCCCCCACAACAGCGTTTTCACCAGTCAGGAAGCTCCCCTGGGCCTCAGTGTCCAGGATCTTCATCAGGGCTCCACTATGTAGGCATGTTTGATTGAACTATTTATCACTTTACCGAGCTCAGCCCTCCTTTCTTCTCCAAGGTTGGTCTGATCCCAAACTCCAACCCTATAATCACATGTTTGGTCTTTCAGGTGACCAGCTCTCATCCTGGGTCTATCTAAGGGCCTGATGGGTGTCACCTCAGTAGCATAAAAAAAAAAAAATCACTCACATTACTAGAAAATTACAAGGATTTTTGAACCTCTTTGCCACAAACCAGGCAAATATAATATTATATAAGTTAATTATTATTGATTGTTATATATCATTATGTATTATAAATTATCATAATTAGCTTTAAGTATTCTATTTTATTAATTACTATTAACATAATACTTCTTATTCTACTATACATATATGACTCACATTAAAGCACAGAGTTTCCAAAATATCATATTTCTTTATTTTTTTATTAAAATTATATCAAGACTAAAGACACTGGTTATCTTAATACTGATCAGAAGCTTTATTTGTTAGTTATATCTGTAATGATGAGAAAAAATGGGAAGTGAACTTAGGTTTTATAATAAATAAAGACAGAATCACTCAAAAACATGGCATTCATGTAGACAAAACAAAAAAGGATCTTCATGGTATAAAAGTTGAGGAAGGCCGATGGACAGTAGAAAGTTGCAAACAGGAAAAGCGAGCCCAGGAGGATGTGTTCATGGTGAGAGTCCAGCCTCCCTCCCCACCTGACCCTTCCTTTCTTTTCTGGGAAGAACATTGATGTGGTTGAACACATGAGGACACAATGGTCTCACTTCCAGGGTTAACTCAGTGGTGGGGCTCTCAGGAAGGGTGTGGTGTACTAAGATGAAAGAATTTGGGAAGGTAATGCCTTTCAAATTCTGTCCCATGGATGCCACCAGCTTTGGACATTTGCATGCTATTGCTCCTGGGTTCAAGGAGTTTTGAGAGCCCTGATCAATTGCATATTTCTGGACCTCTCACTACACCTTTCTTTCCTGGTGGGCTTGCTCTTCATGACCATGCAGATTTAAAACAAATGTGAGGAGAACACTTGTGTGCCCACGTGGAGCCAGCTGGATTCCTCCTCTGGCCCAGCTCCCATCTACCACCTGGAAGAGCTGGCTTTGATGCTATTTTCTTCAAAATAGACTTTTCTTATCCCGGGCAGAACAGGTCTTGTTCCAGGTTAGGTACTTTTCAACATGATTGCAATTTCCTCTTTCCGTTTTAAACCACATTCCCTGAGGCTTCTTTAGGTAAATATTGGCACAGTGACTGATGGCCCTCTGGAGGAAGTCAATGAAAAACAGGTTAGACCTGGGTTCCACATCAAAACAGTAAAGCTTTGTTTCAGGATAAAGCCTGGAAAGAAATACTCTAAAATCTGAGGGAGGAGAGTGAGGCTCCCTAGGAATGAATGGAATGAACAGGAAGGAGCTGTCCTTTGCCACTCCCTGATCTGAGTCCTGCTATGAAGGAGGGAGGGTCCCTCTTCCATATTTAATCATGATGAAAGTATAAATTCTGAATCTAATGAGTATCCAGGAATAAATCTGGTAAATCAGAGGCTAAGAGGAAAAGAGAAAGTTTTACATTGGAGAGGAAGGAATGTGAAAAGGAGAAGGCATGATTTGATTCTCTTGAAAGTATATTGTTTGGTGGATACAAAGCTGTTAGTATTTTAGAGTACTGCATCATACACAGGCCTCACATGAGTTGAAAGAGAAGAAGTCAAAAGGGCAGAAAATTCTCAAGTCTGTCTGGTCCTCCCTTATCAGATCTTGGCTCCTTTTGTTTCTACTCTGTGTTTGATTAAATTTATCGCACAGGTTCTAGAGGCATGTTTAAATAGGAGTAGTGACAGCTCCATGTGAACAGGGATTAGAAAAGGTGAAACCAGGCACAGTGGCACATATCTGTAATCGCAGAAACTCCAGAGGCTGAGGCAGGAGGATCACAAGTTCAAGGCCAGTGTCAAGAACTCAGTAAAACCTTAAGCAGCTGAGACCTTGACTCAAAAACTTAATTTTTTTTTTTAAAAAGGACTAAATATATATAGTTATAGTCAGTGGTAAAACTCCTTTGGGTTAAATCCCTGGTATGTATAAAAATAAATAAATAAAAATGCAATTGTAAGATTTTGACATGTGACATGAAGCTCTGAAAAATCTGGTTGTGTTGAAAGACCTAAGTAATCTCATTCTGCTTGAGACCTCATTTTGCTCTGAAACTTAACCTCTGACCTACTGTAGTCCTAAAGTCAGGAAAATACTACAGAAAAGCTCTGTGGAAACAGTTCTCAGAAGCAGATGGTGATCACCTAATATAGGCCAAGATAACCACATATCTGAAATTCCAGATGGCCCCCACCTAGGTGTGGTGACCAGTATCTAAACTAGAAGCCCTGCAGTTTGGCACGTACCCCCCTTGCGACATCCTCACGATTTAAACCAATCAATTTTAAATGTGTCAACCCCTTGAACTAACCAATAATTCTTTCCAGATTCTTTCCCGCCACTTGATACACTAATCATGTTTTAGAGTTGTTATTTGATTTTTCCGCGGTATGTGATGATTTGCTAAGAGATGCTATGATGTATGTGGGGGTCCCTGCCTTCTCCAAAGAATGTATAAAACTGCTGCAAACCCTGAGCTCTTAGCGTCACCTGTTGCTGTGTGTGCGCGCGGAGGACCAAGCTCGCAATAAACACCTCTTTGCTGTTTACATCGATCTTGGTCTCTGGTGGTCTTTTGGGGGTCCCGAATTCGAGTATAACAGTGTCATTTGAGAATTGTCAAAAGAAGCAAGATCTAGACAAGAAAATATGTTTTATTCACTTATTCATTCAACCGATTTTTACTAAACAACTCCTATGTGCTAGACTAGGCTCTGGTGATACAGTGGAGAAAGAAATTTAAAAACCATGGAACTTACAGTTTATTATCGAAAGCAGACATAACCAAAGAAATGTATGATATAGCAAATCAGTTTTAAGTGTTTTGGGGGAAAACAAAGATGGGAACCGAGAATGACGGTCGTGTTATTCTGAGCTCAGGTAGATGAGCAGGGGCGAAGGAGTGAGCTTAGGAAGAGCACCCCTGCAGGTGCTGGTGTAAACAGCAGGTGTCAACCTCTGAGGCAGACTGGTGAGGTATATTTGAGAGTTGCCAGAAAATCCTCAAGAAGTGAGAGAAGGGGGCAAGATTAGCGTGAGATTTGGGGAGATGTCACCATTCTCTTTTATGATGCTTTAGGATCCTCCAGGGGCCAGAAAGAACTCCAGTAGTCTTCTTGTGAACTGTTCAAGGAGTTTCCTTGTCTGGATTTACTTTATATTAGGAAGAACTTTTAAATCTGGGGCAATATGTTAGGATGCTCATTTCCAAAACAAATTTATAAATAACCCATAAAATAATGCATTTTTTTTGCCATCATGCTGTGTAAACAGCAGTGACTCTAGCTGTTTATGCAAAAAAAGTATTTCTTTCCAGAACATTACAAACAGTAGCTGTCCCTGATCTTGTCCCCTGGGGGAGACTCCTTTCCCTGTAGGAGTGAGGTGGGTAGAGAGAGGATTTTATCACTGCAGTCCCCAAATCCTGTAATGCAATGCTATGGTCTGAATGTTGAAATCCTGACTTCCAGGGTGATGGTATTGGGATATGGGAGGTAAGTAGGTCATGAGGGTGTTATGCTCGAATTCGAGACCCCCAAAATACCACCAGAGACCAAGATCCATGTAAGCAGCAAAGAGGTGTTTATTGCGAGCTAGCTCGGTCCTCTGTGCCTGCGCACATGCGCACACACAGCATGGTGACCACACAGCACGGTGACCGAGAGGCCCCAAGCCCAGGGTTTGTAGCAGTTTTATACACTCTTTGGGGAAGGCAGGGACTTCACATACATCATAGCATCTCTTAGCAAATCATCACACACTGTGGGGAAATCATAAAACAACTCTAAAACTTGATTAGCACATTCACTGGCGGAAACAAGTTGGGTAAGGGTGATTGGTCAGTACAAAAGGGGTATTTATTTGAACTGATTGGTTTAAGCCATGAGGGGAGTACGTGCTGAACTACAGGGTTTCCCAACATGTTATCAACCACCATAAACTCCTGGGAGGGTCATCTGGCATCCCAGGTATTTCCCTGTCTCATGCTGATTGGTGGCTGCTAGGGGGTTGCTATGAGTCCATACCTAGCCTGACTGAGTTAGAAACACCTGGCGCAGCAGATCTCTCCTGTTATTTGTAGATAAACAACTCAGCAGGGTGGGTATGGGCCTAGGAGTGCTCTGTAGGTCTTTCGAAGGACAAAGGTCAGCCCCCTTCCTTGGACAGGCTTTGCTCTGAGGTAGAGGCTGGCTTTTCAAGAGCAGAGCCCTCGTGAATGGGATTATAAAGGACACCCAGAAAAGCTGGTTAGTTCCTTCTGCCATGTGAGGACACAGCAAGCAGGCACCATCCATGAATTAGAAACTGGGTCCTGACCAGACACCAAATCTGCTGGTGCCTTGATTTTTGAATTTTCTAGCCTCTAGAACTATGAGGAATACATATCTGTTGTTTACAAGCCATTCCGTCTATGGTATTTTATTTTAGCAGCCTGGATTAAGACAGCCAGCCTCTGTCCTCCAGCCAAGGACCATTTAGGATATGGATGATGCCAGGTTGCCGCTTCTGTGAGCCAAAATCCCTGTGTCTTCCACAGTTAGGTTGTAGGTCTCCTGGACAGAGGCGTCTTCTCCAGAAGATGAAGTTAGATCTATACAGAGCTGAGGATATGACCAGAATAGCCACATTAGTCTCAACTCTCTATGGCCTTTGGCTACAAGGAGAATTTGGTCAAGAATTCTTAGTTAAAGTTAGATATGAAATTTTAATTTTGAAACAAAAGTTTAATCCTTAGATGCTGGTGCTGGATGACTCAAAAGAAGATAACTATAAAACATAAGCTGCTTCAAACAAATAATGAAAATTATTCTGAGAAAGATTTTTATATTGATGAAGTCCTTCTGGGGCACCTGATGTTTTAAGCTCGATCCAGAAAGTTGGGACTGCTGCATTTGCCACACCACCCTGAGTGCTTGGAGAGACAGGGAGGGGAATGAAGTAGAATCACTGAACGCCTTGGTACACTAGGCACCACCAGCTTCTAGAACATCTCCTAAGTCTCCCAGGACTTAGTTTGATTTCTGTATCATTGATGTTATTGAAAGAAACCACTTCATCAGGCAGCCAATTATCTAGTGTAGACCTTGGAGAAATTCCACACTTAGGGATGTCATTATCTTGAATCTATTCTCTCAACAGTTGTGTTTAAGCCTCTATCTGGAGGCTAAGGACTGGACTAGAATCTGTTTTATGTGGTGGTGAGTGAAACCAAATATCTGTGCCCTCTGGAACTTTGTTTTAGAGGAGGTAGAGACAGAAATGAACACAGAGAAATGACTGAATGCTGTGTGCCTTAAAGGGGAAATGGCTGCCAAGATGAAGAAGAAAGGAGAGGACCATTTGGATCAAGTGCCCAGGAAGGTGTGTCAGAGAGGATGACCCTTACAGAGAGGAATGGGGGAGAAAGACCTTCCATGTAGAGTGGGAGGCATGAACAAAGGCCCTGAGGTAGGAAAGAGCTCACTGTGTACCTGATGAAGTTTCAGAGAACTCAAGTGTGAAGGATGAAGGAGAGAGAGGCTCCAGATGAGGGCAACTAAAGAGTTTGGACCAACCGCTCATGGCTGTATGGACAGGAGCAAGGAGTTTGGACTTGATTCAGGCCCAGAGAAGGTTGTTAAGTAAGGGAATGACTAATCTGAACTCTGTCTTTAACAGATCTTCAGCTGCTGTGTGGGGACAGTTGGAGGTGAGCAATAGAGAGAATTGAGAGGGAGACTACTGCGGATGGCCAGGAGTACAGAGACACCAGGGACAAAGAGGCAGGGGAGGAGTGCAGGCGAGATTACCTTTTGAGATTGTCTCTACAGGACTTGCTGATGGGCTGGACTTGGGGGGAAAGGGAGATGAAGGAAACGAAGGAGAAGCCAAGTCTCTGATGGTACCGTTTACAGGAATGAGGATGGTTGAGGAAGCAGAGCAAATTGCAAATGAGCAATGAGACTGGAGTCAGATTGCCTGGATTCAAATCCTGCTGTGCCACAAACTAGTTGTGTGACTTTGGGCAAGTTTCTTCACCCCTCTGTGTCTCTGTGTCCTCCCTGGCAAAATAGGGAAATCAATGGTACCTACCTCACAAAGTGACTTTGAGGATTAAATGAACAGGTATATGCAAAGTACAGTGAGTACTGTCAGTGTCCCCTGTGGGAAGAAGGAGGTTGGGAGGAAGTAATGATAAGTAAGATTCAAAACTGACACATGGAGCTGACAGTGAATATGTAAAACCAGAGCCCAGATTTGAAGTCTGGGCTGGAGCTATTACAAATGGAGTTGTCAGCATACATAGAAGAGAGTGGAAGAAATAACCACCAGCAGAATTTAAAAGGGACTTTGTACTTTAGAAAAGCCTGCTTGACAATGCACACTGGCGTGGTAGGAAGAAACACAGGAGGTGAGACCCAGGAGCCTAAAGAAGGCAGGGGCCAGGCAGCTGAATGGAGGGACCCAGGCTTCTGAGGGGTCACAACTTCTTCCTCTCATAATCCATGCTTCATGGGAAATGCATCCCAAACTGCTTGTCTGTCCCTGTCTTCTGCTTTCTGAGCCACATTCCGCTCCAGCCCACACCCTCCTCTGTTATCACATTCCAATGCTCTTGCTCCAGAGACACTCCTGATGAAATCACTATATTTGTAAAAGAAAAGCTGGAGTGTATGAATATTTCTTGCTTGAGTGAGCACAGAACTGATTGCAAACATCTCCTTCAGACCTCTAGTCACAGGGCAAACAAGCCATGAGGTCAGCCTCACTTCTATCAGGCCTCTCTGATGGCTGCCCCTCCCTCCTGCTGACAGAAGCACATTGGGCACCTGCTGCTGCTCTTTACTGCCCTCTGGGTGGCAGGGGTGGTAGGAGCAGTTTGCCCCTCACACTCCCTTGGACCAGTGAGTGGTGCTGGTATGTGGGAGAAGGAAATGCCCCTGGTGGAACAGAATCCTTACCAGTCCTTTTCTCTGGTATTTCACCTGCTCTATTAGCTTTCTAGGGTTTCTGTGATGAAGTACCACAGACTGGTGGCTTCAAACAATAGAAAAATATTGTCTCATACTTCTGGAAGCTGGAAGTCCAAAATCAAGGTGTCAGCAGGGCCATCTTCCTTCCAAATCTTGCAGGAAGGGCCTTCTCACCTCTTCCTAGCTTCCAATGGTTTGCTGGTGCAGGGGAGTAAAAATAACCTCCATATATTCATAGCTGGAACTGACCCCTGTTCCAAAACCCAGATTAATAAGAGAAAAGCAAATGAGCTTATTAACATGCATGTTTTGTCTATACATGAGAGACTCCTGGAGAGTGAATAGTTCCCAAAGACGTGCCTTTGATTTTCAGCTTCTATAGCATCTTCAAAGCATATGTAGCATTTACAAAGAGTAAATTTTTAGAGAAGTGATAAGATGAAGGAAAAGGAAGGACTGTGAGTTTCTATAAGCAGCAATTTGAGGAGAAGGCAAATAACTGGCTGGTAATAGTTCGGAAAACTTGCTAATATAAATCCTCTGGTACCTCCAGGTTCCAGGCTGACCAGGGTCTCAAGCTGTTCTTTAACTTTTGTTCTCTTTGGTGAGAGCTTTTGTCTGTGTCAATCCATGTCCTGGTTTAGGCAACAGAGGGAGGGCAGAAGGCTGTCCTGTGCTCTTTTCTTCTGAATTGTCCTCAGCTCATAACCCTTCATGTTTTAGGGAAGCATATTCTGGTCTTCCACATGGGCAAACTTTGGGCTCCTTGGAGCTGCAGAAGGCTAGCCTCTACCTTCATTGTCTTATCACATTCTCCCTGCGTATTGGTCTGCACAGGGCTGTCTTCTTATAAGGTCATCAGTCATATTGGAATAGGGGCCCACCCTACTGCAAAAAGACCTCATCTCAACAAATTACATCGACAGTAATCTTGTAGCCACATAAGGTCCCATCTGTGGTGCTGTTAGTTAGGACTTCACCATATCTCTTTTAGGAGGAAGCAGTTCAGCTCATACCACCTTCCTCACTTGACTGTATTTCATTTTGAGGTGTCTTACAGTAAATTTTCTTTGGTTTTGAAGACAACTTCATGCTTGAAGAATTGAACAAGAACTCTTATATTTTCCAAGTTTTGATTGCTTTATTTTTGTCATCTATTCCACCTTGTATCATAAAATTTCACGACCCAACAGTACCCTGACATTGAGCAGAGAGTGGTCATTTCTCCGTGGCTCTTTGAGAACTCTGGAGTCCTGTAGTTTTATCAGAGACTTTGATTTGAAGCCTTAATTTTTGAATCTGGCCTTTATAGAGTTTTATGACGTGGGGGTGATATGGTTTTTGCCTCACCTTCAAAATGTACCTTGCAGTTGCTGCTATTCTTGCTCTGAAGCATTTGGTTGTAAATATATTTTATGTCAACAGAGTTGGCACCTTCCATTTTTCTCTTTTATTCATTCTTCTGAATATAAATGTTTAACTTCTTGCAAACCCAGTACACATGGCATGAAGAAATGATACAATAGTGTTTTGTAAGTCAAGGACAGATTGACCTCTTAGCAGCAGACAGTTCCCCAGGGCCAGTTTGAACACATTGATGGCTTTATGCCATCATGTCCTGTGGCTGACCTCCAACAAATAGTTTAAGAAGATCAGGGAAAGTTATATCTGTAAGAAGAAGGTGGTTCATATGAGATGCAGTCTGGTCTAGTAACTAGAAGCAAAAACTATTGGGACAGACCACTTACTGACTGTGAACTTGGATAAGTTTCTTAAGCATCAATTTCATCATCTGTGAATAGGATTTATTGTATCTACTTTATGTTTATTGTGGGGATTGTATGAGCTAATACAAAAAATGTGCTTAGCCCAGTTTTTGGCACATAGTGAGTATCAGCAATTGTTCTTACTATAAAGACATCCTACTGGGTGTGGTAGTGAAGACCTGTAATCCCTGCTACTGAAAAGGCTAAGGCAGGAGGATCAGAAGTTTAAGGCCAAGCCTCAGCATTTTAATGAGAGAGACTCTGTCTCAAAATAAAAAATAAAAGGGCTGGGGATATCTTTCAGTGGTAGAGCACCCCTGGATTCAATCCCAAGTGCAAAAACAAAACCAAAAACCCCTCCTATTTTTCTCCCACTTTTCAAAGCCACTCCTTCCTTTAATTTATTTTTCATCTGTCTTCAGGTCATTTTCCTTTTACGGACATCTGAAGACCAAGTTTGAGAAAAGGAAAGCAACAAAATGTGTTTAAGAGATGTGGATGGATATCTGATCAAACCTAATTTTTTTAAATTGCTTTTTCTAAGTATTCCCATGATGTCCTACACTAGTAATGACACTGTTGGAGTACTAGGGTTACTTTAAAGAATCTCAGCTTCCTATTGAGTAGGAATTTAAAAGGCAAGGCATTAACTTACAAAGAAGCAGGAAATGCAAACAGCTCTGTTTGGCTGTAAAAATGCCAACATTCCTGAAACAATGAGCTCATCATCAAATTCCTCCTCTTCCACACCCATGAAAGAATCCCCCTTGTTTGCTCAGTTAGTTTTGCTTTGGCTCTCTGGGCAGCTGACAATGAAATCAAGCAGTGGTTCTTAAAGGGCATTAGAATCATCTGGAGGGAGTGTAAAAACAGACTCAGTCCTACTGGGTGGCTGATTCAGTAACAGTGAGATAGTGCCTGAGAGTTTGTGCTTCTTATAAATTCCAGGTGGTTCTGATGGGGATGACCAGGAACCCTACTTTGAGAACTACTAAGATGGCCCTCCACTGCCTCCTCCCCTCCCAGGCAAGGTGATGTGGTGTAGAGCACAGGGCATTTTAGTTATAAGGAGGTGGGTTTAATTTCTGAGGCTATCCTTATTAGCAGAATTCTGTTCAGCACATCATCGCTTCAAGATGATTTCTTCTATTTAAATAAAATCTATCCCATTATGGTCACTGTAAAAGTTAAATCAGATGTTGTAAAGCACTTCATTCATTGTCTGGCATGTATTAGAATAAAAATTTCCATTCATTTCTTCTATGGTAACTTTTTTTTGCAAGTCATAAACATTTGCAAGTCATAAACATGGATCATATGGGCAACCAAGTCTACCAAATGAACACTGTAGTACTGTTTATTGAGAGAACTGAAATAGTTTTAAATAATACTTCCCAGTTCCCTTGGCCTGCACTGGGTGGATGCAGCTCAGTGGTCGAGAATTTGCCTATTATAGATGAGGCTCTTGGTTTGATTCCTCACACCAAAAAGTAAATAAGTAATAAAATCCCAATTCTCCTTTTCAAGTTGGGGTATGTGTGTGTAGATTTTTTTTTCTTTTAACCAGACAAGTTTTTTTCCCCATTTAATTCTCATTATATAGAAAGTTGCATAATAGATTAGGAATTTCATCCTCCTCTAAATTTGCACATTATAATTTTAACATATTTTGATGCGTAGGTGGTAGAGGGCAGTGAAAAGGTCATGGCTAGAATGCCAACCCTGAGTTTTCAGAATGCATAAACAATTAGGATCTAAACACAATTTTGTCTTCTTGTAAGCAACCATGTAAATATCCATGAGGCACAGAATCAGGGGAGCTTCTTAAACATTTAGTCCTTTTCACCCTATCTCTAAAACTATGATTCACTATATCTAGGGACCAGGTCACATGCATTTTAAAGTATCACACCAGTGTAGAGACTGTATTTCAAAAAACACCAGGAATAGATAGAATAGTCTAGAAGGCATTCAGATTCAGATTCTATTTCTTAACTGGCTGTGTGGACTTGAGCAAATTCTCCAATCTTCTTACATGTTGGTGCCATATGTATGAAATGGCTCACCCTTATGTACCAGCGCCTCATGTATGATAGGCAGACGCTCTACCACTGAGCTACACCCACCCAGTGCAGGCCATGGGAACTGGGAAGTAGAATTCTAGTGAATTATTTAAAACTGTTTCAGTTATCTCAATAAACAGTACTACAGTGTTCACTTGGTAGATTTGGTTGCCCAGATGATCCAGAAATGTTTATATGACTCGCAAAAAATCTTACCATAGAAGAAATGAATGGGGTTTTTAAATTTAATACATGCCAGGCAGTTAACATATAAAGGACCTAGGACCGTGCTGGGCATGACACATGCCAATGCTCAAATGGTGGTTCTTCTAAAATGCCAGACGTGTAAGGGGAACGGATAGGAGAAACACAGACATTCATAGGTGGATAGAAATGAAATGAAGCCAGTGGATGATGCAAATCTATAAGCTGGGGAAAGAATTCTCTGAAGAGAATCCATTAAAGTGACTGATTTCTTACAAGTGCCTTCAGATCTGGCACAATCACAACTGGCTTCTCACTTGTTATAATTATTATTTTTTTAGATTCAAACTCTTTATTTTGGGGTGCCTTAATATTAAACAGTGTTTGACTGTGATGAAGCAAATTATTCAGTCTGTTCTTTTGAATCAATAGACTATCATTTTTTTTACGATGCTAGAACATTAATTTTCCATTCACTTTAATGTGACAAGATAATGTCCTTTCATGAAAATATTAAACACTTCAGAAGAGTGTAAATGAAGCTATATTAATACAAGACATCAGAGCCAATATTAGTAACAGGATAGGAAAATGCTCTTTAAAAAGAAAATGTAATTACTATAAAGATAGGTTTTATAAAGATAGGTTTTTATTCTAAGAGTTAGTATATACCATGTTAGAAGTACATGTTCACTTTGATTTTTTTTCTCAATGTCTTTGTGGCTGTCCTTCTTTTGTCTTTTAAGCAGTTTTAGAATATTTTATTCTTTCAGTAGTACGTCTTTCCTGGCTTACTGACATGTTTCTAATTTATGTGCTTAAAATTGTTCGTGTGGTATTTTTTATTTCTATGCTATTCCTGAAGATCTATGATGTCAATGGAGCTTTTAGAAGGGAATTTATCAGCCACAATTGCACATCCATTAAACAAAGCTTAAGAACAGACAATCCTAATAGGGTTTCCATTTATGGATCCTTTAGTGTAGGGTTCCCCAAGGACAATGGTCAACATTAATTAAAACGTCTTGAAGTCTGTAAACCACAATTACTTCTGGGTGAGATGCAGTGAAGAGCTTTGAATTATACTGAAAACAAAGAGGATGTAAGAAATTCCAGCTTTCTTGTTGTTTTTATGCAAATGCCACTTTAAAGCAAATATTCTTCAGAGTCACCAAGACTGACACAACATTGCTCTAGAGAAGCAATTTTTATATTTGTAATTTTTTACACAAGAGAAAAAGAGAGACCTCCTGTTGCATGTGGTAGAAATGATATTGCCTATATGTCTAGGGAGGGGAGACTTTCTTATGCCACTCCTGAAAATGGCAGGAAGGTGTGCAAGTTTGGGGGCTGTTACATGTGTCCCATATGCATATGAGAGTAATAAGAATAAAATGTTATTTTGAACTAGTGAGACTTTCAAATATTTACCTCCTAGGTTGGATCCCGAGGAACAATAAGAGATTATCCAGGCTTCAGCCCATCGGTGGATGCTGAAGCTATTCATAAGGCCATCAGAGGACTTGGTAAGTGATGCTGAAGATAATCAGGAAAGTTGCATTCTCAAAGTTCCCTAGTTCAGTTTGCCCACGTTGGTTTACTCAATTAGAGACATTGTCAAGGATTTTTAAAAGTAAAAAACAATGAGGATGCAGAGTGTGGTGGTGCATGCCTGTAATCCCAACCTCTCTGGAGGCTGAGGCAGGAGGATCACAAGTTCAAAGCCAGTCTCAGCAACAGCAAGGTGCTAAGCAACTCAGTGAGACCCTATCTCTGAATAAAATACAAAATAGGGCTGGGATGTGGCTCAGTGGTCGAGTGCCCCTGAGTTTAATCCCTGGTAACCCCTGCACCAAAAAAAAAAAAAAAAAAAAGAGAGAGAGAGGAAAAGCATAGAGAACCTAGTTTTATTAACTATAACATCTGCCATGTTTATTTAATATTAAAAACTACTACCACCACTGCTGCTGCCCAGCCCATAACAATCATCATCATCATCATAAAGCATAGATAAAATCTCTGTCAATTTTTCCTAGATTTCATCCCCACCCCATTGCGTAAAGATAATTACCATCCAAAATTACAGTTTATTTCCATGAAACTTTCAATGCCATATTATGTATGTATGTACATACTATTTTATATGGAGTTAAGCAGTAAAAAATGAAATTATAATATATATTTTTCTGCAATTTGTTTTTATCCCTTTAAAACAATGTTTTTGAGATTTATCCTCATCGATATGTTTAGCTCTAGTTCATTAATTTTAACTGCATAGTAGTCTATTCTGTGTTGCATCATAAAATGGGAATATTGATAGAACATTTAAATTGCCTATAATTCTTTTCTATTACAGTATAAAAATACTGTGCAATGACTATTCCTGCTTATGTTTCATCACAACATTTGCTAGCATTTCTCTAGACTATGACAAGGATTGGAATTTCCAGGTGGAAGGGGATGCTTATTTTCAGATTAACCAGAAATTTTGCCAAACTGCTCTCCTAACTGAATACAGAAATTAGCATCAATTCCAGAACTGTATGAGACTTCCTTTTACTCCATATTCTCACAAATACTGTAGTACTATGCTGTTTCTCTGATTGACTGGATCTAAAATTGTATGTTATTCTATGTGTGTTTGTTTCCTCTCATCTCTATGTAGATATAAGATTACTGATGCACTTAGCTTCCTTTCTTATTTATTTGCATCCTCTATCATGCAATACTTATTCATCTTCTTCAGATATTTTATCCTTTCTTTTCAGCGGGAATGTCTTCTTCATGAATGGCAAGAGATTTTTAAATTATAATTTCTGGATACAAAGCCTATTTCAAATTTAAAAACATGGAAATATCTTCTCATCTATAGCTTTCTGTTAATGTGGGTTATAGTAACTTATATTGCATTAAGCTTTACATTTTTGTAAAATCAAGTCTGTCGATATTTTTCCTCTCAGATTTATGCTTGCTTTATCTTTTGTATAATTAGGTCATAAATATATTCCCCTGAATTTTACCCAAAGCTTTAAAATTGTTTTTATACTGTGATCTTATAATCTATATGGAGCTAATATCTGCAGTTAATGATTAAAAGAATCTAATGTTATTTTATCTCATATGGATGTTTGTCTCAGCACAATTTACTGGAAAGCTTATCCTTTCCACTCTGATTTGTGTTGCCACTCTATTTTATGTTTCCTTGTTTTTTTGTTCTTAAGCAGCAAATCCATTTGTCTATTTACCTCTCCTGGATCCAATACCACCTTGTCACAATTATAATTTTATAATGATGCTTGGTGTTTAGCAGGGCAAGGGGTTTATTTATTTATTTACTTGTCTCTTTGAATGTTAGGATCATCTGTATAATTTTTTTTAGTTGTTGATGGACTTTTATTTTATTTACTTGTTTATATGCAGTGCTGAGAATCGAATCCAGTGCCTCATACATGCAAGGCTAGTGCCCTACCACTGAGCTACAACTCCAGCCCCTGGGCTGTATAATTTCATGAAATATATGAGTAGGACTTTATGTTAGTATAGTTTTATTTTATTTCTGACTAGATTCTTGTTTTTTCCCATTTTTAAATGAGAGCCTTTCTTCACATATCTCTTTGATTTCCCTACTCATCATACCCAGTGTTGCATAGACTGCTCCGTGATGTAGTGTCAAACTAAATGCATTCATGATCTTTAAAATCTGTTACTTGTCTTTCTTAACATTGTTTCTTCATGAGTTTTTGCATTTTGGCCTGAAGGCCCAGATGGAGGTTTTGTTTGTAAGCATCATCTCTGAAATGTTCTGTATCTAGAACCCAGCATCACAATGTCATTTGCATTAGAAATATGTCAAATGCAGTCTGTGGACTGGGATGGAGCTTGATATTGTTACTGGTCTTGAGCATGCACAGACATAAAAAGATGAGAAACTCCCAGACATACAAATTACATGGGGGTCAAATGAGGAAGCTATTTAAGTTATCTAGTTAAATTAGACACATAGCAGAGGCATGTGGAGGAAAGGACAAATTACAGAGATGCAAATACTTGCTACAATATATGGAATAAGGAAAAGAAAGGAACCTAGGATGATTGCCAGGATTTTTTGTCGGATGCTGATATCCACAGTTGTATTATTGATGAGGAACATAGAATAAAAGGAGAGTTAGAGAGGAAATACAAAGACTTCCACCTGGCCCATGCTGAGATTGAGATAATGTGCAGTGGGAAGTATCTAGTTGTATAATGACACAGATGCTGTAAAAGGTCAAGTTGTCCATCAGATTCAAAGAGTGTAGTAGGCTTTAATCCAATTCTCTGTACTTAACAATATAGAAAAATACAATATCAAAGGTACAGAAAGGTAGTATCTTCCTTTGGGAGACCCACCAGATCATCAAATGCACACATCCTTTTGCTCCCTCATTGAGGAAGGTGTGTACCACTGTCATGGACATGTGTAGACAAGGTGTGTATTAGTCACCTCAACACAGAGAATTTGAGTCTGCAGTTACAGTTGATCTTTATTGCATTCTTGTCATGCATACCCAAGGCCTTCAAGCCAATTTACCAACTCACAGCTTCTCCACCTAGCTGTAGCTCACGTAATGATCTTAATTCTACACTATCAGGAAGGCCAGCCTTAGCCCTGGCCTCATGTTATCCTTGACTTAACAAACAATTGGTTAAGTATATGGGTATGGCATGAGTGAGAGAGGTGTAAACCAGAGATAGAAATACATGTTTGGGGTCTTGCTGCATCACTTACGAACTATGTACTTTGGCAAGTGAATTAAGCTCTCGAAGTGTTAATATCTTTATCATTAGGACAGCTTAGTCCTACCTACTGTACAGGACCCGTGTGACTGTCATCTGAAATAGGGAATAAAAAGGTGCCTGGTACATGGTAGGTTCTCAGTAAATGTCAGTTCCTGTTGTCTAGGGGAGAAATACCTTGATGTCAAGTATGGGGATGAGAGTGGTAAGACAATTATTGAACCTCATAAGGGTGAAGCTGAAGGTTCTTTGTGCTCTTCCCTCTGTCTCATCTAAGGAAGGGAGAAGACAATAACTGACAATATTTGCTTTCTTCCCCCAAAACTATCCAAATAAAGTTTACCTTCTTTTCCAAAAGCCAGGCAAACAAGCAGAGAAATAAAAATTTGGACCTCATAGGCAGCTGGAAACTAAAATGCCTTACTCTCTGCATTTGTTTCAGCCTATTGATCATTTTCTTTTGCTCAGGACAGATATTGAGCATCTTTGGGTTGATGGTGAGTAAAATACTTTTGTTTCCTTTAGGAACGGATGAGAAGACACTCATCAGTATTCTGACTGAGAGGTCAAAGGCACAGCGGCAGCTGATTGCTAAGGAATATCAAGCAGCATATGGAAAGGTACAATTAGATTCCCACACTGGCAGTGAAGAGGGATGATCACTGCTCCACCACAGTTGTTCCCTCAAGACGGTGCCCTCAGATCTTTTGTTCCAGGCCGATTGTAGTAGGCGTGCCCTGGGCATCCAGCCAATAACCTGGGATCTATGTCCTGGTTTTGCTTTTAACTGGTTGAACCTAGTGTCCAAGTCCCCAGTTTTGGATTAGGCTTCAATTTCTTCACCTATAGAATAAAGAGGGTCACCTTGGATCAGACATTCTAAGCCAGGAGTGATTTTGTTTCCCATAGGACACTTAATGGGAATGGAAGCTTTTGATTACCACATATGGGATGGGAGGGGTGGTTTTAGTTTTTAGTGGACAGAAGTCAGGGGTGCTGCTAAATATCCTCCAGTACATAAAACAGCTCCCCATAACAATTGACCAACGAGCTGACAAATCCTGGCTTAGATTCTTTAAATTCTCTTCTTATTCTAAAATATCTATGTAACTGTAGGCTTAATTCCTTCAGAAAATGACAACTTGCCAAATTCTAGAAACCACATAAGGAGAAGTGAGACCTTGGTCTTTGCTACACGGTTTATTTTTTCATCACCTGTTGAATATTGCTCTGTGTCAGGAGATACCTTAGACATTGGGGATACACTGGCACAGACAGCAGATGCTTCCTTTCTTCCCCCAAAACTATCCAAATAAAGTTTACCTTCTTTTCCAAAAGCCAGACAAACAAACAGAGAAATAAAAATTAATAAATGATTAACTAAAGTAAGTTCAGACATTGGTGCTATGAAAAAATAAAGATGGGGTGATATGATGGAGGGCGACTGGTGACAGTAGGATGGTGAGGAAATGTCAGTGAGGGGTTGCCAACTTGCTCTCAACTAAGACTAAGCAATACTAAGATTCTGCCCTGCTGTGGAAAAGCATCTCGGGGAGAGGGTATAGTAAATGCAAAATCCCTGAAGCAGAAACAAACTGGGAAAACTGCAGAAACAAAGAGTTCCAGTATGGCAGGAATGCAGAATTGAATAGAAGAAAGAGATGAGCTGGAAAGAGGCTGAAACTGCTGGGCTTTGGGTTTTCTTTCTTTAAAAATTTTTAATTGGTTTTTAAAAAATAAATGACAGCAGAATGCATGACAACTCTTATTACACATATACAGCCCAATTTTCCATATCTCTGTTTATATTCTATATAAAGTATATTCACACCAATTTGTGTCTTCATACATGTACTTTGGATAATGATATCCATCACATTCCACCATCCTTGCTAATCCCTGCCCCCTCCCTTCCCCTCCCACCCCTCTGCCTTATTCCTCCCACGCTCCCACTCTTAACCCCACTATGAATCAGCCTCCTTATATCAGAGAAAACATTCGGCATTTGTTTTTTTGGGATTGGCTAACTTCACTTAGCATTATCTTCTCCAGCACCATCCATTTACCTACAAATGCCATGATTTTGTTCTCTTTTATTGCTGAGTAATATTCCATTGTGTATATATATATATATATATATATATATATATATATATATATATATATGCCACATTTTTTTTTTATCCATTCATCTACTGAAGGGCATCTAGGTTGGTTCCACAGTTTATCTATTGTGAATTGTGCTGCTATAAACATTGATGTGGCTGTGTTTTCTTATTTTGTTGGTTTGTTTGTTTGTTTATGAGAAGGGGTCTTACTGTGTTACCCAGGCTGGTTCAAGTGATCCTGCTACCTTGACCTCCCAATAGCTAGGACTGCAGGTGCCTGTCAACTAAACCTTTTTATTTTCCTATGTTGTCCAGGCTTGGGCCTTGGGTCTTGGTACAGAGTTTACATTTTATTCTAAGGACAAAAGGGAACAATTGGAAGTTCATAAGCAAAGGAATGTTAGAATCCATTTTTTATTTTTAAAAGGTTGTTTTGTCTTCTGCAGTAATGAACTGTGAAAAGGAAAGTGTGGAAACAGAGAAAGTCAGGGTATGGAGAAAGTCTAGTGATCATCCAAAGCTAGCTCAGGCATCATCTCCTGAGATAGTCTACAGGCCCCCAGACATTAAAACTCCTTCTCAGAGGTCCCTTTATCAGATGCTTAAGGCATTATAATGAAATTTTATCTTTGACGAGCATAATATCTTAGGGATAAGGGTTTTATTTCACCTTTAAATGCACAGCATAGAGCAAGTGCCTGTAAACATGCATTGAATTGAATAGATTGAAAGCATCTGGGAAAGGCAGTACTTTCATATATAGGGAACATGAATGATCCGTTGATCTTTCATTATTTCCAAATATGGAGGGAGATTGGAGGCAAGGGTAACAGCTATTTCTCACAGTGGAATAGAATGCAAGCATGTGAGAAAAGTTTCAGTTCCAAAGTCCTGAGTTGAGGCATATGGTAGCATAACTTAGCATTTAATGAAGAAAAACCCTGTTGCAATTAAAGCAGAGCAGATGACCTTTGGCTCCATTTGTTCCAGCAGGAGCATGGTTCTGCTTTGTGCCTCTGGTGGTGTGGTTGTGTGGTTCTGCATCATCATAATAGTCCGGGAGGCTGCCAGCCTCTGTGTCAGACCTAAAAACAATCAGGAGCAGAAAAATTTTTTTTTTTCTGTATCACTCCTTTGAATCATGGAAGTAGAAAACATGTTACTTTCCTTTAGGCAAGGGAGATGTACTGTACTTATGTAATGTGTGAAAACAGGGCCAAAGGATGATATCAATAAATAATGTCCACTCCATGGCCATACAGGACTTCCCTTGCTATCGTTACCAGGAAAGGGCTTCTGCTGTCTCCCAGTTCACACCTTCACCAGAGGCAAATGACCAACCACTGTCCTCCCTTCCCCTTTGCCTTTGGAGCTTGTTGGAGTCACAGAGAAGAAAGGCACCTAGGAATAAAGCACCTACCAGTGAAGCTGGGTGTGAATTTTAAGGCTCTTCCTCCTCCTCTTCTCTTATCCCATCTCAAGTATTGAGAGCCTCAAGGACCCAGAAATACATATTTTAAGTATTTTAATTGTGCATTTGTGCATATTTGTAGGGGAGAGTATGATAATTCAATACATATATGCAGCACGTAATGATCAATCCAAGTAGGTACAGGAAATGCATTTTAATATATGATTTCTAACTGTGGCTCACACAAAAGTCCTCTATAAAACAAAACACTTTGGAAGCAATCATAAAATGCAGATTAATATCCATAGAAACACTTCCAGCATTTCTGTTTTGTTCCCTGTGTGTTGGCATGTTTTCATCGGATTTTGATACTTACGTTCATCTTTTACTAGTTGACTTTAGAAAAAAAGTGTTTCACAATTCCTTCCTTGATTTTTTTTTTTCTTTTTTTAGGAGCTGAAAGATGACTTGAAGGGTGATCTCTCTGGCCACTTCAAGCATCTCATGGTGGCTCTTGTGACTCCACCAGCAGTGTTTGATGCAAAGCAGCTAAAGAAATCCATGAAGGTATGAGCTCCACACAAGCGAATTCTGTGCAGGATTTGACTATGTTATCAAAAATACTGCCAGGTACAGTGGTATACACCTGTATTCCCAGCAGCTTGGGAGTCTGAGGCAGGAAAATTGTGAGTTCAAAGCCATCTTCAACAAAAGTGAGGCGCTAAGCAACTCAGTGAGACCCTGTCTCTAAATAAAATACAAAATAGGGCTGGGGATGTGACTCAATGATGGAGTGCCCCTGAGTTCAATCGCTGGTACCTGCCACCCACCCGCCAAATAGTGAGCTGTCTTCATTGCACGATTGAGTCTTGGGTGGACTTCATTGGTGTTCTGGTTGTGCTCCTTAAGTGGTGGGATGACTCTAAAATAGGGGGCAGTTGTGGAACCCAAGTGTTCCTGGGCTGAAAGAATATTATCACATTCTTATTTTATTTGTTTTTGGACATGACCAAATTCTCTGGTTTGTTGGCTTTGAAAGTAAATAACACTATCATCAGCTCTATTGCTTAGGCCAAAATCCTTATACTGTGTTTGGACTCTTATTGTCCCTTACACTTAAGAGGTCCTGAATCTATCAGGAAGTCCATTAACTCTACTCCAAAGTCCACTGAAAATATCTGCATTTCTCTCAAAATCCACTACTGCCATTCTGTTGTAAGCACAGCATCTCTTGACTGTACCATCAGTATCCCAACTCGTCTCTTTGTTTCCATGTCCTCCCACTTTGAGTCCATTCTCCATAGAACAGCCAAAATTATTTTATAAAGTTATTTTAACATGAGATTATGCTACTCACCTGCATAAATCTCTAGTGGTTGCAAATACTTAAAATCTAATCTCTGAATGACCTTCATCATCCAACTTGTTTTGCTCCTGTCTGTTTCTGTGACTTTAAAAATTCTTTGTCAACTGGGGTTCCCCAGAGAAGCAGAATTGACTAGGCAGGACAGCTATTTTAAGAGATTTATTGTAAGGAATTGGCTACACAATTGTGGGACTGAATAGAAATGTCAGCGCACGCTGACACAGCAGAACCTCTTGTTCAGAGAAGTCTCATCTGGGCTCTTAAGGCCTCTCAACAGATTCTATCAGACTCACCTAGAAAGTCGAATATCTATCTAATATCTCCTCTGGTTAACATCAATCGATAACAGATTTTAGACTTCCAAAATGCCTTCACAGCAACACTTCGCTTCGATTAGTGTTCAATTGAATAATGGGAACCATAGCTTGGCCAATTTGGCACCTAAAACTGACCATTACACCTCCTCTTCTCTCCTCATTCAATAATGTAGCCCCAGTGGCCTTTTCTCTGCTTCTTCTTTTTTTAAAAAATATTTTTAGTTGTAGATGGACACAATAAATTTGTTTTATTTATTTATCTTTATGTGGTGCTAAGGATAGAACTTGGTTCCTCACACATGCAAGGCAAGCGCTCTACCACTGAGCTACAACCTCAGCCCTTTTCTCTGCTTCTTGAACATTATAAGCTAATTTCTATTCTGCAATTCATTTACATCATGCTCCTTCCATCTGCAATGCTTCTCCTCCAGATGTTTTCTACTCTTAACTCAGATTTCTTTTTATTATTATTTTAAAATTTTTATTTGCATTTATTTTATGCTGAATTTATTTCTGGTCTGTAAGTTTTGGTTTTTTCATTTTCTTCTGGGATATCTTTTTCTTCTGTGACCCTCCCCTTCTGATTTAGGAATAATTTATTTATTTTGAGTAAGGACCATCTCAGCTTGGCAAGGGGAGCAGATGTATGGGCTAATCCCACCACGAGCTTGGTAAGTGTGGTGCCCATCCTGGGTGCTTTGTTCACCTGGATGTATTCAATGACCAAGAAACTACACAAAAATGCCTAACCTTAGCAGCACTCTGAATTTTAAAGCATGCACAGCAAAAAATTTAGCACCCTTTTTGGGTCCCTGACTGAATAGCCCTACTATTAGACCTGGCACCCCTACAAACTCCATCATTATAATGTCAGCATAGCACACATTGCAGTTGTTGTTGCTCCTCCTTTTAAAAAAATTGTTATTATTTTAATGGTTCTAGGGATTGAACCCAGGAGTGCACAGCCTTTAAAAAAAACTTTTATTTATTTATTTATTTATCTATCTATTTATTTGTTTATTTTTGGTGAGACAAAGTCTTGCTAAGTTTCCAGGATGGCCTCAAACTTTCAATTGTCCTGTCTTAGACTCCTGAATCACTGGATTATAGGCATGTGCCATCAGGCCTGGTACATACTACTTCTTCAAAGTGACATCTTTCAGATCTTGGTTGCTTTTCAGGTATATGCATACCCTTGGCCTGGACAGTTTCACAGATGGTCTTAAAGTAGACATGAAGTCTTGAACCTCTTGATTTGCAGGTTTCTGTGAGGTTTTCTGGGTCAAGTGAATAGCAAATATTTCATCGATCACCTCAAGTCATATACAGGAAAAGCCAGGGTTTGTTTGTTTGTTTGTTTGTTGTTGTTGTTTGTTTTGTTTTATTTCGGTACCAGAGATTGAACCCAGAGGTGCTTTACCACTGAGCCATATCCCCAGCCCTTTTTTAATTTTTTATTTTGAGACAGGGTCTCGCTAAATTGTTGAGGTTGGCTTTGAACTTGTGATCCTCCTGCCTCAGCCTCCCTATCCGTTGGGATTACAGGCAGGCACCATCACGCCTGGCCAGTGTTCTTTCTTTAATTGAACCTTTTGTTATTCAAAAGGCAAACCTGGGGCTGTGGTATAGCACAGTGGTAGAGCGCTTGCTTAGCATGTATGAGGCACTGGGTTCCATCCTCAGCACCACACAAAAACAAATAAATAAAATAAAGTTATTGTGCCCATCTACAACTAAAAATATTTAAAATATCAATATTTTAAAATAATTAAAAATATTTTTAAAATATTTACAATTAAAAATATTATGCCCATATACAACCAAAAAATTTAAGAAAAAGGATAATATTTTTTTAAAAAGACAAACCTCCCTCATGACAAGGAACCTCATCAGTCTTAGCCTGTATCTTCTGATCCTAGAATAGTCTAAAATGAAGTAGGTGCTTAACATGTTTATTGATAGGAAGGAAAGAAAAAGAAAAAAAGTTGTCCAGGTGTGAGACAGGCCATATTCTGCCCTCCCACCAAGGATAGGAGTTATTTTCTTTTCTGTGGAATAGGTTTGCTCATCTGAGAAGCAGATGGCAAATTGGAATTAGATGTAAAGAGATTTGTTGTGAGAAGACCTCTGGAGGACAAAGAGGAGACAGAGCAGGGGAGGTGGATGAACCTTCAGGCTGCAATGCGGGTCTGCCACCTGTGAAAAAAGAGATGGGAGAAAATAGGTTCAAATCAGAAGAACTTCAGTGAATGATGCAGCTCTGAGAGAGCTTGACAGGCTGATGGGGAGCACCTGAGCAAAGACTGCAAGAGTCCAAGGTTGGAGAGAAATGGCTCAGCTCCAGAACCTCTGCTCTGTTCAAGTCCTTGGTTAATTGCAGCATGGAACGAGCACAACATATTTTTGTGGGGGGGATGGAGGAGTACTGGGGATTGAACTCAAGGGCACTCAACCACTGAGCCACATCCCCAGCCCCATTTGTATTTTTATTTAGATACAAGGTCTCACTGAGTTGCTTAGTGCCTCACCATTGCTGAGGCTGGCTTTGAACCTGCGATCCTCCTGCCTCAGCCTCCCAAGCTCCTGGGATTACAGGCATGCACCACCGTGCCTACCTTTTTGAACTGGCAGATCCAAAGCTGTGGCAGTTGGAGGCTATTAGCCTACTACATTCTTTGCAGCAAACACTTGTTAAGAGAAGTGAAGCCATGTGTCTATATGACTACCACATGAAGAGAAGTTAGCAGGCATAATGGTAAGGAATAGATATACCAGGAAGTATTAGAAAAAGTTTATGTGAAAGATTCCAAAGTAAGCAGTTCAGAACTGAGTATTGTGGCACCACCATTATCAAATAGGACCCTGCCATCTCTAGGCTTTGCCATCTTCAGCTCGTGATTTCTACTTATTGCTTAAAGATTGCAACTCAAGATCCAGCCCTTGTATCTTCATCCCCATCAACTAAATAAGAAAGGAAAAAGAAGATTTCATTCCCTCCGAGGACATTCCCAATACATGGACATGATACTTGTATATACATCTGATTGGCCAGCATTTAATTATATAGATCAACTTTGCTGCAAAGGCAACTGAGAAATACAGCTTTTATTTGGATAGTTAGGGGCCAAATTAAATATTGGAGGATCTATTTCTAAGCAACAAAGACAAAAGAAGTTGGGGGCAACTAGGAATCCCTGCCCCAGAAGGACAGAGCTGTCTCTGCTCACATGTCTCATTGGCCCTGTTTGCTCAAGTATGATTGTAAATGGCTTCCCTTGGAATCACAGTGGGATTCAGTGACCTTGGTATAAATAAGGCTGAGGGGGTAACTAGTTTCTAAGCTGGTCAGACCCATGATACAGATTATTGAGGATGTGAAAACCTCCATGTGTGAAAAGAATGATACATGTTAATCCACCCAGCACAGGGGTGCAGTAATAAGCTCATTTAAAAGGCTTGCAGAGGCCTTTCAAAACACAGTGGCATGATTGAACACCCAGTGGGGTTAATCCTATTAGACTATCACTTCTGATCTTTAATGACACAGGCTTTTTCCTTTATATGCTTTCTTCCTAGAATTATTCAATTGATTTTTGCACTAGCCTAGGAAATTTTCTTGAAAAATTTGGTCAGTTTACTCCAGATGCCTCATATTATTTTAACACCAAAATGTAAGGAGAATTGAAAACTACTTTAGAGTAATATGAGATCTCATATTGATTTACCCAAAAGTATTCTTTCGTCTGTATAAAATAAGATATTTAGACTGAAAAGCATGAAAATTGAGTTTTTTAAGTGTTCTAAAAATTAGATTTCCGTTGGCTTTTTAGGGTGCTGGAACAAATGAAGATGCCTTGATTGAAATTCTAACTACCAGGACAAGCAGGCAAATGAAAGAGATCTCTCAAGCCTATTATACAGGTAATCCTGTTTTCTACTTACCTATACCACTGTTCACATATACAGGAGCCAAGGTGCTTTTACCATAATTCCACCAATTTCTTCACAAGGCATTTTGAGAAGGCAGGAGTTATAGAAAGGAGGGTACATCCAAAAATGTGTTGTGGATTTTTAGAAAACATTAGAATATGATATGAGCTAGAAACTGCTGCATAACAATGACATTAACATTTTACATTTATAATATTCCAGCTGCAGTGGAATTTGCTTTCAGCGATCACTTAATTGAATGAACCATTTTCATCAATGTAAGAGACTCAAATCATTGTATATTACTATTACATGTTAAAACCCACTCAGATTAGACTCCTAATTTTCAGTGGGGGAAATGAGATGGGCCATTTAGAGGATATGTTAACATGTGGACTCAATATAGTTAACTTAAGTCCTAAAGTTCTGTAAAGTCTTTACAGTGCAATTCTGACTCCACACACATAGTGTGACTTCACATGTTAAGTGGAAGTCCTTATAAGGCTGACCTTGCTTTAGACACCATCCTACAAACTCAGGGATTCTCAGGCTGCTCAGGGTTCTACAAATCCAGAGTTCTCATTGCCCCTTCATGTTCAATATCTTGATAGAATGACTAACAGAACTCAAGAAAGTGTTCTACTTACAATTATAGTTTTATTATAAAGGATACAACTCAGAGCCATTCCAATGAAGACATATAGGGAATGGTCTGGAAGAATCCAATGTGAAGCTTCCCCCGTCCCAGGCCATAGATATGTAATTACCAACCAGAAAACTCAGTTGATCATTGGTAGCCATAGTTTTTATAGGGGTTTTATTTCATAGGCATGCATGGTTGATTGAGTCATTATTCAAGTGATCTAACTCAATCTTCAGCCCCTCCATTTCCCAGATGGGGCTGATGTCATGTGGCTCAAAGCCTCAACCCTCTAAGCACATGGTTGATTTTTTCTGATGTGACTGCCCTCTATTTATGAGTCATCGAGTTAGCATAAACTGAGGGGACCACCATGAATAACAAAGACGCTCTAATCACTTGGAAAATTCTAAGGATTTAGAGGTTATCCCCTCTGGACAAGAGACAAAGACCAGCTCAATTCTTTATTATACCAGAGCCACCTATAACCTTCTCCAGGTACTTTAAGGGAGCCATGTTTTCTAAATTTGTGTCACTGGAAGGTCAGCTGTGTATCAAAGGAGTTTTTGCTATGTGAAAAGCTCAAAGAACAGGTATCCTGGACCTCAGATGGGAATTAGAGAGTTTACTTTGGGAAATTCTCACATAAGGTAAATACCTTAATGACAGGTGACTATTTTAGTATTGATATACTAGTTAGAAAAATATATACACCATGGATATTGTAACAGAGTTTAATATTGAGAATTGCTTCTCTAATATGGAGAAATGAAAACTCAAGATGGAAACACAGTGGGTAATACAGTATATAACCCTCAGGACTGGGACAACAAAGGGAAGAGGTTGAAGTCATCTGAAACTAAGAGGGACATCACCTGCCTAGTGTTAGTACCTCCATGGCTCAGAGGACAGGCATAAGGAGGATTCCAGACCTCTGGGAATAGGAGTCCACCTGGCTGTAACTTGACCGTGCAAATGTCATTTCTAGGAGACAATTGCTTCTTCCAGGGTGAAAGGTTTTTGCTGGGTCAACACTGACATGAATAGCAGGCAAATATGCCTCTACTTCCCCTACTGGTGGACCCTAACAGGAATGGGTGAATTTGAAGTAGATAGAATTGCTTGTTAATAGGCATGGCAGGTATTTAAAATATTTGATTTAAAATATTTCAGCTCAACAAGTTTAAATATTTAAAAAATATCAGCAGAGCCAGATGCTCTATCCAAGTGGCTTGTTACTGCCTGGTGTCTCTTAGAAGCTCACTGTTCTATGAGCAGATCTGTCTTTGATAGCTCCCTGTAACCTAGCATTTATGTACCAAGTATCCCAGGATGTAAGTTCTACGAGTAGAGATTCAAGTCTGTTTTGTTCTCTGCTCTATCCCCACTGATTAAAATAGTGGAAAGTTAAGTTCAAATATTTATTGAATGGATGTCTTCAATGGATGTTGAATTGGAGATCTCAAGAGCCAAGTGAAAGTTGAAGCATTTAGGACTATGTTTTGCAAATAAATAACAAATGATAGTAGCTTAAAGTTACCACAGTCTCTTTTTCTATGTGAATTAAGCGAAGGCTATAAGAAATAAAACTGCAACTAGGTTGCTTTGATGACTGAAAACCAAGGAGGAAATAGTCTCAATCTTGTAGAGTCAAGCTTTATTTATAGAGATTCAGGACACAGTACAGCCTGAGGGACCCAGCTGTTTTGTCACTGCCTCTGTTCCTGTCATTGTTGTTTCTGAGGATCTTGACACTACCAAGAAGCTTCTTTTTCCTTACCAAATAATTTTGGCTACCCAAGGCTTATATTTGTGCATGGTGTTGAGTTGTTCTTGTCTTATTTTCTGCGGATCTTTCACTTCGTCCTTATTCTAATGTCTTTGCCTCTTTTTCTGTGTAGCTCACTCCATACAAGATTAGATTCAAAGGGTTCAGGAAGACTGTGATAGGGAGCTTTCTTTTGGGCAAAGCTCTGTCATCAGGTCACCTCTTAGCTGTTGGCCATCTGTTTGCTGGTGCCAATCCTGTTGCAATCAGCTGGAGTGAGTATCATGTAATGTGAAGTGGTAATCCATGTGTAAAAAATTCATCAGAGCAGACTATCCATAAAGAGACCAGGCATCTCGCATAGCTTATTTGGTACAGTGACATAATAGTCTAATAAATAGAGAGCAGAATACTGGACTTTCCCCAGAATTCTAAAGTTAACATATCTGAGAAAAACTGAATCAGGGATCAAGAACTCATTCGTGTTCAGGTGCCTACAGTGTTAAAATCTCATGTTCATTTTTCTATAATGCCTCAAAATGGATAAAGTAGTTGTCAACTTGGATTGAAATCATTTTCATTTTAATAGTCTAACTTTCTGTAAAATATCTGGGATAAAGGTAGGCATGGGGAGGCTACATGAAATAACTAGAAAGTCTCATATAGAGCATTCTAAAATTACAAAATATTTCCTCAAATTCTACAAAAAAAATCCTCATTCTTTAACTTGACGTTTTTAAGTTTAAAAAAAATTCTAACTAAACTGATGTTTAACTCCAACAACATAATGGCTTAGATATAATGGTGGCTGCTAAATGTTGTTATCATTCAGATAAATAATTTACATTTATAATGGATTTTGCTTATATGAATTGCTCTGAAAAATTATAGATTTCATTTAAAAGATACTTACTGAAATTACACTAAGGAAGTTTCCATTTCAGCACAGTTTTTCTATTAGATAATGTCATATCACTTTCAATAACTGTCTTTCATTGCTTTAAAATGATGAGCATGCATATGGCTAATTTATATAGAGTTCTTGAAAATGATGCAGACAGTTCAGATTGCCACCTGGTGTCACCTATATCCAGATGTGTGTATTGACTGCAAGAAGGTGACTGTTTCCTGGATGGATCAGAACAGAGAGTTAAGATTCATGGGCAGAGGCTGGGTGTAACTCAGTGGCAGGGTACTTGCCTAGCATGCAGGAGGCCCTGAGTTTGATCCTCAGCACTGCCAAATGAGATGGAGTGATATAATTACTGCATATCATAGGCCATGCAAAGGGTGCTATAACTAGTTCATACTAAAATACATGAACATACAGTTGTCATTTGTTAAGGGAAAATAATGTTTTAGCACAGCTTTCTTATTTTTGAGCAATATTAGATATAACTTAAGATATATTGGTTAAGATTGAGGTTGGGTTCAATAAAAGAGAAACATTACAGGGGCTTACATAAGATAAAAGATTATTTCTATTATATGTAGAAGTCTGGAGATGGGCAATTCTAAGACTGGTATGATAGTTCCCAGAACTTTCGGGATCACAGGCCCTTCCTGATTAGTTTTTTTTTTTTTTTTTTTTTGGCCATGGCTTAGATGCAGTCCTTATCTTTATAGTCCAAGCTCCAGGTATTAATCCACATAGAATTTTTTTTAAAAAAGACCTGTAGCTTCATCCTTGTCACCTTGGAAAAGCTGCTAAACTATTAATCACTGTGTGACCCAATGGGGCCACTCCTGGCTTTCTTTATTTAGAAGGCTCATAACCAGTGATAAGTTGGTAAGGCCAAGGATGAGATGTATTCACAGGCATGTTAGAGAGGAAGTGATTCAAGTCATATCTCAAGGAGGGACTAAGCCAAGCATGGCCTATCACTTTAAAGAAATTTCCCAGTGAAGTCACGTATGTCTGCACACATTTCACTGTGAAGAACTTAGTTATGGAGCTGTCCCTAGATACGAGGGAAGCTGAGAATGGAATTTTGGGGTTACGCACATTGTATCTTGCTAAAAATTAGGTTTCTGTTAATATGAGGGAAGGAGCTAATGGAAATTGGAAGGGGAACTAGCAGGTTTCTACCCTCTATTTTCCTTGGTTCCAGGTCAAATGAAAAGGACCAGATTTGTTCCTAAGTGGCTTTTATTCTTGTTCTTTTGCATCTACCACAACACAGAGTTGTCTCCATCTCACACAATTAGGGCACCCAGAAGTTAAATAAAAATGCAAGATTTATTTGATCAGATACTCATTTCTTGCTAATGTGGGCATTTATACTCTTATTTGCTTGAAAGTAATATTTTTCAGTTTGTCAAATCTTAATTTCATTCTTATTTGATTTCAGTATATAAGAAGAGTCTGGGAGATGACATTAGCTCTGAAACATCTGGTGACTTCAGGAAAGCTCTGTTGACTTTGGCAGATGTAAGGTTTTATTTTTTGCTGTTAAATTGTTTAATAAGCTGCATGCTCAATAATAATTCTTAGGGAGTTAAAAAAAAAAACAACCCTGAGACAATGAGATTGCAATTTTCCTTATGAAATGATTCAGTCATGTTTACATTTGCATTGTCAACAAAATGTTTAACCAAGAACATAAAAACACCCATGGTGGTGTAGCAAAATAAAATCTTGTCTGGTTCTGTTTATGGATTAGAAGCATTTTGACTAGATTTCAGAATACATTAGAAAATGTCCTAATAAATCACCTGACATAAAGTAATTGTTTTTCATTTCTGTTATAAGTGTCTCCATTATTAGAATATGCTTATTTCCTTCTGAACTCCAAAGATATTTATTTCTTAGAAGTTAAGTGAGAAGTATGATACATGAGATATTTTCAGATATGGGTATTAAATTCAGAAATGAGTATCAGTTTCAGAATTTTTTTAAAAAAATGACCTGCAGCTTCATCCTTGTCACCTTAGAAAAGCTGCTAAACCATTAATCACTGTGTGACCCAACGGGGCCACTCCTGGCTTTCTTTATTTAGAAAGCTCATAACTTCAGTGATAAAGTTGGTAAGGCCACGGATGAGATATATTCACAGGCATGTTAGAAAGGAAGTAGTTCAAGTCATATCTCACCAACTTCTTTCAGCTGATTTTCACCGCTCCTAATGTGTGAGAAAATCCCAATCATAGCCTCATCCTGACGGCTGAACAGCACTTGTTCAAGTGAGGTATTTTGTCATTAGGGAATATTTATCCTAATTATGGCTTCAATTAAAATGCTGAAAACCTTATGAATATTGAACCCAGCACCCCAAGTTTATGAAGCATTGCTGCAAACATCTGCTCTCAGAGGCATATGAATATGAGCTGATGTACCCACAGGGGATGGTAGAGGAGGGCTCCAGGGCAGGGCTTTAAACTCAGAGCTGAGCTCTCCTCATACCTTCTCACTCTCTGTCTCTGAACAAGTTACTTCAAAAGCTTTTGAGCATTAGTTTTCACATCTGTGAAATTGAAATACTGATAATACCAACCCCTGAGGTGCTGTAAGGAAAAAGAGTATGTGCAATACTTAAAGCATAGAAAGTGATTAATACATGGTGATAATAGTTCCTATTATTAAGGCTAATAAAAATTAGACTTTTATTATTGGAGCAGAGTGCTCAATTGAAAGAGAACAAGAAGAAGGCAAACTAACAGCTGCGGAGGTCAGCCGCATACCAAAGAGATCAGGCAAAAAATCAGACAGGTGTACAAGAACCTAATGTTTGAAAATGGAAACAAAGTCTTAGAGCCAAAAGTTTTGTTCACCTATAATTTTCAAAATAATTCAGGCAATCTGTTTTCCCTTTCTGTTTTTCATCTTTCTATAATGTGCTAAAGTACTTGTTCATAACCGGACATGCACACCTCACTACCGAGTATTCGGTATTAGAGTTGGTAACTCCAAAGTCCAGAGTCATATTTTCTCTCATTTGTGGAAATTAGAGATGAAAAATAAAAAGGGCAGGGGGGGTACCATGAAATAAGTGGGAGACCAGGAGAATAGAAGTAAGGGACCAGGGAAGAGAGGGGGGGAAGGAAAAGGTAAATACTCCCATACACCCTTCTTTCCTGCTCAGTTTTAACAATCTTTTGTTAATGTGGTCCAACTGTTACAGTTGCTGAGTGGATACTGATATGTTATTATTAACTGAAGTCTATGGTTTGCTCTTTTACGGTTCTAAAAAAAAATTTTTTTTGGTACCAGGGATTAAACCCAGGGGCACTTAACCACTGAGTCACATTCCCCAGCCCTTTTTATTATATTTTTGAGACAAAGTCTTCCTAAGGTGCTCAGAGCCTCACTAAATTGCTGAGGCAGGCTTTGAACCTTCAATCCTCCTGCCTCAGCCTCCCAAGCTGCTGGTATCACAGGTGTGCAGCACCATGCCCAGCAATTTCTATGGGTTTTGACAAATGGGTAATCTCATAATCTTCTATTACAGTATCATACAGAATAGTTTCACTGCTCTAAAAGTCCTCTGTGCTCTGCCTGTTTATACCTGCCTCCCCCTTACCCCTGGAAATCACTGATGTTTTGCTATCTCTGTAGTTTTGCCTTTTTTTCAAATGCCCTACAGTTGGAATCATATACTTCATAGTCTTTTCTGACTGGCTTCCTTCACTTAGTTAGATGCATTTAAGTTCCCTCCGTATCTGTTCATTTCCAGATGAGTCATGTCTTTTTATCATTGAATGATATTCTATTGTATGGAATATTTGTTTCACTGACTGGAGGACATATTGGTTGTTTGAGGAATTAAAAATAAAACTTCTATTAAACATTTATGTGAAAGTTTTTATGTGGACTTGTTTTCCACTCATTTCAGTAAATATCAAGGTGTGCTATTGTGGTATCATACAGTAAGAATATATTTAGTAATGTAAGAAATTACCAAACTGTCTTCTAAAGTGGCTATACTATTTTACATGCCCACTGGCAATAAGAATCCAAGTTCCTATTGTTCCACATCCTCACCAGTATGTGGTGTTGTCAAAGCTTAGGATTTTAGCCATTCTAATAGATATATGGGGGCATATTACTGTTTTAATTTGCAATTTCCTGATGGAATGTGATGATGAACATTTCTTCCTGTGCTTTCTTGCCGTCTGTACCTTTTTGACAAAGTGTCTGCTCAGATCTTTTTCTCATTTTTTGATTAGGTTGTTTGTTATCTTACTGAGGTTTAAGAGTCCTTTACATATTTAGGACATAAATCCTTTATCAGATATGTTTTGTAAATATTTTCTTGGTGGCTTATCTTTTTTATCTTCTTAACACTTCTGAATATTCAGAGGAGGTTGAAGCCCCCAAATTTATGTGATTTGCTATAGATATTATGACAAGTCAATGGCAAAGCCAGAACTGGAGCTTGGAATCCCCAATTCCTCTCTGTTTCTTGGCCTCTGCTAGAGGAAAACCATCAAGATGTCCTGCTGGTTGGGGTAATGAGTGTTAGAAATCTTCTGTCCTCAAAGGATTGACCTTATTTTAATCATCCCTATTTAGGGTAGAAGAGATGAAAGCCTGAAAGTGGATGAACATCTGGCCAAAAAAGATGCCCAGGTCTGTAACAGAGCAAAGAAAATGTCTCCTTTAACTGTTCTCCCCCTTCCTGTAGACAGGGTGGTACCATCCAGAGCTGTTCACTCCTCTGCTGTCAGGGCAGCAGCCTGGAGACAGGGACTCACCCCACCCCAGCCTCTGCCTTCTCCCACAGAGATGATCATTCCCTTGGCTCCTGCAACCTCCATATTTCTAGTCTGCTAAAAGTGAGAGTCTTAGATAATAGATGATCTCACTGACCTCTAAAAGAAACTAAAGCCCCCACTCCTCTCATCCCACCCCCTGAAAAAGAGAGAGAAGGAATTGTGTCTGTTACGACACATAAGTCTTCTTCTCCTTGTCAATAGATTCTCTATGATGCTGGCGAGAACAAATGGGGCACAGATGAAGATAAATTCACTGAGATCCTGTGTTTAAGGAGCTTTCCTCAACTGAAACTAAGTATGGACTCACAATCCTTTTTGTTTTATATTGTTCTTGCAAAGTTTTTAGGTTCAATATACAGGTTTTGGGAAATGCCGTTAAAAATTATGAACTCTATTCCAGTTTATGTATCAACATTTCAGGAAACAAACCAGGCAAGCTATATTCTAACTCAAGGCAGTGCTCACTGACGCTCCTCTTTGTTTTTCCCTAAAGACCAAGTAGATTACTTAGTGAGTCATGGGAAATAGCTGGTAGAAGGAGATGGAAGAGAAGAAAAGAGAACAGAAAGGCCTGAACAGAAAGGGAAGGAGGAGCCTGGCTTATTGCTGCCACCCCACCTCTCTGTAGTTTGCCACTTTCCAGAAAAACCAAGCATTGCACATGAATTTTTGTTGGTTGATTAATGCTGATTCATGTCCAGCTCTCTCTGATATGAAGGCAAATAGGGGAATGAGGAGGACCAGATCTTTTTGTCAGAGCAACAGTTATGTAGAGCTGCTGAGCACCTACCCTCTCTGCATGCATCTCCCATCTTCTGGCAGCAGCCAGAAGCCTGAACTGCCTTGACCTGTGAACATCTTTGACTGTGGCTTCCAGGTGTCAGGTTAGAGAGCATCCATGGTGCCTGACTAACCTTATGTTGAGCTGTTGGAAAAATGAGGAAACATAAGGTTATTACTATGACTTTTCAACTCTAAAATGAGTCCTTCCTTAATTTTGGCATTAGCTGATTTCAAAATTATAAACTCTGTTCCAGTTTATGTTATAAACTGTTCCAGTAATGGTGGATATATTATAGTTGTTTTATTAATATCTTTGTTTGAAAAACAAAAAATCAAATGAATCCAGATATCTCCCTAAAAGGTTTTTTTTTTTTTTTTCAAAATTTACTTGGAAAAAAATTTACTTGGTTTATAAAATATGCTTGTATACTTGGTGACATATGTACAAGTTTTGCTTGGGGCAAATACTGATCAAGAAATTCAAATGCCTTCTGGTGGATGTAAAAATAGGCCATGCTGCCTTAGGAAATGGTTCACTCAGCACAAAAAAGTCTTTATGATTAAGACTTAAATTATTGAAATCTTAATCATTAATATTTTTTATCAGATAAAACACTGGACTAATGACCACAGAATTATTTCCCAGGGGCTGCTATAATTTTAAAAAGACCATAATTAAATTAATTATAATTTAAACTTTCAGGTAATTTTAAATGTTTCAGCCTGGGAGGAGGGAAGAGAGATCATTGAAGTTCAGATTTTATTGTATTCAAAGGAGTTTTTGATCTTGCTACTTGGTCTGTTGCATAACAAATTTAAAAACTAAATATATTCAAGTGTGGTCAGTTGGGGTACTTTAAATATTTTTGTGGTACTACTTTTTAGCATTTGATGAATACAGAAATATTAGCCAGAAGGACATTGAGGACAGCATTAAAGGAGAATTATCTGGGCATTTTGAAGACTTACTGCTGGCCATAGGTAAGCCCCAGAGTGCTAATAAACAGAATTACTTTGCACTTCTTTTAACTCAGTCAAGGTGAGCTCCTTTCATGTAAGAATCCTGACTGATCATCTTTATGCTCCACACAGCCTCCAGCATAGTCCATGGTAGAAACAATTGACTCAACAAATATTGTTAAATGATGCATGAAGAAGTAATCTTTTTACCTCTTACTTTGCCTTTTAAATTTATATTTGGCTTGTCGCTATGTTTAGATTGTAGTCTCCTTAAAAGCTAAAATATTACGTTTCTACTGACATTTTTATTTGAGGCTTGTTGAAATCTAAGACTTAAGCCAATTTGGTATTTCACTGTATTTGGTTATTTTTGAAAGGTGTCAGTGGTCTCCCAGAGTAAAACCAAGGTCAACTTGAGGTCTCTTCTTCTATGGTGGAGTGAGCAGGGGATATGTCAAAAAGAAAGTAAGTTTCAGGCTGGACCTGTTACTATTTAGACACATGCATTAACAGGCAGTCAAAAACACAGTTATATAAGCATGAAGTCTCAGCAGTATGTCCTTTCAGGCACCAGGAAAGAACCTTTCAAGAAAGGTGCATTCAAAGGGATGAGATACTGCTCAAAGAGAGGATTCTTGTATATGTTGAAAGCAGGATTCCTAATTCAACAAGCTTCAGATGTGGGGCTTTCAGGATTTGCTGGATTAATCTATGGATAGCTAAATGGTGCTAGGAGATATGATCTACTTGGAGGAAGGAGGTCAATAGGGGGATGCCCTGGAAGCATTTACAAGTTCCCTGGCACTTTTTCTATGTCTCTGCCTCCCAGTGTCATAAGCTGAGCAGCTTTCCTCTGCACTGTCCTTCTACCATGACATTCTGCGTCACCTTGGGCCCAGAGCAATGGAAGTCAGCTGACCACAGACTGGAACTTCTAAGATTTGTGAACCCAAAGGAAACTTTTCCTTACTGGGTATTTTGGTCTCAGTGCCAAAAAGCTGACAATACAAGACACTTATGTTTATGGTGGCCACTGGGCTTACCCCGTACTCCTTCTCCATGGTGCCAACACCTGGAACACACATCTTGTTATTTCAGCAGAGAGAAGCAGTTTCTAATGTCCATCACAGTAATTCACAGCACCTCTGGTGACTATGTTCCTATGTTACTAAGTTATTCCAGGGTATTCCACAAGTTATTCCCCTCTGAAGTGGAGCCTAGGATTCATTATTTAGATGTTAATGTTTACCCCTGGAGGGTGAACTCCTAATAGACTAACTTAAATTTTATTTTTAAATAACTTATCATATTCTGGGCACTGTGCCAAACTCTTTATAAATATTAACAAATTTAAGCCTCATAATAATCCTGTGAAGTAGGTACTATTATTATCCCCTTTGTGGAGATGGTAAATCTAAGGCACAAAGAGATTAGGTGACTTCCCCAGGTTACCTGGGAGAGCTGAAATTCTACCTCAGGCCATTAGGATCCATAGTCTGTGATGTGAACCAACCATCTGAGGTGCTACAGTGGAGAAACAGACTGAAACACAGTCTGTGCTATAGTATTTTAAAGTAAATGACAGAAAATGTACTAGAGAACAAGCATCCTCGAAGTTCCAGGCCCCATTCTAAGGGCTTCCTCCACATATGATATTTCACTTCTGTCTTTTCAGTGCCAAGAATAGGGCTCTTTATCCAAATGCTAACTCAAAACAACAACAACAACTTTTAACTCAACTGTTAAAAGATAATCCAAGAAAGGGAAAAACTTTTAATTAAAAAAACTTAAAATCAGTTTTCATAATTAGTTCAGAAAAGGTTCCAGTGACAATGAGGTAGCCAGTTACTTTTTTTTCCCATTTCATACTGTGAATCTTTACATTAATTTTGCTGTTTTGCCTGCTCTTGCTAAACTGTAATATTGGAAAAACTTTCTTGAGATGAACAAACCCTCACTCACTGAGTGTTAATTAGCCCTCTGCCACTGCAACAGAATATCTGAGATAATCAATTTAGAAAAAGGAGAGGTTTATTTTGAGTTTTAGAAGTTTAGTCCATGGTCACTTGGGCCTGTGGCATTACTATATATCATGGTGAGAGTCATGGTGGCAAAGGAGGCCTAATCACCTTATGGCATCTAGAAAGCAAAGAAAGAGAAGGAAGGGGCTGGGGTCCAATAATCCTTCAAGAACACTTAACTTCCTCCCACTAAGATTCCACCACCTCCCAATACTACCATAGCTAGAGACCAGGTCTAACATGTGGGGTTTCAGGGGACATTTCAGATATGAGCTGAGAGGCATTCTTGGAAGTATATATTGAATGGAGAATTAAATTTAGGCCATAATGTACATTATTTTATCAATTAAAATTTTAAAAAGACTTAGAATTCAACAATTCAACTTTTTTTTTTTTTTTTGTACTATGGATTGAACCCAGGGCACTTTACCACTAAGCTACATCCTAAGTCTTCTTTTCTTTTCTTTTTTTTTTTTTGGAGAGCAGGTTGCCCAGGCTGGCCTTGAAACATGCCATCCTCCTGCCTCAGTCTCCCGAGTCACTAGGACACTAGGATTACAGGCATGCTGCACCATGCTCAACTTCAACTAGTTTAAATTTTGAAATATGTCACATTTTAATTCACTATATCAGAATACAATTGGAATGAAACATTTTTAGAATTTTTTCATTGAAATAATAAATAAATTTTTTGAGATATAATTTACATACCATAAAATTCACCCGAAGTGTGCAATTCAGTAATTTTTAATATATTTACGGAGTTTTGCAATCATCACCACAACCTAAGTTTAAGACATTTTCGTCATCCCTCAAAGAAGCCCTGTACTATTGGCAGTACCCGTTGGCCATCACTCCCCATTCTGCTTACCTTCCAGATTCTGGAAATCATTAATCTGCTTTCTGTCTTCATAAATTTACCTATTCTGGATATTTCGTATTCAAGAAATCTAATACAGTATGTCAGCATATGGTTTTTGGCATGAAACCATCTGAGCATTTCATCTTAGAATTGTATAATAAATAGGAGCCTACTAGTTGTCAAATAAAACCAAATCCAGGCTTAAATAGAGATTTATTCAAAAAGACTCTTACAATAGGGAGAACCCTTTGATCTCAGAAATGTGCAAGAATCTCAAAATCAAGCAGAAATTTCTTCCCTTTTATAAAGAGGATAAGCAGACTTAAGCAGGAATTATTAAGGGTGAATTGGATGAGCAGGGGGTCATGATCATTAAGGTTTGAATGGATGTGTGTCCTGCTTGCTGGATTCTTGGGATAAGCTGATGAGGGGCATGGTCTTCACATTAGTGCATGCCCAGGATTGGGGGCAAGTCAGAGTTGAGGGGCCTATGAGAAGAGAGGCCTGACTGAAGTTTGGTCAAGACAATGAACAGGGTAGGGAAAGGGCAATTGTGAACTCTTGGTTTTAGTAATTAACTTTATTATCCTTCCCAAGTTTCCCTATCTATGCTGTTGGGTGCTAAAAAATACTTCCTTACCACTAAAATATACTGCCACCTCCCCACACTTTCAGACAGGAAGAATAGATCTGGTACTCAAGAACGTAAAGCAGAGAGCAAGCTAAAAGGAGAGAAAGAATTCTGAAAAGAAAGGATTGTACAAATCTAGTTATGGTCTGGGTTGAAAGACTCAATAAGATAAAAGAGGCTATAATGATTTTTGATCAAATTATTAAGATTTACTTAATAAGAGTTTGAGAGAATTTACTTAGCACCAATTCAAATGGCTAGTTTCTTGTCAGACAGCTTCACACACTGAATAGTTTTCAGAGTTGTATTTCCCTTAAATCACTTACCCGAGGTGATTAGAAGACACCAAGGCTTTCCACTCTCTTTAAGAAATTCTGTTAGCCCCTATGAGACAGTCAAGATTTATTCTTGTCCTGAGACCCAAAATCCTTTATAAAAGCCATTCACTTTCTGTGAGTTTACTACCCACAGATCAGATTCAAGATTATAAAAATAATTGTGCTGCAGTAAATAGGTTTGTTCCCTGTAGACTTCTGTTTCTATTTTCACTTTATTTTAAGGATAATTAGTTTGCTCATGTTTTTGGCACTTTCCTATTTCCGGTTTTGTTGCTGCTTTACTTGTTATTTCAAAATAAAGATGTTGAAAGATGATAGTATTTTTTAGATGACAGAATTTAAATTACAGGCACTACCTCTAATGTAGTTACTCCAACCAGCTTATAAATTGTAACTCAATCATTTTAAAAGAAAATACTTCCATGAGAGAAAAAAAAAATGGTTTTAAATTGAACTCTAGTGCCCCTTTTTACCTAATGAGTTATTTGGAGCCACATCTCTGCAGTCGTTAGGCCCAAGTTATTCATCAGTGGCCAAAGATGTTGGGAACTGAGTGATGTACACCCTAGGGAATTATCAGTGTAAGCGTAGGTGTTCAGTGTGTCTGGGATATAGAGATGAGTCAGACACCGTGGGAGTTTCTTTGGCAGGTAATTTTATTTTCCCCATGGCTGAAGATAATTACCATGCTAAAGTTCTGTGCAAATATGACATTATAAAGCTTTGAAATTCGGGTTAAGCAGACTTTCTTTCATTCTAAATAAAAGCCAGTTGTGGGGAGAGGATAGAGTGGTGTAACAATCCCAAGAACCTTCTTTTTAAAAACATATTACCATAGATTAACCCAGTTTCTATTAAATGAAGCCAACCATTGTTTTGCTTTGTATAACAGTTCATTGTGCGAGGAACACACCTGCGTTTTTAGCTGAAAGACTGCATCGAGCTTTGAAGGTAGGTCTGGAAATTTCATACACATTCTTAGCGTTTCTCATGGAGAATATAAAAAAAATTGTTTAATATTGATGGAATGTCATATCCCTTTTCCACTTCACTGAGTTCCCTTTTGTAGCTAATCTGTCTACTAATTTGTCTCATTGTTCAATACAGAGGATTCCAGTTAATATAGAGACAGCTACAGCGAATTGTTGGCTAAATGTTTATTTCCCTCATTACACAATGAGCACAGGCAGTGAGACTCGTTTTAGAATGCCAAACCTCAGACTTAACCCCTGAGATCTGGTGGCTTCTCAAGCAGCCTCACTTAAAATAAACCAGGCTGAGTCAGCAACCTTTACAGAATATTGAAGCCCTGTGTTTTCATGTCTGTCTTTGCTGCTAGATGATGAGCTTCATGAGTCATGTTCTTATGTATCTTCAGGCCCCAGGACAGGGCCTGACACATAAAAGATGCTTACCTTGATTTCTTTACTTGACATTTCCTGCGCTTTCACATGTACCTTCAAAGTAATGTCCAAATAAGCACTTGATTTCTCTCCCCTCACTCTCCCCACTCCCCAAACCTCCCCACTCTGTGTCCAGTCATCTCAGTGGATAACCCCAATAGGAGCTGCCCTTGCCCAGCGCATTGAAAATGGTACCATTCACCCCCAATCTTGTCCAATCCCCTCAGCCTTCTTTCCATTCCCTGACTATGCCAAAGCTACTCCTGCATCCAAGGCTTTGCATTTGTTGTCCTCTCTGCCTGGAATGGCCTTCCTCCAGATCTCTCTGTGGCTCCTTCTCATCTTTTTAGATCTCAGCTCAGATGTCCTCTCCTGGAAGAAGTCTTCCCTGATTATGCTATGTCAGGCGGTTCCCTGTCAGTCCCTCTCCATTCCATTTGTCTGCTTTATTTTCTTCACAGTTCTTATTAACATTTACTTATTCAATTAGGTGATTTGCTTTACTGTATCCACCTATTAGAAATAAGCTGCATGAGGACAGGTATAATCTGTGTTATTGACTGCCATATCCAGAGTATGTGGAACAAAGCCTGGGATACAGCAGATGCTCATAGGCATTTGCCAGATGCATAAATAAATGGAGTCAACACCAACTGAACTGCTCAGCTTAAAATTTTACCCTCTCCTTCTCCATTATCCTTAAGCAATGCATCATTATTTGGTCAATTCCCTTATTAAGCATCTCTCAAACCTTCCCATTTTCTCCATCCTTACTGCCACTATTCTAGTTCAGTTCATCATTGTCTGTATTACCACAGTTATCCCATGGGGGGGTCCCAGAGACTCTAGTTTTATTTTCCCTTGTCTTCATTTTACTCCTGCCTTGCAATCTGTTCCACATATTGCAGTCAAAGCAATCTTCGAATCCACAAATGTGATCTGATCTCAACATTCTTATGCTTAGAATAATGTAATCGTTCTCCACATTTGGGATCCAATTAGAGCTGCATTTCATGGTTAACAAGGACTGGCCTTTCCAGACACATCTCTTGCTATCCTTCCTTGTTGTTGATGTACCCTGGAATGTGGCATTCTTTCTTGACCTAAATGTTCACTTACAATACAGCTTTCATTCTTCTATTAGAACATCCTTTCCTCTATATGAACCCACTCCTATTTCCCCTGGCTGATTATCTAGGCTTCATTACAAATGGCACTTCCTTGGACAGACTTTTCCTAATCTTTAATCTTTCTTATCACTAATGTATACTTCCATGGCACCCAATATTTCCCGTATCAGACCATTTTACAGTGGCCTGCTTTCTTGCCTGTATCCTTTACAAAACTGGAAGTTTACCAGGGATGGCTCCTCTGTTCTTCAGGATTTAGCATGGTTCTGGCACAGAGCAGGGGCTCAATAAATATTTGTTGAATAAATGAATGGTGGAGTTTGGTGGTAAATAAATGAAGAAGAATCACTTTGTGCACATATAGTTTATAGATATAAACATAGATCTACATAACATTTTGTGACCCAGGGGATATGCATTGTCAACACCTGCCTTTCTTAACAGGGTGCTGGAACTGATGAGTTTACCCTCAACCGAATAATGGTTTCCAGATCTGAAACCGACCTTTTGGACATTCGAGCAGAGTTCAAGAAGCATTATGGCTATTCCCTATACTCAGCAATTAAAGTAAGTTTCTGCTAAAAATAGCCAATGTCTTTTGCCCTTCTTGATTCATCCTCTTTCTCTAATATCACTTAAAACACAAAGATATATGACTTAAATTTATTTCTTCTTGTCAACGTGTAAATGTGTTTTTTGAATTTAAAATAATTATAGCAAAATGTCCTTAAACATAGTGTCTGATTTTTCAGCTGTAAAATTCCAGGTGTCTGATAGACAACACTTCCTTTTTTCCTTTTTCTTTTCTTGTGTGTGTGTATGTGTGTGTGTGTGTGTGTGTGTGTGTGTGTGTTTTACTGGATTTTGAACAAAAGGCCTCCCCCATGCATGCTAGGCAAGCACTCTACCACTGAGCTACATCCCCAGCCCCTCTCATCAAATTTTTAGGTGTACTGGCCATCAATTTTTCTTCCTTAGTGAAACACATGTGCAAGTTGTTTGCCTATTACTTATACTGCAATGTTTTTACTTAGTTCAGTGTTTAGGACAATGTAAGGGAAAATTACATATTTTAAATTTCCTCTTTGTGGGCTCGGGTGTATCTCAGTGGTACAGTGCTTGCCTAGCACATGCAAGGTCCCAGCACCACAAACAACAATGACAACAACAATACATTTCTTCTTTGTTGTATACTAAAGACGGCATGGTTCTGCAGCGTCAGTTCTTTTCATTGCAGAGGTGAGACACTTTCTCATTTTTAACAGTTGTATATCATCCCATTGTTTGAGTATTTGTACCAATGACATCAACAGATGTTTCCGATTCCATGCTGTTATAAACAGTGTTGCAATGTGCACACATGATTTCATAAGGCGCAAGTGTGTCAGAGGTGTAAATTCTCAGAAGCAGGATTGCTTAGACAAATGTAAGTGCATTTTTAAATTTTGGTAAATGTTACCACTTGACCTCCATTTTCCACTTCTAAGAAGAAATTGTTTCACTACAGCCTTGGAACAGAAAGTTATTTTTGACCCACAACCAAACTTTTTTTTGTTGTAACAATCTGAGAGGTTAGGAATTTATATCTTCAGTGTAGTTTCAAAGTACTTTTTTTTTTTTTATCCTGGGTGTGAGACTGAACATGTTTTCATGTTTAAAATGCCATTGGTATTTCTTTTTCTATGCTGTATCTCTCTATATTCTTTGTCCCTCTTCTTTTGGATTTTGTTACTTTGGGTCCATTTCTGAGAATTTTTTTTTGGTACCAAGAATTGAACTCAGGAGCACTTGACCACTGAGCCACATCCCCGGCCCTATTTGTATTTTATTTAGAGACAGGGTCTCACTGAGTTGCTTAGTACCTCACTATTGCTGAGGCTGGCTTTGAATTCGTGATCCTCCTGCCTCAGTCTCCTGAGCCACTGGGATTACAAGCCACTGAGACTTCTTTTTATGGAAGGTGGATTAGCCTTTTATCTTATAAATATTTTCCCCAATTTGTTATTTGATCTTTTACTTGACTGGAGGTATTTTTTCCAAGCAGAAGTCTTAAATTTTATTTCATTGAATTTATCAAATTTTTATAATTTCTTGGTTTTTTAAGCAGATTGGTCTATTGTATTTCTACTGTTTTGGAGAACAACCTTTCTAAAATGTGTTATACTGCTTCCTATTTTAAAGAATGAATCTGATTTTCATTGTTTTCAGATCTCAGTTTATATAATTATATACATAGGAAGATCAAATAAATTGCAAATTAATTATAATTTAATGAGGAAGTAAGACTGGCAAAATATGTGCAAGAAGCTTCCATACCTTAAGGCCATGGTTGAAAGACATAGGAACATGGCAACTGGTAAATAAATGGCAAACTAAGGGATTAGCCACAGACTTGCTGACAGTCTTATTTTGATTCATTTTTCTACCTTGGCCCCCACATGACATATGAAAGACTTCAGAGTCTCAGTACAAGCTGATTTGCTGGAAGAAAGTGAAGCTGAAATTGAGCCAGGCTGCTCAACCATCCCAATCATCAGGGCCTAACTGACTAGATAGGATAGAATCCAGGGCTGGCTTCCTGCAGGCTGCATGGCTTCCTTGCGTCTGCTTCCCCATCCTCCCTCTAAAAATCTTCATTGGAGAGCTGGACCCAGGTGGATTCCCCAAGGACCAAGCTGGGGTTTGGGGCCCACAGGGGAAGCTAAGAAGGAAGCAGCAGCCCAGCAGCCAGAGCCCAGAGGAGAGCATTCACTCTTGAGCATTGAAAGTCCAAAGCTGGGAGTGGAATCATGCTCTCCAGACACCCAGTTTCAGATGACGATCATTTGTAAACTATGTGCGGATTCTGACCCTGGTTAGCCCCTCTGCAGCTATCTCTTCTCAATTCCCTAGGAGGGTGGAGTCCCCTTCCTTGTGGGAGATGATACCTAAACATGGCCACCAGTGATGCCTGGCTTAAAGCATGTTCCAGTGTCACTGTGAGCAGCTGTGACCTTACCCAAGATAGCCTCCCTTGAACAGATGCAAACATTGGCCTGGCCAGGCCTCTCCACAGCCATCTTGAGAGCATTCCTGCTTCGGAGTCCACAAATGGCTTTTTAATGAAGAATGAATTAACATAATCAGTTTTTTTTTCAACATTTTTTTTATTATTATTTTAAGCCCTAGCCTTTGTGTTTACACCAAACGAAAAGTTTAGTTGACATGAAAGGCAGACTTGAGTCCTACTGCTCTAAGAAATGCTGTTGACCTGAAAGCTGAAATCAGGAACTTTAAAAAGCAACTGACTCTGCCTGGGGCTTAGCACAGATTTCATCAACTATTCACTCTCAATTCTATTTGAATCGATCCTGACACATTACAATAGTTTCAATCATCAGAGGAAGATTCAATAATGTTAACCATATTGTACTTACTAAGGCAGAAAAGTAGACTCATACATTTTATAACAATTGTCAGTAACAAGGTTGACACACAAAGAGGGCTTTCAGTTCACCATCAGCAAACCAGAAAATTCAATTAAGCAACGGCTCTCAGTCCCCCAGTGGTCTGGGTAATTGAGACTTATTGTATTAGAAAACATTTAAACTGTTTGTAGTTTGATAAAAAGAAAAATCCATCACTGAAAAGTTCAGTTTGTGATTTGAAATAATATAAATCCTTTCATTTCTACCACCTCATGTACATTATTGGCTAATCTTATTATGTTTTTCTTACCGACAAGCAGGATCTTTTAAGATGGTTAAGTTTCTGAAATCCAGGAGGCAGAGTTCCACTTCATTTTTTGTCCAAGCCTTTAATTCAGTTTTCTCCCTTCCTCAATACTCTAAATATTTTTCTACTTACTAACACCTTTCTTATGTGATGGTTGATGGAAAGGAAAGGAAGAACAGATGTTAAAAAAAAAAAAAGCAAATTTGTATCTTCTTTTACTTAACAAGAAGATGTTAGTGGAAAATTTGATTGAATTACATTTGGTCAGTAAATTATGTACCTATCTAATAAATATGGCTCCTTAATGGAAAATACAGTAGCTACCCTCAGTAAACTCATAACCTATGTGGAGGCTTGTAGTAGGCATAAAAAATTACATGACAATTGAAACAACATGCAACTAAGTATCAGTAAAGAGAGAAATATAGGAACTGAGAGAAGTTTGGGGCTAGACAGGGAATATTTCTTGGAACAGACAGTGTCTGCTGCCTCTCTGTTCGACAGCATGCACTGAGTATCTCCTATGGGCCAGCTGTTCTGCTGGTCAACATGGTTCCAAGATGAACATTCTGGAAACACAACTATAATGAGAGGCAGGAGGAAAAGAAGCGATAAGGCATTTACTTGATTAGAGTCTATGTCAGGCAATATTAAGAAATAAAATCCAAGTGCCAAGATGAGTTCAGTTATAAAGAGCTTTGAAATCAGGGAATTTGTATTACATTCATTCAGTTTAAAATATCTATTAGATGCATGTAATATGCCAGGTTTAGGGTTACAATTCTAGGGAAGGAACTATATTTCCTGTTATAATTATAAATAAATGTAAAATCACGACTATGGTACTATGAGGGAAAGAGATATTGTGCTATAAGATCACATAACACAAGAGCTTGACTGACAGGAAAGGCTTCTCTGAGGAAATTCTTATTCTGATCTGATAAATGATAATAACAAGGCTGAAGGCTATGGAGGTAGGGCATTCTAATAAAAGGAATTGCAAATGAAAAGATCTCATGGGTGAGATATTTTGATCATAATGAAAAATGAGGATAAAAGAACCAGATCATGCAGGAACTTTTTGATAATGTTTAAGGATGTGTGTCTTCAGCTGAAGAGTAATGAGAAGCTAGCTAGCAAAGAGTTTTATGCAAGACAGGGTCATAAGCATTGAAAAGATCCCTGTGACTATGGAGAATGAATTGAACATGAGCTAGAAGAGATGGAGAATGTGAGTTAGGACAGTCATATTCTAGTAGCTGTGGGTTGGTTGCAAAGAAAGGAAAGGCAAGGATTCGAAAGATTTTTAGTAGATACAACTTGAGGGACTCGGTTTGATATCTTGGTGTGAGGAGTGAGGAACAGGTACCAAGGATGACACCCAGGATTCTAAGTCAGGAAGCAGAATGTGTTGCCATTTCCCAGAAGAGGGTCAGGTCTTATGGCTTCCTCTTTCTGGGGAGTGGGAGAAAGTTCATGAGTCTGAGATGCCTTTGGAACATGTAAGTTGAAATGTCCACAAGACTGATAGTGGACTTTGATGAGATAGACTTTGAAAATGAAATATGTCCCTTTAGGAAGAAAATATAGAATGAGAGGAGAAGAAAGCTTAGAATTGAGCTTTAACCTTCACTAACATCTAATGGCTGGCTAGAAGAGGAGGAGTCTGTGAAGGAGAGGAAGCTAGGCCAGGCCTGCGTGTAGAAAGAACAGCACTCAAGGGAAGAAAATGTTTCCAAGACAAAATGAACAGGATGCTATGTCCTGCTGACAGAAAAGTAAGATGAGGGCTAGGAAAATGTTTTTACTCTTGACGGGTATGCTGGTCATGGCACTTGATTTACAAATATAGTAATTAACACCTTGGGTAGAGCTTAATGAATCTGTAGTCACACTAGTGACAAGAGATGAAAACCTAGATTAGATTTGCCGTGGTCAGTTTTGGAAAAGGAATAAACTCTAAAATACCACAATGAAAGAATTGGCAGGATTGATGAAGTGTGAAGAGTGAAAGATGGGCTCAAAGTTGGGAGAAGAGAGAACCATGGTACACAGGCCCACAGAAGCATTTAGTTAGTTTCTTAAGAAAAATAAATATGGCCTAAACCAGGCATGGTGGTGCATGCCTATAATTCCAGTGACTCAGGAAGCTGAGGCAGGAGGATCACAAATTCAAGGTCAACCTAGGCAACTCAGCGAAACCCTGTCTCAAAATGAAAAATACAAAGAGCTGGGGATGTTAGTTCAGAGATAAAGTGCCCCCAGGTTCAATCCCCGAAACAAAAAAAAAAAAAAAGAAAAAGAACAATTATTATGACCTAATTAGAAAGGTATAAATTAGGTTACTCTCATAATTTATGCATATATTTGTTTTTCTCTATTGGTTCTGTTCTTTGCAGTCAGATACTTCTGGGGACTATGAAATCACACTCATAAAGATCTGTGGAGGAGATGACTGAGTCAAGAAGATAATCTCTGAAAGTCACCTGCTCCCAAGGTGGACTTCTCCAATAGCTCTGCTTGCTTCTTTCTCATAGTATTTAAAAGTACAAACAAGTGTAAAATAGCAACTTATTTGCCTAACAGAAATTTTCATTGTTTCATAGCAACAATAACAGCTTATTATTTTAGAGCATCTCATTTATAATGTAATTTTTAAAAATAAATAAATGAAATCTATCAAGTGGTATTAAGGATCTGCTAATACTATCCAAACTATATTTCTGCTTAGGAAGTCAGAATCTTCATATAGATTTAAACCACTGCATATAAAGCAGGGTAATAAAAATCACTGCCTTTGTTAAATGTATGTAATTTGTCTATTTCTTTTTAAAGTCTACCAATATGTATGGTACCTAGGCTATCGACTAATGGTATTTTAAAACATTTGTTATAAAATCTGTTGATGCTTTAGTTTATCTATTACTTTATTAATCACAGTCTTTAAAAAACTAAAAATAAAGATGTATGTGACTCTGTCCTAACCTTTCAAGTTCTGGGAGTTTCAATGCCTAAGTTCTTTCAGACCACAGAGTACTTAAGCTAATGTCTCTGAAGTGCTTATCCCTGTGCCAAACCATATCTAAACTGTAGCAGGTGGGAAGGAAGAATATACAGGAGAAGAAAGCTAGACGCAGGGAACCCACTTAGCAAGTTAGTTCTATAATCAATACCTAAAATGTGACTTGAATAAGATGATGGTAAGGGAGAATTAAAAAAAAACCCACTCAAATATTTAGGAGGAAAAAAAATGGAGTAAACATGGTAATTGAAGTCATCAGGTATCAAGTATGCCCCTACAATTTTTTCTTAAGTGATTTAGTAAATGTGTGTATCCCCAAGGAATAAAGTAGTGCTTATACTCACTGACATTGTTGGAATTCAAGTGCTGTTAGTTAATACGTCCAAGCACACCAAAATGATCATGACAGCACTGCAGGCATTTCTGAGTAGACTTCAGCTCACCTACCACACACCAAGCCTGTGTTGAGTAAGTGTTAGATGCAAAAAAGACACTGAGACACATTTTCTTTTTCCAGGGAAATTTAAGTCTGTTTAGGAAGACCTGCAAGCCAATAAATGTAGCAAGCCCAGTGTGTACTGAACACTCCCAGGGAAATGACATTGTGGACAGGAAGCAGAAATTCAGCCTTTTGAAGGTTACAAACTCAACCAATAGAAAAGAAAGTAGGAACTCCACACAGATGAAAGCACTTGCAGGTATAGAGCTATGAACTTTCATGGTGTGTGCACAGCTTCACCAAAACATTGGTGTGGTTGAGGCTTGGAGTACAGGTAAGGTGAATAAGCAAGGGTCAGATTATTAAGCAAGGAGGAGTCATGGGAGGAACATTCTAGGAGGATTGCAGTTAGGGAAATGACAAGGTGTTGTCAAAATTTAATTGATTAGAGGACACATTAACCCATTTTACATTATTGTAGCAAAATACCTAAGGCTAGATGATTTTATAAAGAGAAGAGGTTTATTTAGCTCATAGTTATGAAGATTTATATGTCCACATCTGGTGATGGCCTCTTTGCCCAGGGAAGCTCAGGGCATCACATAGCAAGAGACAGGGAACTCTCTCTTCTTCCTCACATAAAGCCACAGTATTTAATTATAAGGGGCTCAACCCTGATGACCTCATCTAATCCTTATCACTCCTAAAGGTTCCACCTCTAAACACTTACTAAATTTCTGCTTTTCTTAATACCTCAGAACAGGAATTTCATTTCAACACATGGAGGTGAGCTGTAGCTCAGTGGTTGAAGTATGTGCTTAGAATGCACAAAGCCCTGGGTTCAATCCCCAGCACCACACAAACACACACTAAAGTTCAGCACATGAACCCTTGGGAACGTACTTAACCATATACAAACCATGGCAGGTTGGAATGAAGAAGGTATTGGAGAAGAAAGATAGAGTCAGGGAACCCACTTAGCAACCCACTTAACTAACTTAGCAAGTTAGTTCTATAATCAGTATTAGAAATGTCACTGAAGTAAGATGATGATAAGGAAGCACAACAACAACAAAAATCCTCAATATTTCAGAGACAAAATTGAGCAAACACTGATCCAAAGTCATCATGTATCAAGAATGCTCCTACAATTTTGTCTTAAGTAACGTGGTAAATGCATCTGTCACCAAGGAATAAATCAATAAATATTCACTGAGTGCTTACTCTGTGTCAGGTACAATGTTCAACAGTGTAGTTGATTTTATTTTATTTAGAAGGATTCTTACTCCTTTGCCCCATCTGATCTCAAACTTCTAGCCTCAAAAGATCCTCCTGCCTTGGTCTCCTAAGTAGCTGGTACTGTAGGCATGCACCACCACACCTGACCAGTATAATCTATTTTAAATTGCTAAACTTCAAGCAACCTTACAATATAAGTACTAACTCACAGTACAGAAATGGAGCTTAGAGAAAGGAAATGGTTTTGCCTTCAGAAGAGTCAGGATCTAATCACAAGTAGCCTCACTCCTTTGTCCCAGCTCTGAACCACTATTTGGCCTTAGGATTTTTCCATTCCAGGGTCACTGTTCTTTTCAATCCCAGAATGTGAGCTGCTTGACAGCAGGGATTTTTGTCTGTTTCGTCACTGCTGTGTCCCTGGTGCTTGAAATAGTGCTCAGCATGTAAAAGCCACATGAGAAATCTTTGTCGAATGAATGAGATTCTTTTTATTCTAAGCATTTGAACTATGCAAGTGAATTTGAGTGGCTATTTAAACATGTAATTATACCTCACTTTCCTAGGTGGAGAGCCTTGGTGAAAATTTTATCCATGTACAAAGTACTCTTTCCAAGCTACCCATCACTAACAAGAGAAATATTGTAAGCTGGCCAGGATATTGGAACTTTTTGGAGAAGCAACAAGTTTAAATGCATATGGGATTCCCTTTATGTAACATTAAGTCAAACTCCTAAAAGGGCATTGCAAAGTATTAACTCAACCTTGGCCACATTGTTCAGAGTTGTGGAGAAGGACTCTCTATCCCTGTAGATTTTAACATTAATTGTTCTCTTTTCTCCTGGGAAAAAAATGTTTTGTACCAGTAGAGCTTCCCCACATTTCTTCCTTCCTTCCCCCCTGACCCATCCTGGCTCCCTCCCTCATTCGCCTCCTCTCTCTTCCCTCTGGCTGTCTACCCCTTATGCATTCTTAACAATAGGGTGCCCCATGATGGCCACAGAAGTAGCCTTTATCTCCATAGAAAGGGATGAACCACTAAGCTGTTCTGAATGTCCATGTATACATTGATATCTCTAAATTCCATCGTTGTAGGTGCCCAGTAAATATTCACGGTAGTGATTTATAAGGCAAGGTAGAAGAACTTTCCTGCCAGCCAGACCAGAGTGTTTTAAGGAGCACAGGAAATACTGATAGGAATAACCTTGAAAAGTATCAAATGCTATTAAAATGTAATACACAATTACAGTATTGTATTAGAATATTTTAGCTTTTATTTTAAATTTGAATTGAGGCCTGGGCATGTTGGTACATGCCTGTAATCCCAGTGGCTCCAGAGACTGAGGCAAGAGGATTAAGAGTTCAAAGTCAGCCTCAGCAAAAGTGAGGCACTAAGCAACTCAGTGAGACCTTGTCTCCAAATAAAATACAAAATAGGGCTTGGGATGTGGCTTAGTGATCAAGTGCCCCTGAGTTCAATCTCCGGTACCCTCCAACCCCAAAAAAAGGGCTGAACATGTAACTCAGTTTTTAAGCACCCCTTGGTTCAATCCCTGGTACCCCCCCCCCCAAAAAAAAATCGAATTGAGAACTTTCTATATATTCCAAATACTGTGCTAGATATCTTAGATTTCATATATCACTTATTGTAAACATGTTCTGAAACAAAGCATAGTTATGTGTCAATATATCCCCATTTTATGAATAAGGAAAATGAGAGTTGGAAACCTTAGATAACTAGTCCAACATTGTAAAGTAGGGAAGCCCAGGTTTAGGATTCGGTTCAGTTGAACTTTAAACTTATTTGTGCATGAGTGAGAATGTGAAGGGAGTCGTGATCATGTGAGAGAACAACAGAAAGAAAAACAACAGAGATAATCAGAGGAAACCCAGGAAGCTCTCCTCCTCCAACCCTTCTATTCATCTTTCCTGAGATACTCTGGACCAGCTGGAGCTGCTGAAAGCCTATTTCTGATTATTCTGATAGGATGAAGCTATTTAAAGACAACTGTTAATGATCCTTTTGAAGAACTACTTTTTAAAATACGTAAACACCTGTCTGAATAAGAGGGACAGTATATAGCACAGGAGCAGTTCCAAGGTTAAGTTCATGGGCCTTGGGGTCAGGATGCCCAGATCTGTTGACTTCAGACAAATTATCCTTTGAAGCCACGTATTCCTCACCTTTAAAATGGGGACAGTAATAGTACCTACTTTGAAGGTATGAATATATATATATAAAAGAGAAAACATTTAAAAGGTTTGCAGCTCAGTTAATAACCTCAGTAAATGTTCTCTTAAGCCAAACATAGGACTCTAGGTGTATGCCACCTAGAGTCCCAGCTACTTATTTGTAAAATTTTAATTCTAAAATTTTTATTTTAATTGTAAGACAAACTTACAAGGTAGGTACTACTATTACTGAGGAGGCTGAGATGGGAGGGTCACTTGAACCCAGGAGTTTGAGACCCAGCCTGGGATATATAGTGAGATCCTGTCTCATAAACAAAGAAAGAAAATAAATATTAGCCTATATGATATTATTATTATAGTGTATCATTCAAGGGCCATGTTTTTAGTGCCTCCAATTTCCACAAGGTGGCAGGTCAACTTCAAAGTGCACCCCATGGCTTTGTGTCCAAATGGCAAAGTCTACTTTACTTGCTTCAGAATAACTGGTCTAAATATGAACTGTTTGAATCATCTTCTTTAGGAGATTTGTCACGATCCAGGCATCTAATTGTCACTGTAAACTCTTTCTTAATGGAACCTGAAGATCCTTTAATTTAATCCTCTGGCTTCTCAGGATTCCCAGGACCATCTGCGTTTACATGAAGTATATGTTAACTGCCACAGATAATTGCATAAGTGAGTGCACTCAGATCAGCTTGATAAACACTAAGTTTAGTCCCTGAAGACAATGAAGGAGAAAAATCATGAGCTGGGAAGAATCCTGGGCTCTGTGATTGGCAAACTGCAGAAGAGAAGAGATTTGTGCCTCTTGTTGTAGAGTAATAGAATGTTTGGTCTATAAATCAGGAGTTGCAAAAAAATGGCAAATGAAGACACTGAATAGAAGATTCTCTAGCCTATTTGTGAGGGCAATTTGAAGAAAATGTTTAAATCATATAATTTATATTTTTATTCTGTGTGTACTCTCCTTTCTATATTTCTATAAAAATTGTGTATCACATCAATAACCCCCAATTTGTGCATTGCTTTTTTGGGTCAGATCAAAGTGCATTCAAATTCTGGCTTCCCTACTTATATACCAGTCTGTATAGCAATTAAGTACTTGACAAATACTTATCCTCCCTAAAACTGGATTATTTATAATAACAGTACCTACCTCACAGAATTGTGAGGATTAAATGAGATGAAGCATATAAATAATTTAACTCAATAAAAATGAGTTACTAGTAATTGCACTTGCATAGACTTACCTAGTGAATATAATATAATAAATGTTCAATAAAAGAATAAATGATACTTATTTTAGGACTGCACAGCAATAATATCTCTTAAGACTGGCCTTGGAAGGTCTCAGGGAATTTCTCAATGACATCAGTGTTACATTGCCAAATGTGTCCTTTGACAAAGGGAGTTAAATGAATCTACCTTGGTGATTGCAGGATTGGAAGGAAGACAAGTTCTCTGGGCTTATTTTCTACCCATCCGTTGTTAATTGTGTGACATATGAGTAAGCAAGTTGTCTAACTTTCTGTGCCTTATTTCCTCATTGGAAAAGCCAGGATGGCAAAAGCATTTATTGTTGAGGATGGTGTGAGATTTCCGTCAGTTAGTTTAGGTAAAACACTTAGCACAGCGCCTGCACCCTTTAAAGTGCTCAATAAATGTAAGCCATTGTTCTTTGACTCAGTTTGGAAGACTCACAATAGCTTATACTCATTCACTTGGGGGATTTTGGGATGTTGTAAAGTTCTCTTCTAGTTTGTAAGTAGGAAAGAAGACAAAGCGGACCTCTTGGTAATTTCCTGCCTATGAAACCTTGTTTTATGAAGCATGGAAAGTACCCCAGATTTCTTTTCAACCCACCCCAGCAAACTGACAAGCTCAGATCTTTCCCACCCACTCTCTGTACATCTCCCATGGGACTGTGAGAACTGAGTAAGTATTAGTTGCTTTGTGCTTAAGCCGTTTTACGGGTGCTGTATTTCTTCTAGTTAAAACAAACCAGAGGTTTTTTTTTTTTTTCCTTTTTATAGATTTTACAAAGTCAAAGTGAAAGAGAGAGGGTGAAGAGGAGGGTGACTGAGTAGGAGTAACATTGAATGGCTGCAGCAGCAAACTGTAAAAAGAAATCCCAACCCCCAAACCCAAGACGCCAAAAACAGTCCATTCAATTGTATGTTTTAGAACACAACTGTGCTTTAGAGAAAACTGGCTGTCAAGATATGCATGTGTCCTCTTTTGGCACAAGTTCTATGAAACTGGAGTAGCAATTAAAAAAAAAAAATGGTCCAAGGTGACTTGCAGAGCCCTGACATTGCTCTGAAACAACAGATGTTATTTGCCAATTGATACAATATTCACCACCAGGCAAAGGAGAATTTTGAGAAAGGATATTGAGACAAAGTCAGCTCCTACGCAAAGAGCATGCCACGGTGTGGAGGAGGGGGAGGAGGAGAACCAAGGTCCCAGGGAGAGGAAGTTGGCAAGAACAAGGGCGAATTTGCTCTCCCTGGAGGGAACTGCCCCAATCCAGAGCACAACTGGCCTACATTGATGCTCCTGGCCATATACCTCAGATGGAGCTCAGAGATTTCAGTGTGGAAATCTTTAACTTCTTGCTTTGCTCTGTGTTGTGTTGGAGAGCCAAGTCCTTAACAAAAAACTTGGGTCACACACTGCAAATTCTATTAAAATAGGTGTTATCTGATCATTTCATGCATCCTTCAGTCCTTTATTCCTTCAACATTGCACGGTCACCATAGTCCAGGAACTGTGCCATGCACTGGGATTACAGAGATGAGTAAGGCTATCCATTTCCTAACCTCACGGAGTTGACCATCAGAATGAAGAAGGGGAATAAAGAAAGATGCTTAGCTAGTTTGCAAGGGCAGTGTGGTGGTGATGGAGGAGGATGGGGTCAGGATCTGGCAGACAGGGTTGCCCCTACCTAGCAGCTGATGGATCTCAGACAAGAGTTTCACATTGTTGCTTATAACTTGCAAAATAAGGGATAAGATTTTTGAAGGAACTGCTGGTTACTAGGTGCTCAATTCAAGCACAGTTGTTAAGTCTAGAGTCAACCTACTTTGTTCAAATTCCAGCTCTTAAGTTACTAGCTGTGTGATTGTGGACAAATTATTTGAACCCTTTATATATCACTGTCCTTATTCGTGAAATTTGAATTACAATAATTAAACAAACCACCTGGGAATACAAAGATTAAATGGATCAATGCATGTAAGTACTCAGAATGGCCCAGTACTGCAGAAAAATGTGATGTCATTACAAGGCTATTAAAAATGCTATGGACTACTGTGTACCCTAAAGTTGACAAGTAAAGGTGAGGGTTGAGAGAGACAGAGATAGACACACACATATAAAAGAGACACGATATTTTGTTAAATGGAAAAAAGTGAGTTGACCAAATAGTGGGGAACAGAAGACCAGACCGACTGAAAAAAATGTACATGACGATGGTTACCTGTTTACTTCTGGGTCATAAATATGTAGCTGACCCATTTTCTTCTCTTTTCTAAGCTATATTTTCAACAACTTGTTGGCTTAAGGACTTGGTTTGGTGTGCTTGTACTTGTTTTTGTTTTTGCAGTACTGGGGATGAAACCCAGAGGTGCTCTACCACTGAGCTATATCCCCAGCTCTTTTTGTTTCAAATTTTGAGACAGGATCTCACAAAGTTGCCCAGGTAGCCTTAACTTTTGTGATTCTCCTGCCTTAGCCTCCCGAGTAGCTGGAATTACCATCTCACACCATTACACCCAGCCAAATTGGCTTAATAATTTTAAAATATTTTACTTGAGGGCTGGGGTTGTGGCTCAGTGGTAGAATGCTCACCTGGCACTTGTGAGGCACTGGGTTCGATCCTCAGCACCACATAAAAATAAATAAATTAAATAAAAGTATTGTGTCCACCTAATCAAAAAAGTATTTAAAAATATTTTACTTGAATTATAAGAAAGTTTAGTTATTAAAAGGTACCTGGAGGGGCTGGGAGTGTGGCTCAGCGGTAGAGCGCTCACCTAGCATGTGCAAGGCCCTGGGTTCGATCCTCAGCACCACATAAAAATAAAATAAAGATATTGTGTCCAATTACAACTAAAAATTAAATATTTTTTATAAAAGGTACCTGGAGCTCAAATGAATGATTAATTAGATATGTCAGGGAACGAGTTACTGGGAATTGTAACCTTTGAGCTGGGTATTAAAGGAATTGATTGGCAGGAACTTTGAAGACATAAAGAAATGTGTATCATATATCATACATCAATGAGATGAGAATGAGCTCCCCCAAACTGTCTCCATCCGTAATTCTTTGGTTATATTGGGAAATCATGCTTCAAATAGTACATGAGTTAAGTGCACTGTTAATCTTCAGTGAAAGGGACTTACTTGGGCACTGAATATCACACAGAGTCCGTCCTTAATTGTCACTCGTTCTGACCTCCCTCTCTCTCTCTCTCTCTGCTTTTTCTCTCCAACTTCGACTTCAGATATCTCTTAATGGAGTCCTATCTGTTGACGTCAGCTAGAAGCCAATTTGTCTTCATTGTTCTGGAGCTAAGGAATAGATGCCGATTCAATTGCCTATTGTCCAGACACTGGAGCCATACAGACCACCCTTTCAAGGATTAGAGCCAGGCTCAGGTCCATCTTGTGAACACTCAAAGCTGATTCCTTCCTAGGAAGTGGGTGGTCCAGATAACCATCATCTGGTAACAGTCTATTTTTCTGGTTCACGTGCCTCACCCCAAACCTCAGGACTCCAAGGAAGCAACAGAATATGCTCTCTCTCTATGTAACCAAAAGGTGAGACCAACAAGCCTAGAGTCCCTAATAATTATTTCAGATCCTCTGTGTAACCAGCCTACACTTTAGCCTGACATCACTGGAGTCTAAATTACAGAGCAATGACTGGAGTATGTCCACAATTTATCCAGACATATTTCTGGAAAGAAGATTTGGTGACAGGGAGAAAAGCACTTCCTTCCTCTCTTCCTCAGCCCTCTGCTTTAATTCCTGGCTAATTTCAGCAACATTGACAAAAGAAAGAAAAATTTTTGCACTGTTTAGTCTACTTCTAATTAGTTCATTGTGGAGACCTTCTCTGGCCACCAGGCAACAATCAGCCTTTCTTGATTTTCTCCTCATTCTTTCTTTTGGGTGTTGGGTATAGAGTTTGGTGGGACCAGGTGCTGCCTTAAAGTTCTTGGGAGGTCCAGAATTTCCCAGAATTCAGAATCCACAGAGAGCAAACCCCTGTAGGGAAACTCTACAGCTCTTTCTGATTATGTCTCTAGGGACACCCTAGTTGTCCTGTTCCCTTGGGCTGCTCTTGGCTTCTTCAATGTGACAGTCCTGTTATTCTTCAAGAAAAAACAATATCCTTGAACTTCCCCTTCCTAGATATAGAGAAAAGAATCTAGGCTCTGGAGTTCTGGGTTCAAATACCACTGGCTCTCTGTGTAACTTAGGATAAATACTTGGCCTTCTTGATTCACCACTTCCTCCTATTTCTGAAATGGGTATAAAAATGTATCTAATTCTTAATGCCAGGAATATCCAGGTGCCAGGAAGGAGGGCTTGCTTAGATGCATTTTAGATGCTATAAAGAAGTAAATAAGATAACAAAAGTAAAGCACCTCTCCAGGCACAGTGGCACATACCTGTAATTCTAGATGCTTGAGAGGCTGAGGCAGCAGATTCCAAGCTCAAAGCCAGCCTAAGTAACTTGGTGAGACCCTATCTCAAAAATAAAAAATAAAAATAAAAGGATGGGAATGTAGCTTAGTGGTAGAGTGCCCCTGTGTGCCCTTAGTGGTATAGTTCACAGTACCGTGCAAAAGAAAGAAAAAGTAAGCCCCTAACTCAATACCTGAAATATAGTAATCATTGGTTATTATTTACATCTTTCCTCAAGTCCCCATTCTCTTTCTCTATATTAAGTACATGCATAAGATTAAGTACATGCATAAGGATTTTACTCCCAAAGGATTTATTATTAATAATTAATGGAAAGCAAAGAAAGGATTATAAATTCTGTATAATCACCATGTGAAACTTCTACAACATAACAAGCTATGCCACATCCTTGACTCCTTTGCAAAGAAAAAATTCAGTTTCCCCTTGGGCCTAGGCTTTATGACTTTTCAGTGTCTTCTCAGCAAACAGAACTAAAAGCACTGACTTGTATCCTTTGGGGTATCTTCTTGATTCAAGAACCAAAGGCGCTTTTTTTTTTCTACCAGGGCTTGAACCCAAGGGCACTCTACCAATGAGCTATATCCACAGCCTTTTCTATTTTGTATTTTCAGGCAGGGTCATGCTAAGTTGCTCACTAAGTTGCTAAGGCTTGCCTCTATCTAATTGTGATCCTCCTGACTCAGCCTCCTAAGTTGCGGGATCAAGGCACCATTTTCTTAACACTCACTGTGAGTAGTCTCTATATGTTATCTCATTAGACAGATAACGTTATCCCATTTTCTAGATAAGAAACTGAGGTTCAGAAAAGTTAAGACCACTCTGAATCCAACTAACTAGTTCTGGAGCCACAATATACAACCCAAAAGTTCTCTCTCTCTCTCTCTCTCTCTCTCTCTCTCTCGGTACTAGGGACTGAACCCAGGGGTGCTTAACGGCTGAGCCACATCCTCAGGCATTTTTTTATTTTAAAATTTGAGACAGAGACTAGTTAAATTGCTTAAGGACTTGCTAAGTTGCTGAGGCCGGCTTTGAACTTGCAATCCTCCTGCCTCAGTCTCCTGAGCCACTGGGATTACAGGCATGAACCATTGCACCGGGCCTCTTTCTTTTTTTTTTTTTTTTTTGCCTTTTTCTGATTGGTACATTGTGATCATACAATGCAAGTATCAGTATAGTATGCTAACTTTAATTATTCAGGATAAATACTGATGGAGTAGTATAGATGGGTCATATGGCAGTTCTATTCCTAGTTTTTGAGAAATCCCCATACTAATTGAAGCCAAGATTTCTAAAACTCCAAAATCTATAAACATTGAGAAACACTTTTGAGTATTTATTCCAACTCAAAAATTTGAGTAATGATATCCATATTCATTCACCACATCAATATTAATTGAAGACTCACTGTGTGCTAAGCATTATTCTAAAAGCTGCATTTACATGAGCAAAAATTCAAGTCTGTTTTCATGGAGTTGACAGACTGTGTACAGACAAATGTGATAAATTATATAAAATTCTTGGGATTTGGCAGTTATTATTTTCTTAAATCCTCCTAGTGATCCTGTGTTGAGTGTGCTCTTTTTATAGCAATATTACCCACTGTTGGTAAGCATCAAAAATAAGTCTAGGCAGATCCAGACTGAGAAAAAAAATGAGCACTAGGTTTATCTTAATTGCAAAAATTAAATGACCACAATTAGTAGATGGTTCCATATAATTAAAGCCAATTTGAGATTGTGGTATTAGTCAACCTTTCATCACTATGACAAAATACCAGAGGAAAAACAACTTAAAGGAGGAAAGATTTTATTATGGCTCATGGTTTCAGAGGTTTTAGTCCATGGTTGGCTGGTTCCATTGTTTCTGGGCCTGTGGTGAAGCAGAAACATCATGGAAGAAGGGTTTGGTAGAGTAAAGCCACTCACTTTATGGTAGTGCAGAAGCAGAGGGAAGGATTGGAGGGGTGTGCCAGAAATACCATATATCCTTCAAGGACATGCTGCCAATGGCCTAACTTCTCCAACTAGACCCCACCTCTTGCAATTCCCACCACTTCCCAACAATGACATCAAATTATGAACCCATCAATGAATTAATCCACTGATGAGGTTAGATCCTTCATTATTCAATCACTTCCCCAAAGCCCCATCTCTAAAAATTGCTGCACTGGGGACCAAGACTGCAATATAAGAGATTTGGGGGACATTCCAGATCCAAACCATAACATGGTATATATATGTATGTCATATTCAAAAACTAATTCATATCTTACATCAGTGTATATTTTATTCTTAGCACCTGTCCCAGTACTTACTACACATTAGGTGATTGGCATATAGTTGTTGAATAAAATTGAGTATAAATTACTGTCCATTCCAGTCATTACTTATTCTGAAAATTGCATTTTAGCACATCTTTTTTCTTAGAAATTACATAAGGGCTTCTGTATGAAAACAGTAAAATTCCAGCCTAGTAAACTTTAGAAAGACGAGTCAAAAGAAATGCAATCAGGGAACAGTGGTATAAACTAGTCTTAGATGAGGAGTTTCTCTCTTTCCAAGATAACTCCCTTCTACTAACAACAACTTGGGATACCTATTGTTGCTAACAACAACAGGTATCCCAAATTTCTGCCCTTGGATTTCTGCTACTTTCTGATTTTTTAAGTCTAAAAAATCACAGTCAATATATAAATAAATAAAATCATAGTCACAAAACTTACTAGCTGAGTAATTTTTGTGAAGTTTCTTCATTGAATACTTTAGTTTCTTCTTATGGAAAATTGAGACAATGCCAATATCCATGGTAAACCGAATTAAATAAAAATGATATTTTCAAGAGTACCCAGCACACTGAATAAGAGGATTAGAATCTGGAAACAGGAATAGTTACATGCTATAGCATAGCTAGGTGTGTAGGAAGTATAGAATGTTATTAGTGCCCCACCCATGTCCCTTTGCCACTCAGCATTCTGTATATGCTGACTGCTTCTTACTGCTAGTCCCTGTGACTCGGCTGTGGCCTTTATCTGGCTGTAGGATCTACATTGGTGCAGATCCTTCCTAGGATAGAGTAGAAATGTCAGGGAGTTGATGTCCCTGAGGCAGGCTTCAATCAAGAAGGATGGAAGGCCACCGTACCTGTAGGCTCCTGTCTTTCAAGTGGGACAACTTTGAGACAGGATCTACACTGTCTCCCAGAGACCCCCAGGAAGACTGAGTCCCAGCTGTCGGTGCTCATGCGCAGCCCGTGTTGGCTTCCTTACCCTCTGTCTCATTTCTGCACCTGCTTCCCAGTGCTTCCTGGGATCCCTGGATCCTTTTCTCAGCATCTGCTTCTGTGGAGGCACACAGGAAGGACGAGTTTCAGCAGTCATTTCAAAGTAGAAGGTGTAACTGAAGGAGTTGGGGGAAGAAAATGATGGTTTATGAGGGCAGAAATAATTTAGAAAGGTAAACCCTCTGAGTTGGTGTGCTGGGGAGTCACTAATAGATGTAGGAGATAAATGGAGAGGTAGGAGCCATGATGTAACTAAAGTTATGTAACACTGAGTAGGAAATGATCTGTATATTCAGAGTTCTGTGTTTTCCTCCAAAAATCACAAAGTAACTTGGAAAGGAGAAAAGGAAATGAATAAGAGAGGAAGATGCAGAATAGGAGCAATAAAAAGAAAAGGAGAGGGGCCTAGAAGTGCAATGCTTGCCTATCATGGGCAAGGCCCTGCCTATAATCCCCAGCAACACACAAATAAATAAAAATAGAAGAGGAAGAGAGGATCCCATCCAATTATTATCTAAAATGTTACTCCCTCCCTGTGACATTACGTTTATTTCCATATGTTCTTTGAAAGTCAAGTCTAGGATGTGGAGGCACAAAGAGTCTGTGATCCTAGCAAACAAGACAGGAGGCAGCGAAGGTGAGCAGAATCAGTGAACAAAGTGGGATAGACGTGGGAAGTAGGAGAGATGGCAGGGAAGCTGGACATGGGTTCACTGGGTGGGATGAGGAGATGACAGGCTGTGGCTGCACAGGGGATGATGTCTCAGAAACAGATGAGCCTGAGAGTTCACGGGGTCCAGGAACTTGAAAGGTTAATGTGGAGATTGTAGTCCATAAATTTAATGGCAATGGGCAGGAAAGAGGTGAAGGGATGACTGTCAGCTGCTGCAGGAGCATTAGAAAGTGGAATGGAGTCACAGCGCTGAGCTTGGCACAGACTTCAGAAGGACGAAGATGAGAGCAGGGGAGGGTAGCAAGAGGAAGCACGCTGCTGAAGGAAGGAAGCTGGCCGCCCCCGCTGACCCTCTGACTAGAGGCACTGCAAGGAGCAGCCTCATGCTGAAGACAACTGGGAGAACAATGCCTTCCCAGGAAAGCTCTGAAAGGAGCCAGGAGGCACAAGTGAAAAGTGGGTTTAGGTGAATAGGGACTGGATGGTTAATTTTGCATATCAACTTGGCTAGATCACAGTATCCACATAGTTGCTCAAACACTATTCTGGATATTTCTGTGAAAGCATTTTTAGATGAGATTAACATTTAAATCAGGAGACTCTGAGTTAAGCAAATTATCTCCCATCATGTGGGTGGGCTTCATCTGATCAACTGAAGGCCTTAACAGTTAGACGCTCTTCCAACGAAGAGGAAGGAATGATGCCGGCAGATGGATTTTGGATTTGAACAGCAACTTCAATTCTTCCTTAGGTCACCAGTCAATTTCTAAAATAAGCTCTCTTCCTACCCACCCCATCCACCCCCCCCCCACGCCCCCGACCTCAACTCTCTCTCTCTCTCTAACTGCTTCTCTGAAAACCCCGATCAATATAGGGACTTCATTCACAGTGTAGTGGGAACTCCAAAGATTACAGTTAAAGGCAAAAAAAAAAAGGTAAAAGAAGGAGAGAGAACACTGTCCAGGCAAGACTGACTGAATAAGGAACTTGAAAATAAGGAACAGATTTTAAAGATTCATGAGGATAATGGCATAAATTTTTGTTCCAACAATTAGATTTAATTGCAGGAAATAGAAATCATTTTAATTATTTTAATGTTTTGGATTTGACTTAGGGAATCATGCACTTACAAAACCTTAGGAAAAACTGGGTTCCCAGAAATGATTCCTCGAGTAGCACTTCCATGTAGCTGCTCCCATGTTGCAGCCAAGAAGACAGGCACTCGGAAGCTGCCACCAGACACGCAGACTTCAAAAACACATTGCTTGAGCTATAATCCAGACCTGATTTAACCATTAGATCTAGGAGGCACAGTATCTAGGGCTACATACAGTACTTTTAGTGGCCTACAAAAACGTATTAATTTTCTCTAAAATCAGAAGAAAAAAATGAACTTTTAGATTGAGTAAATTGTTTTGCTGTATTATAATAATGTGTGTGGTTCCAAACACAGTGTAGACTTGATTTATTATTTATAGGAAAGGGCCCATTAAAACTGAGTGTTGGGGGCCAGTGAATGTCATAATGCTGCCCCCAAAGCCACTACTGCTGCCACCTTAGTAACTGTTCTTTGACACTCAGAACTCATAATGGGACAGTGGACTAGACTGCATAAAAAGTACAGTGGGCAATACAGTCAGCAAAAAAGACAGAAAGGTGTCATCTGCCTCACTTTGCTTTCCTAACTCATGAGACTGCATCTCATTTGTGGAATTGAATTCCTAGCCAAAGCCCTAACACAGGGAGTATAGATCAAGTAGGTTTAGGTTTCTAGTCTCAGAGGACAGAGCAAGATGGAAGCTAAGAACCTCCAGTGATGGTCTCTCTACAGACACACCAGGCACAAAAACTAGCACAGGGCTTTACCTTGGAGCCTAGTACCAATAGCTAGGCACACACCAAACAATCTTCACAAAAGGTAAGAAAATAAGGCAAGGGACCATCGTGCTCACTTTTAGTATAGAAAAATGAAGAGTAGACTCGAAGGTAGGAAGGAAGGAGTTGCTGTATCATCTTCCCCAATGCCAAGCAGCTAGGCAGGTTGGAGAGAGGAGCCTCCTGCTCAGTGGGGTGGAGGGGGAGAAGGAATAAAGTCCAGGCATTAGACTTAAAACACAGTACCAGGCCCACCATGGTGAAACCCAGCACGCGGCCTCTACTGCCAGGCCACTTCTAACTGACTGAGCTGTTGGAACTGGTTCCTTCCCTCAGGTGACAGAGCAGGGAGTCAGGCATAAAAAACTAGCACAGGGTTTTGCCTTGGAGCCTAGTACCAGACCTGCATGGTGAGACCCAGCAACCATTCAGCTGAAGATCTTGTGCATAGGTCAGAGCTCATAGGTTGAATATCTACACCGGCCCTGGCATCAGGCAGAGAGATCCAAGGGCCAAATAGTTCACTTCAACTTTCATCCTGTATGGGTTCCAGTCTTGGAGTGGGCTTGGAGCATACCCACACTCCTCCAAAGAGCGCAAGCCCTTGATACTCAAGAGTAATCCAGTTAAACGTCAGCCTTGGTGGCCACAGGACTGTCTCCCCACATGGTCCCCCAACCTCAGGCAGCATGGCTATCACCAGGCCAGTGCTCACAGGTGTGTGTGGGCGGGGGGGGGGGGCATTAGAACTTCCCTGGCACCAGGCATATGCCTGTTCCCCAAAGGGACAGAATTGTATTTTGGCCTGCATCACTATTATCTGTGGTGTGGGCCCAGTGCACCCCTGAGACTATAGGTCTTTGTAGCTATGAGACTCAGGTGCAACCCAGTTTATCACTGGCATAGGTGGCTAACAAACTACCTTAACTGACACTACCCCAACCTTAGGCATAGCATGGTGCAAGACCCCATTCACTGTGGGTAGGACAGGGCAGTAAGAATAAGATTTTTCCCTGGAACTAATTGCGAAGCTAGTAAAACCTAATCAACACTGTGCAGATCCTAACAGTTCCGATCTCCAGACCTATCTGAAGAAGAAGCCACTGGAGCAGCTCCAGTGCCAGTGGTAGATGCACAGCCCCTCCTCTCCCCAGTCTTTTGGATTCCTAGTCCAGCTGACAACACCTGTGGGTGATTGCAGTGGTCTTGGGCCATAAATCTATTCCAGCAATAGGCAGCCCATAGCAGTGTGGGTCTTGGTCCGACTTCAGTATTATGCTGGTTTGGTGAGTTGTGGGCTCAGTTTGTGAAATAGCTTGGTGGCATTGGTGTCCATTGGTGTGACATAGAAGCCTGGAGCTAATTCATCTTTAGTGATTCTACCCAAAGCCAGGCAGAAGCCTGTAGTGCCTGGCCACAGACCAGTAACTGAGGATAAAGCATCTGGGCTTGCCCTGGCCCCCAGGGAAAGGCTAATGGGGACAGACTTACTCTTTCTGGTACTCTCCTGTCTTTTTCTGAATAATACCCAAGTGTATTTGGAATAAACCTGGGGTTGAATAGTGACACACCAAAAGCAATTCCTGGCATTTCTGGAGGTGGGTGTCATCCAGTGCTGAAATGGTGGAAGTGACTATAGGTACAGAGAAAATAAGCAGCCTGCCTAGAATTTCTGGAAAGACAGGCACAAATAGAACCAGATTAGGAAAATTGGAATAAACACATGATCCTTCAATGTGCATCTGATGCTGCATGTCAACAAGAATCAAAAGATTTCAAGAACCATGACCTCAGCTGATATTCAAAATAAAGTCAACTGATCAGGTAGTCATCAGCATGGAAGATCACTCAGAAAGAGAATTTAAAACAGCTGTTTCAAGGAAACTAAAGAAGCTTGAAGAAATGTAGAGAAACTTTTCAATACTCTGTAACAGAGAAACTTGACAAAGATATGGAAGCAATTAAAAAATGAATCAAACTATTGAGCTGAAAAATATACAAAGCAAAATTAAATACATGATAGAAGGCATCAATAGCGGGATAGACCAAGCAGAAGAAAGAATTAGTTCAAAGACAGGCTATCTGAAAATAATAGCTGGAGAAGAAAAAAGAATGGGGAGGAATGAAAAAAAGGTTATGGAAACTTTGGGACAGTATTAAAAGAGAAAATATTCAGGTTGTCAGGGTTTAAAGAATTGAGAATATCAAAGGGATAGAAAACTTATTTTTTTTAAAAAAATGCCCTAAGCTGCAGAAGGATATAAATATCCAAATATGGGAAGGTTGAATGTCACCAAATTTAGCTCAACCAAGTTTGTCCCAAGGTATCTTATAAATCAAGCATTCAAAGGTGAAAGAGAAAGAGGAAGTTCTCAAGATTGCAAGAGAAAATAATAATAAAAAAAATAACACATAGGAGTGTCTCAATTTGCCTGACAACAGATTCATCAATATAAACCTTATGGGCCAGGAGAGAATGGCATGAGATTTTTAAGTACTGAAGGAAAAAACATCAACTAAAAATACCATACCCCACAAAGATATGAAGATAGAATCTGATTTTTTAACTATTGCATCCTTAGCACCTGTGGTAGTGCTCATTTTTAAGTGATCCAATGTATCTGTGAACAAATGAATGATAAATATTAATACCAAGTCTCTCTCTTTCTCCAGTTCAATTCATTTTGTCTGCTGTGTTCACCTTCAAAGTTCTTTGAGATAGACATTTAGTGTTTAGATCAAGTCAATTAGGTCATGAGCACTGAGATGAAAACAGGAATTACATCAGCAAGTGCTGTGTTTCAGTAATCAAGATTTATAGTTAGACACTTCCATACCTCATTCTATACATGAAGAGAGCCTGAAAGAGAAGTGACTTGTTTAGGGCCACATAAAGTTTAGGTTTCCTAACTGGAAATCCATATGTAGCAGGATGAAATTTCACCCTATCTCTCACCTTACACAAAACACAACTTAAAGTGGATCAAGGACCTAAGCATTAGAGCAGATACCTTGAGCCTAATAGAAGAAAGGGTAGGCTGAACACTCCATTATGTTGGTTTAGGATCTGAATTCCTCAACAAGACTCCTAAAACACAAGAGGCAAATCAAGAATCAATAAATGGGATGGTATCAAACTTAAAAGCTTCTTCATAACAAAGGAAACAAGAACATGAAGAGAGAGCCCACAGAAAGGGAGAAAATCTTTATCACATGCATCTCAGATAGAGTATTTATCTCCTGGATATGTAAAAAACTCAGAAACCTTAACATCGAAAACCCCCCAAATAATCCAATCAATAACTGGGCAAAGCAACTGAACAGGCACTTCAGAGAAGGAGAAATGCAAACAGTCAACAAATATATGAAAAAATGTTGAACATCTCTAGCAGCTAGAGAAATGCAAATTAAAACTACTCTGAAATTCCATCTCAGTCCAGTCAGAGTGGCAAATATCAAGAAAACAAGTAAAAATAAGTGTTGGCAAGGATGTGGGAAGAAGGTATACTCATACGTCACTGGTGGAACTGCAAATTGGAAAGCAGTATGGAGATTCCTCAGAAAACTTGGAATGGAACCAACATTTGACCCAGCTATCTCACTCCTTGGTCTATACCCAAAGGACTTAAAATCAGCATACTGTAGTGACGCAGCCACATCAGTGTTTACAGAAGCACAATTCACAATAGGTAAGCTATGGAACCAACCTAAGTGCCCTTTAGCAGATGAATGAATAAAGAAAATGTGGTACTATTTACACAGTGGAATAAATAAGCCACAAAAAAGGATGACTTTTTAACTTTTACTGACAAATGGATGGATCTAGAGACTATCATGCTAAGTGAAATAAACCAATCCCAAAAAACCAAAGGTGAATGTTCTCTTTCATATGCAGATGCTAATACACAATATGTAGGGAAGTAAGAATAGAAGTTCAGTGGATTAGACAAAAGGGAATGAAGGGAAAGGAAGGGGGATAGGAATAGGAAAGACAGTGGAATAAATCTGACATAACTTTTGTATGTTCATATATGAATACACCACAGTGAATCTCTGTATCATGTACAACCACTAGAATGGAATTTAATTACAATAAATTATACTCCATGTATGTAAAATATGTCAAAATATACTCTACTATCATGTGTATCTAAAAAGAACAAATTAAAAAATCAAGTTTAGGTTTCCTAATTCAGAGCCCAGAGTACTTTGTGCTATATACAATAGAAACTTCTTGTTTTGCAGGAATATTTGAGAAAAAATGACTAACTCAATTCTCTTTTATTTTTATTAGAAATGACATGGTCCTTCACCTTTATTCATGTTTGGTCTGAGAATCAGTGTTATGACACATGCAACTTCACACATGAAAGGAGTTAGTTGATATCCAAACACCTTCCTCTTTTAAAAGATAAGAGCTGTTGAGAAGAACCAGCACAATCTAACAACTTATTTAAATTCTTGTAAGAACCAGTTGCAAGATTTTTTTTTTTTTTACCAATTTACTAACATTATGTTCTTATCATCTGTCAGAGATGTGGAATCTAATTAGGCAATGTTAGTTCCTGGAAAGCTGAGGTGTTCATCATTTTGGCAAATGGAAAGTAATTGCTGGATTCACTACCTTGGATACAGACTAAATTCGTTTTTTCCTGAGGGATATCAAATGCTTCAAAATTTTAAATGAAAGTCTAAAAATACCTTATGATGAAACCACTACTAATTAAATGATCCTGTTTAAGAAATTCTTCTGGCCTATAAGAATTCCTGTAACATATTCTCCCTGTCCTTGTTTCTGTGAGATTGGCAATCAGAAAAATGAGTCATTATTTAGGCTTAACTTTTGGACAGGTATTATTTCATATAGATGATACCTGGAGTTTCTACATATAGATTCTACCTGAAAGTTGAAAGAATGGTAGTAGGTTGTTCCTAGGATTGGTTTACAATGACATTTGGCAGAGAAGAGATAGCAATGAGCTTAGAAAGCTAGAGGGAATTGAAGCTGTGTTAAGGCCATGTGGAGGATCGTACTTCCTATTGTTTGGTTATGGTTTGAAGGCATGGTACTCAGTGCACTAATGCTGGAAGGTAGTGTGGACCTTTAAGAGGTGGGGGGTCTAGTGGGAGGACCTTAGGTTACTGGGAAGCCCCACCCTAGGAAGAGATTAAGATAGTTCTTGTAGAAGCCTGAGTTCTCAAGAGAACTATTTATAAGGAGCCCAAACCTCTGTCTTCCTGTGTGGTCATGTAATCACTTTGTGCCACCCACATACCTGCCATGATGCTAGAGATCCTAACTAGAGCCAAGCTGATATTGGCACCATGCTTTTGAACTCCCAGAATTGTAAACTAAATGAACCTCTTTTCTTTGTAGAGTAGCTTGGCTCAGGTGTTTGCTATAATAATGAAAAACAGGCTAATACAAAATTTCATTAAGGAAAATTTTGGAAGGCCTGCCAGCTGGCTAGGTATAAAACAATCAGTCTATTCTAGAGGTGAGAGGAAGTATCCTCTCACCACTAAAGTGAAAAAGAATGAAACCAAACAAAGCATTTCAAGAAGAATAGAAGTAAATCCTAGTGAGCTGACTCCCAGTTTTGTTTTGTTGTAGGCCATCTCATTGTTATAAGGAGTTAATTCTCCAGGAAGTAGCTATAACTTTGCTTGTTTCTTCCCCTCTCAAGAAAGAGTATGGGAATGTAATTGAGTAAGAGCACATTATTATAGAATATTTTAGTTAAGATCCTTCTGGATGTTAAAGACAGAAAATGCTACTCACCCAAGAGAGGGAATTGATTGAATTACGTAACTGAAACTCCAGGGATAGAGTGGGCTTTAGGCACAAGTGGACTCGGGGTTCAAACTCAGTTATGGTTTTTCTTCATTTCTGAGCTCTGCCTTTCACTGATTGGTTTCAGCCTCAGATTCCATGTGAGAGCAAGTTAACTGCAAAAGTTCCAGCTTCAGATTATCCCAGGGTGACATCCATTGAGAATGTTGCCTGTGTCCCAGAAGCCTTAACAAAGATTTTTTTTTGCAAGTTAATGTGCATTATTGTTATTATCATTCTCATTATTATGAATGGGCCATGTGTCATCCTTAAATCTACATCCTGAAGAATGCTAGGCTCTCATTGGCCAGAAAGTCTCTACGGAAAATTAGAAATACTGACAGCATTGAAAATGGAAGATGGAGGAAGTCACTAACTAAAAATTAGGGATATAATATAAAAATTCAAATAACCAGAATGTCCATGTAAAAGAAAAAAACCTGAAGTCTGTTTATATTCAGATTTACTACATTAAATATTGTGGCCTTTTCATATACCCCAGAACTGAATGAGACAGCAGTGTGAATTGAGAGTGAAGTGGAGAGGTCAGGGCACATGGGTGTTGGCAGAATGAGTACAGAACAGCACCTAAGGGTTGCTGAGTAATAATCATGTTTGACCACTGAGTTTTCCAGATGATTCTGTGTAATTCAAATTCATCTTGTCTTTCTGGTTCTCAGGCCTTTCCCCCGCCTTTTTCTCATCTCTTGTGTAGACTTGCCCATATTACTTGTGTTGCTGGGTTCCTTTGTAGCTGAAATCACATAGAAGCTCTATGTAATGTGAGGTCCATGGTTTTACTACTTTATCATGAGAGATATTTTCACGCAGATATTACATGTTTTATTTCAATAAAGGGTGATGAGGCTAATCCAGTCAATTCTATTATTTTTTTTACTTTCAAAGGTTTTTGCAGTTCTTAAATTTCTGACTGTAAAATTGAGGCAAGTGGACTGAGAACGTAACTCAATGGTATAGCATTTGCCTAACATGGATGAGGCCATGGGTTCAATTCCTAGTACTGGAGGGAAAAAAAAGGAAAGAAAAAGAAAAGGGAAGGGAAGGAGAAGAAGCAAAAGAAATGAAGCAAATAACTTATACTGGTTCTAATAACTGAGTCTGAAGTTTAACCAGAGGTTAATTTACTGAACTTTTACTAAAAAGGAGTTAGCCTACAACCTGAGACCAAGGGAATCCACTGACAGATTTTCTTTCATTCTTATTCATTCATCCTGGAGATACTTTTGAATACCTATGATGTGATGAACAATATAGATACTATCCCAAATTCATAGAGTTAGAGCCAAAGTGATGTTTAGATACTAAACTATCAAACAAATGAACAAGAGCTATAAGATGCTTGAATGGGGACTTGTACTTTGAGAGAAGCCTTTCTGGTGAAATGACATGCAACCTAAAAGCCAATTGATGAGCAGAATTAGTCCTTAGAACATTGTGGCAATGGTGAGGGTGTTGAACAGAAACACTTGATCAAATGTTCCACACTAGATGCCTGTTGTTTTTTCCTCCTAGTATCTGCATCCCCTTTCTCCATACTTCTGTGGATGAGGCAGATAAGTGACCAAGACCTGAGCATAGCACTCTTCTTCAGGATATGGGCTTGGTTCAGGGACAACCACTTGTTTCAGGCTAACTGGCAAGGCATTTTTTGGAAACTTTCTTTCCGTATATCAGAAAACAATGAGTTGTTTAGCTAAAGATATTAAGCTAAGAATGTGCAATAATGTGAGAGTTGGCCATCTGTACAGTTAGAGGAATAAGAAGTGCTGCTTACCCACTTTAGCAAAAACTTTTAGTATAGGATTAAATCAAAGGAAGACACAGCCAGGATCAGTCATGCCTAAAGAAAGTTAGATTTATTCTTGGGGGCTAATCCCCACTAATTCTGGCCTCTGTGATGATAACCTTAAAAAAAAGGCTCAGAGAATAAGGTTTTGTCTCAAAATGAAATCATCTTCAAGCAGTGCCAAAGGCCTTGCCCTCTCTTGAATGTAATAGCATAAAAAAACAAACTGAAAACCTTGCTAAAAGTAACTTGGGGGAAGAGGCCAAAAGATAAATAGTCACTTGCTCTTGACTTGTAGCCACCCTGGAAAAGCTGACCCTGTGCAGGGTCAGTTTTGATACCACCACACTGAAGGTGGAGTCAGCAGCACAAGTTCAAAAAGGCTTGCTGTGCTATGTCTTGGCTCTCAGACAGGAAAGGGAACTTGTGACCGAAAGGGACACTCCAAAAAGAATTTCAATGAAGTACAACTTGAGCAAAAACAATAAGTTGCCCAGATTTCTTGGATCACAGACAGAGGGCCTGGCATGTGGAATGAATGTCATCAGTGGAGAACACAGCCTTGATTGGTAGCTATGGAGTCCACTGTCCACGTGGTCCTCTCCGGCTGGCTTCCTGGTGAACTCTATTTGGTGAATGCCAATCCACTCCTCTCTTTTGCTGTTTTTTTTTTCCTCCCTTCAAATTATTCCCATAGCAATCTTCCCCTCCCTGAACACCATGATAACTATTCTTTATTAAGATTTTTCCTTCAGGAAGGCAGAGCAACATTGATGGTAGCAACGTAAAATGATTCAACTCTTTGGAGAATTATTTGTCAGCTTCTGTTAACAATAAACATATTTCTATCCTGCAGCCCAACAGTTCCACTCCTAAATATTTACCCAAGAGCAATGAAAATATATCTCCACACAAAGACTCTTATAAAAATGCTCATAACAGCTTTATTCATAATAACAAAAAACTAGAAGCACCCTAAACATCTGTGGACAGGGAATGGTTAAAGTAACTGTCATGTATCTATACAATAGAATACTGCTTGGTAATAAAACAAAACAAGCTATTGGTAAAGGCAATGACAAGAATAAATCTCCAAAATACCACATTGAGTGAGAAAAGCCAGATGCACATACAAAACATCAGGTTCTATGATTCCATGACGGTCAAAATGGCCTTTATCTTGCTCTGGCTGGTGGTTGCAGGGATGTATAAAGTTGTTAAAACCCATCTAACTGAACACCTAAGATCAATGCTTTCTCTTGAATATAAATTATGACCTTAATAAAAATAAATAATTATCCTTTATGAGACCCTGTTAACATGCCCTTTGCAAATTCTCATACTTCAAGTGTTTGAAAATCTGCTTCCCATCCATTTTCATACCTTAGAATGTTTTGGGGGTAAAAGTGCAGAAGAATTCAAAGGAAAAGCAGCAGAAGAAAATGTCTAACTGGAGCTACAACCATGGAGAAACTAGCTAAGTGCTGGGACCCAAGCAAGTGGCATGAGGTTAAACGCTGTTTAATTGTAACTGTTTTGCCAACACAGGTACCTCTTCCTCTTATAGTAAAGCCTAAAAAGACATAAGTGACCATTCTAGCCTCTCTGGCTCCTGGGGTTTACACAAAGAGCTTAGCAGGAATTGATCCCTGTAGCAGGGGAATATACAAATCTTGGTAGTCATCCTTGTCTGGTCCTCGTATGAACCACCCCCTTCCCTGTATCCCTATTGTATCCTTATCTGTGCCATAGCTTTTTATTTTTTATATAGTCCATGACTTATCAGACCAGAAATATCATGGTATAGTTAAAGACATGGTCTGTGTAATTGCAGAGACCTGAGTTCAAATTCTATCTCTGTCACTTATCCATCTAAATTTGGGGCATGCACTCAACATCTGTAAGGTTCAATAACCTTTCATTCTAGACAGGTTGACTTCTAAAAGGGAAAAGTCAAAAAAGGATATACTATTTGCCAAATTTACCCATCATTTTTTCCCTCTTAGGGCAGTATGAGCAGTGGGAAGGGGCAGGTTCTGGCTGTTGTGTCAATAGAAAGAAAACTTTAGGAGTTGTGATAAAGCCCCTTTCCCGGCACTTCTATGAAATTTCATGATTTTCAGAATTCTTTCACCTACATGATCTACTACTATGAAACAGGTACTGTTATCTATACTTTGTATGGAAACAGCTTCAAAATTGTTGTCTAAAGGATCACATTTGTTGATGGTCCTGCCACCAGAGTCTAGACTTCTTCAGCTTACCTCTTTTGGTATGTCACCTATGAGTTTCTGAGTATGGGACTGCTCTCATGTCACTAATACCTAAATTCTTGGTTAATTATCTCTTACATCAGGTCATAGGACTTGCAGGCAACCAGTTATAGAAAAAATGTACAGGCACCTTTTGTGGTTAGCTTTATAAAAGAAGTTGCTAATGAAACAAATGCTTTATATTAATAACCTATAGGAATAAAATTCTCAATCTGTAAAATCAGAGAATAACCCTAAATTAAGTTACTCTTTCATCTATTGTTTCTTAAGCAATACACTGAAAAAACTTTACTTCAAAAAAAAAATGTTGTCTCTATTAGCATAAAACTGAAAATAAACAGTTCTACCTTCTGTGAGGCAATACAAGAGTTTTTAGTGGCTTTTGTCAATTTCTAATGTGGATCAATATTTTTTTTTCATTTTCACTGAGCAATTAAATACATAAAGAAAAATGCACAAGTAATAATGTATACTTAGAAGAATTTTTACAATATGAACATATACATGTAGTTACCACCTAAATTAAGAAGTAGAAGACAGGCTGAGAGTGTAGCTCAGTGGTAGAACCGTGGCCTAGGATGCATGAAGCCCCAGGTTCAGTCTTTAGCTCTACAAAAAAAAAAAAAAAGAAAGAAAAAAGAAAAAGAAAGAAAAGAAAAGGAAAAAAACAATATAGCCCCTTCAAACCTACCTCTCCCCACCCCACCTGCATAATTGTGCCTTCGTTGGTGAATGATTGCCCCCAATAGTAACCAAATCTTGACTTCTAACACCAAAATTAGTTTTGCCTGGTTTTGAACTATATATAATATAAATGGATTGCATGCAATTGTACACCAGACACTTTTGTGTCGATTTCTTTTGCCCCATTTTGTGAGGTTCATCCATGTTGTTGTGATTCCCCATGTGGCCTTTTTTTCCATTGAGTATAGCACAGCATATCTGTCCATCCTCTAGTGGATGGGCATCTGCGTAGTTTTTAGTAGGGGCTTTTATGATTAGTGCTGCTTATTAACATGAATTTCTTTTAGTGAGAAAATTTATAGTTTCTGTTCCATAAAGATCTAGCAGTAGAGGCACATGCCTGTAATCCCAGCAGCTCAGGATACTGAGGCAGGAGGATTGTAAGTTCAAAGGCAGCCTCAGCAACTTAGTAAGTCCTGAGCAACTTAGTGAGACCCCATCTCAAAATAAAAAAATAAAAAGGGCTGGGGATGTGGATCAGTGGTTAAGTGTTCCTGGCTTCCATCCCCAGTACCAACAAACAAACACAATTTAAAAGATCTAGCAGTAGCATTGCTGGGTCCTAGGAGGGCACAAAGTTCAACTTGAGTAGATACTATCAAACAGAAGGGTTTGTACTATCTTGTAAAATAGCTCCTTTTGCTCTTCATCCTTGTCAATACTTCTTATTATGGGTCTTTTATATTTTTAGCCATTCTGGTGAGGTAATTTTTATCTTCAAAAATATCTTCTATTTTAATGCCAACTGTTGACAGTTTTTTTTTTCTTTCTTTTCACTTTACTTTCACTTTACTTCCACTTTCTTCTTTTTACTTAAAATTGTTCATCTTACAAGAAATTCTAGTGAGCTCTGTCTTATCTTTCACAGCTTATCTCTTCTTTGTTTCTACCCTCAACAACTGCTTTGAGTCACTCTCCCTTATATGGCACAACCACCCCTCAGAGTAACTCCCTCAGGTGACTTCTGCATCCCTGGTCAGAGCTCTCAGCCATGCATCACCTCCTGGGCATTCTCCTAGTCCCTGGTTTTAATTTTCTCTCTTCTCTAGTCCATCCTAGAACTAGTTCTGCTTTCATTTCTTCACGTGGTCTTAAAAACTGGTAGAAAATAGGATAGATAATATTTATTAAGCATTTACAAACCACTAGAATATCACGACAATCCAACATCCTACACAAAAATCTTGTATTTTATAGGTAAGGAAACTGAGGTAGAACAGGTTAAGCCAATTTCCAAAGTCCAAACTGTTAGTGACTGACAGAGCAAGGAAGAGACATAGCAAGTCTTAATCCTAGGGTGCACACTCAGAACTCTTATGAATTTGGTGAATTTACAAACAATGGTCTGTTCCATTCATCTTCCAGTTATATTTAGGGTTTTTTGGTTTTGATCATCCTTTTATTTCCATCTTCATCGCCATGATTTTGAATCTTTTAGGTCTCCTGTCTCACTTTTGTAGGGCATTAAAGTGTGAATATAATGACTGAAAAGAAAAAGGAAATTAAGAATTTAAGATGTCCCTGTGAGAAAGAACATCACAAAGTGGAAAAGCAAATAACAAATCAGAAGAATTGAATATCTGACAAATATTCAATATCCTTACTATATAAAATTCTTCCACAGATGCATAAGAAAGAAAACAAGGAAACTATCAGTTAAAAAAAAGAAAGAAAGAAAGAAAAAGTTAACAGCTAACCGCAATAGCTCACATTTGTAATACCAGTGGCTCAGAGGCTAAAGCAGGAAGATCTGGTGTTCAAAACCAGCCTCAGCAACTGAGTGAGGCCCTAGGTAACTCAGCAAGACCCTGCTTCAAAATAAAGATGAAAAACGGGCTGGGAATGTGGCTTAGTAGCTAAGTGCCCCTGGATTCAATCCCTGGGATTAAAAAAAAAATGAAAAGAAAAAGTAACATAAGAGTAACAAAAATGGGGCTGGGGATGTGGCTCAAGCGGTAGCGCGCTCACCTGGCACGCGCGGGCCGCTGGGTTCGATCCTCAGCTCCACATAAAAATAAAATAAAGATGTTGTGTCCACTGAAAACCAAAAAATAAATATTAAAAAACTCACTCTCTCTCTCTCTCTTTTTAAAAAATAGAGTAACAAAAATAATCCACGTTAGTGAAAATAACTGACAACTCATAAAAAGTTTTGCTTCACTGGTAGTCAAATGAACAAAAATGCAAATTTTTAAACTTTCTTTATACTTCCCATATTTGTCCTTGTGTTTCTTTCTTTTACAAGGAATATTATTAGTTTCATCCTCTTTAAAAAATGTATTTCTTTAATTGGCAAACAAAATAGTGTATATCACACATTCTCTGAGGTAGTATTAGGGTCTGAAAGTCTCTGGAGTCTAATGGTAGGTATTGAAAGTTTAGGGCCAAACAATTGCATTTCTAAGAAACAATTGATCATTCACTCAAAATTTTTTAAATTCCCAATTTTCTGACAATATTTCAGTGTAAATTAATCCTGTCTGGAACTTATCATCAGGACCTGACAAATCTTGCTTCCCTTTTTCCCCTTTTTGTTCAGAGGATATAGTAGATCCCTGCAAATTAAGACTTTCATGACTTATCCATAGTATTTCCTTTTCCACCTGGACTTGAGCCAGGCCAATCTCATTTTGGGGGTCCAGATGCCACAGCCCCTGAGATGATCTATTAAAAATTGGCTTTATCTGTCAATGCAATATAATGCCTGATAGAAATCTCAACTCTTACCTCAAATCCCAGACCAACTTCTCTTTCATTCTTCCTGCGGCCACTTCACCTTCAACCAAAAATTTACCTGTCAGTACTAGTGATTGAATCAGTGCAAGCATTCTACCTCCCTCCAAGCTATATTCCCAGATCTTCATGTAAGAGTCTTAATAATATATAATATTGTCAATATTATATAATCAATATTTATTATGATATTATAACAGAAGTACATACCATGTTATATTAATATATAATGATATTTGGTATTATTTATATGATTAATAAATAAATATGATTTATTATAGAGTATAGTATATAAAATAATAATATTATCTGTAATTTATTGGGTATTTATTTCATGCTGGGAAATAACATATATCCTCTCATTTTAATTCTCTTCACCATGCTTTTAGTTCCATACAATCACTATTCCACAGATTAAAAAAAAAAAAAAACAGGAATCATATAAACAGAGCAGAGTCAAGTTTCTTCCAACCTGTGAGGAGGAATCCCTGACTTTGTTCTCCATGAGGTCTAGATTCTTGCCACCATCAAGTGACCTGCTCTGTCCACCTTTTCCTTGGATTTCTCCTGATAGAGCCTTAGAGCCCAAACAAATCCTTAAGAGTTTCCTCTTCACAGACATCTGTATGATCAGATATGCGCACTGGTCTTTCCTGAATCTTTGCTCTAAGCACTTGTCAAACTAGTGAAACCCAATAAAAAAGCTCCTCTACCTGTCACAGCCTCAGACCTGTTTCAATTTAAGTAGGAAGATCCTTGTGTTTCTCTTGATCTAAAGATTTGACAATAATCAGGCATGTATATAGTCTCAAGTGCTAGGTAGGCTGAGACAGGAGGATCACTTGAGCCCAGAGGTTAGAGACCAGCCTGGGCAATATGACAAGACATCATCTCAAATAAACAAACAAAAAAAAAAACAACAAAAAAAACCACTTGACACTACCAGGATGTATTTGTGTTTTCGAAGAAGAATGTATCAAGCTGGAACAAGAAATATATAAGAAGGAAGATTTAAACTAGAATATCTAATTATGTTTTCCTTTATTTTAATGGAATAAAAAATATAGAAATATTTCCGGGTATGGTGGTGCATACCTATAATCCCAGCAGTTTGGGAGGCTGAAGACAGGTGAATCTCGAGTTCAAAGCCAGCCTCAGCAACAGTGAGATGCTAAGTAACTCAGTGAGACCCTGCCTCTAAATAAAATTTAAAAATAGAGCTGGTTATGTGGATCTCTGGTTGAGTGCCCTTGAGTTCAATCCCTGGTACAAAACAAAACACACACACACACACACTGTATTTAGGAAGAGAATCTCTGCTTAAACCATAAATTTGAGAAATAGTTTATGAAAGACATTTTATTATTCACCTCCCTAGACCCCTTCATAAACATGAATGATGACAAAAACTTAGGGGAAAATAAAAGGTGAGTTATGCAATTCCTATTAAATAATCACTTTCTTGAATAAGAGAAAAAAAAGAATGTTTCAATCTAAGCAAATCTCTAAAGCAAGTAAGTTCTGTAATCGAAAGCAGCTCACTACAGCAGGTAGGAGGTACTATTACACAGAAGAGGAAGCTGAGTCTCAGAAAGTGTTTGGCTTTGTCAAAAGTGAGCCCCACACACACTGTGAAAGTGAAGCTTCACTGATTCCAAACCCTGTCCTCATTCTGCTCCACCCACTGTCTTTTTTCTTCAGCCACTTGGCTGGCAGTAAAGCTCCCCTCCCCTAGGTCTGTCTCCTGCTTGTAAGACAAGTCACTTTCTCAGAGTAGAGAGGGGGCTGGAACAGGACCAGTCTCCACCTCTCTTCTGCTTTCTTCCCTCAGGCCTCCCAGTGAGCTTCTCTGTAAGCAAAAGTGTGGATAAGACCATTCATGCCATTACACCATTTTATATTTCCTTATATCATGAAATAAAAGCTCAGCTCTTGGTTACCAATCTCTCCCAATTTTCCACCGAGGAGATACTCCCACCATATTTTCAATTTCCAAAAGCTGCTCTCCATTAGAGCTTTGCCATTCTTGCTTTTGTTCAATAAGTATCATGGCACTAAAACTGTTGGGTCCTGGGGAGAGAAAGAAGAGCCCCCCCATCCAAAGGACTAGACATTTACCTTTATGAAATGATTTGCTTCCAATTCATCAATTTATCCTTGACTTCCAAACTTACTACCTCTATAACTGAAGTGCAAAGCAAGCCTGCATTCTTGTGATTCTTTCAGACAGGTGATTGCTTATAACAAAATCATTTGATGTAGGTGAACTGGCTTCACTGACTACAGCAGCATCAGAACAGCTTGCATTGCTCAAGGACTTGGAGCCAAATTGCTACTGCACTATTACCATCTTTTCCTCCCAGTCACCATCTAACAGAACCTTGTACCACTTCTACATTTCATGCTTCCCTCCCTTGCACAGAGGAGCCCAGTAGATGCCTGTATGTGACACACTGCTTCACTGTCCAGATAGTAGATGGGGAGTGCCACAGACTTGTGCCCACTCACTGTTTCAGCCTCTGTTTTGATATTTGTTTTATTTTGTTTTGTTTTTCCAATGACAATCGAGGGTCCAGAGACACAGACCCAAAGTGCAGAGGTCATATCTTAATTCATCTCTGCAACCTAGAACAGTCTCCAGCACAGGGTAGGAGCTCAACAAATATTTGTGGACAGAATGCAGGAGGGAGGGATGGAAGAAATGATATGCCTAATTTAGTTGAGAACTAGATAAGACTCCTGGTCCCTAAGTGTTTTATCAGTGTTTATCCAACTCTCTCATTCTAGCTTTACATTAGCCTATTGCAAAAGAGAAAAATAAAATGATTGATAATAAGGGAAGGAGGAGAGTTTTTAACCGAAGACACAAGAAGTAAAACTGGAGGTTTGATATATAGGTATTCTTATGGTTTGGATATTAAATGTTCCTAAAAACCTCATGCATCGATGCAAGAATTGTCAGAGGTAAAATAATTATATTTGAAGAGCTTTAACCTAATCAGTTCATCCTAGTTTGAATGGACAATTAGAAGGTAACTATAGGCAGATAAGGCATGGTTAAAAGAGGGAGGTTACTGTAGGTGTGCCCAGGAAGGGTTCATCTTCCTTGCAACCCCTGCCCCACTCTCTCTGCTTCCTGGCCTTCTGCCATGATGCTCTGTGTTGATGTTGAGCTCAGAGCAATGGAGTCAGCCAGTCATGAACAGAGGCACTGAAAACTAGGAGCCCAAATAATTTTTTCCTCCTTTAAGTTGTTCTTGTCAGGTATATTGATAACAACAACAAAAATCTGACTAACACCAGCAAGGTAAGTACTAGTGCTTTCCTGGTCTGAGGTATTCTTCTCCACTGCTGATTGATACATTGGACTTGCCAATACATGGTGCTATTTTCCTACAGGTATGGAAAAATACTTGACTCTCTCCATAGTGAAAGTAGTGCAAAAGACCTATTTTTAAAATTTAAATGCGGTCACTTACCACACATAATACCTCTGGTTTTCAAGGTTGTTTTTCACTCATATAAAAAATAAAATAAATACAATCTTTTTCTGTCCTTCCTAGTAAGAGAAATGTCTCCTGTGAATTTGGTATTACTTTAAATATCCTAAAGTGAACCAAATATAGTAGATTTTGTCATTAATTTTTTTTTTGTAATTAGTATGGATCAAATGAAACTCAGAAACCGCAGTGGAAATTCCAGGAAGAAATCTTTCAGAATACCATTTCAATGTGTGTGTGTGTGTGTGTGTGTGTGTGCGCGTGCGAGCAAGCTTGCATTTTCGTGAGCTATGGAATGAGGAAGATAGGGAAGAAAAAGCTTGCTAAGAGGATATTTCTTCGCATTAGCTATACTATTAACCAAGACTAAAGACCAGAAGCAGAGAAAAAGAGGAAATAAAAAGTGATAATAATGTAAGATTTAGGCATGCTGTCAAGGGTCCAACAGAATGGTTTTGAAAATTATCTCTGATTCTTTTACCTTTGGGGAAAAATTAATCTAAAAAGCTATAAAGAGATAGATATATCCTATTATCCTATCAATTGAAAATTAACTACATTTAATATTTTAGCCTATAGCCCATTCTATTTTAGAAAAATAAGTGCATTCCTAAGAAATCTGACATTATCAAGAAATATAAAAAGATGTGTAACTCTGGTTGAAACAGAGGGATGGCTGGGATCTAGTAATGAACCAAACTATCTTTTAGATTTGGTCCTTTCTTAATGTATCTCCTTTTGAAATTAAATCAAATTTAAATTTAAAACCAAGATTTTAAAAAATATTTTGATGTGAACAGAGAAATTCCCATTAGACTCACAGTAGAACATGTCTTTCACCCCTCCAGTAATTTTATTTTTAAAGATATGTCTTTGTAACCATAAGCATACAGAAATAACAGGGTATGGTGGCTCCCTCCTGTCATCACAGCAACTCCAGAGGCTGAGGCAGGAGAATTGCAAGTTTGAGACCAGCCTCATCAATTTATTGATGAGACCCCTGTCTCAAAATAAAAAATAAAGAGAGCTGGGCATGCAGTTTGCTGGTAGCATGCCCCTGGATTTATTCCCTGAGAGGGTTAAGGGGAACCTACAAAAACAGGGCTGGGGACATAGCTCTCATAACTCAGTGGTTCAGTGCTTGCCCAGGCCCTGGGTTCAATAAAAATAAAATGGTGGGGGGATGGGACTCCACCTTCCTTGAGTTTCTTATGTTTTCCTCCAAGTACCCAGTAGTACCCTCATATTCCCTACCACCTGTGCAGGTCTGGCTATAGCACAGACCATAACAGCCTGGGAAACAGTAGCTTGTTTTCTACTAATCCTCAATCTCTCAAACAGTTCTAGTTATTACAAAGAGTAGTTCATATAAATTATATATACTAATTAACTAATTGTGCTATGTTACAGATACTTAAACTGTATGAGAATAAATGCCTGTTATTTTCCAAATGTTTTTCTAGGTATTTGGACATATATTTTACATAAAGGTTATCCTTTGTTTTGTTTTTACAAAAAAAAAAAATGGTAGCATAATAAACATGCTACTGAAGAACATTTTTGTTTTTACCCAACGATGAATTGTGAAACTCTTACATAATAATAAGCATAGGTCTACATTACCACTTTAATTTGTCAAGTTCCACTTTATCTATGATAAAAATACATGGCTATTTATTTTCTTTTCTTCAAGAAGTTAGCCCTTCAAGAATTTGCTTTTTTCCCCATTAAAACCACAAATGTTTTACAATGGTAGTATATGAACCATTAAAATGATTGTGATTCCATAACATTTAAAGACAGACTCCCAGGCCGATGAAGGCTGAGATCCTATAGGCCTTAGCAACCCTGAGAAATGTCACCTTTGCTGAATCTATTACAAACCTGGCAGTGATTGACGTCTACCCAAGGTTTCAGGTCCACCCAAGGAAGGCGGAAGTTGTACATTACTCAGCATTCTCAGATCTATTCTAAATCTAATTAATGTCTTCAATAAAGATTCAATTCCATTTAATTAAAGCACTTTGATTTGATGAACACAGGTATTGTGCTAAAGGAGAGGGATGCAAGCTAAACTGGATCACTAACTTTCCAGGACACTTACAACCTGGTAGGGAGACACACATACAAATACATATATAAGTCTGATACAAGGGAAGTGTGTAAGATAAAGTAAACAAAATTATTGTTTAAAAAAAAACACAGACAAGGAAAAGGTTAAATTAGGCTGGTAAAGGTGGCATTTGAGTTGCTCTAGAAGAGTAGATGGGACTGCAATCAGAAGAGAGAGAAAGGCTCTAAAAGGCACAGCACCAAGAGCCGGGGTTGTTGACAATGGATGGATTCCAGCTGATCAGAGCTCTAAAACCCTTCTCCTGTTTTGTCTTCCTGAGGCTGCTGTGTTCCTGAACACACCCAGAGGATCTTCAGACTCTACAAACCGGTTGTGCAGAGCCAGGCATTTCAATGAGAAGCAAAATGCTGAGTAACAACATGAAATCAGTCTGTTGCTTGCCAAGAGCTGGGAGGCCTGGGTGGTTTCCCAATCTTAAAGAAGCAGAAGGATATTAAAGCTAGCGTCCCTTAGAAAAACTTGGAAAGACTTACCAATACAGGAAATGCCATATCCTGATTCAGTTGGGATAGGTGCACCATTTGTGATGATTATTGGTCACTCTCAAATCAGATGGACGAACTGTAAATCCCAATTATTTTGCCTTTTTGCATGACAGACTAACACATTACTGATAGCTTACCTTTGTGAAGAATAACTCATGCACTGTAGAACAGAGATAATGCTCAGTCTTGGGATAAAGAGGAAAAGTTGAGGAAATTTAAACGGGAAATGATTCAGCTACAAAGAATTCAGGAGTTTGAGTGAATAAACAATTAAAAGGCAAACAATGAGTTCTAGGTGTCCTGGGAGCAACAGGGCCCAGGGCCAGCTCAGATGAGTGAAATCTCAGTCTGATAAACAGCTCCAGGGCTCCAAGAGACCACTCCTGCTCTGTCATACCAGTGTCACAAGTTTCCCACCAGCTCACCTCTTATTCAACATCCTGGCACGTTTTGCCCATTCAGGTTTGACCACTTGTCCTAAGAACCAGATGCCAAATACTTGAGAGATCTGAAATAAACAGAGGAATCAGCAGCTGTGGAGAGTAATTCAAGGAAGACTGGGAATAATTGAGAAATTCTTGATTGTAGTCTTTGCTTCAACCAAGAATTTAAAAATATGATTATAAAAATAATATCTGCTCCTGATGAGAAATCTGGAAAACATACAAGTACCTAAGAAATACGAAAAAACTCAAGTCTACAACTGACAGATAATTATTGGGTTGATTTTTCATTCTGTGTTCTCTGTACTCATGAAAGCAGAAAATTAATCTTAACACTATACTACAGTTATCCTCCATGTTACTAAGCGTTGTTGTAAATATTGTTTTAAGAGATATAAGTATATGACAACTTCCCTCCTCAGGGTGCTCAGATTGTTTCCATTTTTTTTTCTTCTAAATAACACTGATGAACATCCATACATATGAATATTTGGCCATAACTAAAATTGTTTCCCTAGGATTCATGTCAAGAAATAGCAATATGAGTCAAAGAACACTCTAGAATTGTTTTAAAGTTATGAACAGACAAATCGCATGTGTAAGCAGCATATTATGAAGACTGAACACCCAATAAGTCTCTGAATCACTTTGTGGGTGTGAGTCAGGGAGTCCACATCACTCAGTAGCTTTGCTCTGCACGTTTTGCCTGTGGCCCCTGGAGCTTTCCCATACTGTACCCCAGGCCCCATTCAGCCAAGTGTTCTTCTGGAGCAGATCATCTTTTTCACTTAAGGGGCTTTGAAGCTGTTGAATTCAAAGGTTCCCTCTTCTTCTCAGGCACCCTGCCTCCAGATGGTTTCAAGGAGCAGATTCTATGAGTCATGAGGCTATATTCTCTGTTTAGGCAAGAGCCAAGTTGCATGGTTTTATGGTCTATTCATACCACAAAGATAGAGGATGGAGAAAGTAACACCTGGGGTGTGGGGTAGTCAAACACAAAGAGAGAGCACTGAGACAATGGACCCTGGACTGGCAAAGTTTGGGGACCTCAGAAGATGGGGCTTATCCTGCAGTGGCTGGGAATCTTAACTCTACAACCAGGCATATGCCACTCCTGAACCTTCAGTAGAAACTCTCACTAGATAACATCACTTCTTGTTCCACTGGAAAACTGAAACCACTCAGAAGAGACTTTCAACAAGCTCCCTCCACCACGTCCCACCTGCTGGTCTGCCTCCCTGCAGACATTAGTATCTGCTTTCCTTCTTTCAATATCATGTATGGGCTGACACCAACATATCTAACTTATATCTCTAGCCCAGATTTCTGCCTTTTATTCCAACTCAATAACCAAGTACCTACCTAATCTCCTTACTGGGATGTCCAACAATCATCTCAAACCTCATCTGATATCAAACTGTTGATTCATCCTAAACCCTATTCTTCCTGTAGTCTTCCTGTAGTTCATAGTACAACCATCCTTTTACTCTCTCATGCCAGAAAAAAAAATTGGAGTCCTTTTTGACTCATCTCTTTCACATCCAAGCCATCAGCAAATATTTACATTTTGTCTCATTGGATTATTATAATAATCTCCTTGCAATTTCTAAATTGCTTTTTAGCCTGTCTTATAGCACATTAGACTGTTCCTGTTAAAACATAAGTCAGATCATGTCACTTCCTCGCTCCAACCCAGGAAGGCTTCCACTTTATTTACAGTAAGACAAAGTCCTTATAATGGCCCTACACAATCTGCCGCTCCACATCTCTTTACTTTCTGTTGTTGTCCCTGCTGTGGCCAGACTCCTTCTTGCTCTTCTGTGACTTGACAGGCACTTTCTTGCCTCAAGTTCAACATACTTCTCCTAAGTTATGTTCTTTTTCCAAATTTCTACATGGCTCCTTCCCAGTCTCCTTCAGGTCTTTACTGGTTTATCTTCCTATGAGACTTTCCTGACCACCCTATTTAATTGCTTTTGTCCAACCACTCTGTATCTCTTTTCACCTTATTTTTCTCCATTATGCTTAACAGATGTATTTATTTAGTTTATTGTCTGTTTGTCCTTCTTAACAAATAGGGCTTTTTTTGTGTTTTGCTAATTGCTACATCCTCAGCACTTAGATATGTCTGATACATCATCGGTGCTTCAAAAAAACTTGCTGAACAAAAGATAACAAGTGATATCGAGAAAAGGGAACCCTTGCACACGGTTGGTAGGAATAAAAATTAGCATAACCATTATGGAAAACAGTAAAGAGGTTTCTCAAAAATTAAAAGTAGAACTTCCATATGATCCAGCAATCTCACTCCCAAGTATATATTCAAATGAAACCAAGATGTCCAAGATGTCCAAGAGACACCTGCACTTCCATTGTAATTGCAATATTATTCACAATAGGCAAGAAAGGAAACAACACAAATGCCATCAGTTGCACAAATGGATAATGAATATGTGGTACATACACACAATGGAATACTATTCAGCCATAAAAAAGAATGAATGGCATTTTGCCGCAGTCTGGCTGGGCACAAAATCATGAGCCACCACACAACTTGTAGATTCAAACAGCAACTCTTTATTCTCGAACTGTCACCGGCACTTTACACACACGTTCTGGGCAAATCCACGTTCTGGGCAAAATCCACACACTCCACCGGGCTCTGAATCCCAAATACTCTCTGAATCCTGCGAGAACTCAACTCAACGGGAACTCAAGGAGCGGGCGCGCCTGAGGCAGCAGGATACGCCCTATTCCCAGCAGGAAACACCTTAAACCTGGAACCGCCCTAAACCCAAGGAGCGGGATACTCCCTAATCCCAGCAGGATACACCCTAAACCTGGATCGCCCTGGTCCTTGAGCAAGGTCACCTTACATGCAATGTCACTGCAAATGACCTGGGTCATGCCATGTGTCATACCTACTTGGCAATGGCTCTCAGCAGCATTTACTACAACATAAATGGAACTGAAGGTAATTATGTTAGGAGAAATAAGCTTGCCACAGAAAGACAAATACTGAATGCTCTCACTCATATCCAGAATCTAAGAAAGTTGGTCTCATAGATGTTAAGAGTAGAATGGTAGTAACTAGATGCACAGAGAGCAGGGCAGGGGAGAGATGGGAAAAGGTAGATCAACAGATGCTAAGTTACAGAAAGAAGTTCTGATGTTCCATCACTAGCTTGACTATAGATAATGATAATATACCATATATTAAAAAAAAAACACTAGAAGGACTTTGAATGTTTTCACTATTCCAAAGAAATAATATGCAGAAATGGTTCTGTGTAACTTGATTTGAACATTATATAATATATACAGGTATTGAAACATCAGTACAAATTTATGTATCAGTTTAAATAAATTAGTTAAATTCTTGCTGAATAAAGTATAGGCAAACTCTGAAAATAAATAAATAAATAAGGTCTTTTGGCTCAGAATCCTGAGAAAGTGATGGGCACCCAAATGTTTCCACTCAATATTCTAATTCCTATCATAGATATAACCTGGGACAAAAGTATACCAAAGAATCAGAATTATTGCAGGTGAAGCAAACCAGGCCAAATGTCTTCTAGGTCTTCTTAGGTTTCTGCAAATTTTACACATTATAGGAAATTATTAACATCTTTAAAATAAGTAGAATGTTTTGATAAAGATTATATTGGGGGCTGAGAATATGGCTCAGTGGTAGAGTGTCTGCCTAGCATGTGTGAGGCCCTGGGTTCACTACCCAGCACCACAATCTAAATAAATAGATAAACAAACAAAATTTAAAATTTCTTGAAAAATTTATATTGGATTTCTCAGTGCTTCTACTTTTAAAATGTGATGACACTTTCTGAAAATAGAGCTGATATCATAGGAGGAAGGAATAAAACTAATATGAAATTGAGTGACTTCTAAATTGGGTTTACAATATCTCATTTAACATTTGACAACTCTGAGAGTCAAGGAGTATTACTCTAATTATAAATATATTAAAATTGAGGATCAGAGAGAATAATTAATTTCTCCAAAGTCACACAGCTAATAAGCAGCAGGCTTAGAATTTCACCCACTAGTGTTCTGACTATTATTGGACTTAAGAGTTTCTACCTCATGTCTTGACAAATTAGATTACTTTGGAGAAATCTTTAATGGGTCTCATAGTCCGCAAAAAAAAAAAAAATGTACATTCACATTAGATACATTCCTTAGAATAAATCGGGGAGATAATTTCAGGTTTTTCCTATGTTTTCTTATTTCTTAGCTCTTTCAGAGGAAAGAAAAATGTTCTAAATGTCAGAGTCCAGAGTAGTCTCTGTGCTTCTCAGTTCAAGCCTTTTGGTTGTCCTGAAGCCACATTACCACAGCACAGCGACTCCTGAAGCATTTTCCCAAGTGAAACAAACGCTCTATGTGAGGGTGTCAGGCAAAGCTAGAAGTGGAATCCTTGCTGGCTCTCTGTGTGAAGGACTTTGTATAAGGGAATCCTATGTTGCCAGCACAGTCACTTGTCCAAGACAATAGCTGTTGGCACAGCATTAATATGTGAGGACTGGGAGAGCTGCCAGCAAAAGCAAACTCTTTGGTGGTCTGTGCAATGTTGTGCTGGGGCATCTGCTGAAGTTCACCACGGATGACCGTCTAAACACTGCCTTTCACCGACAGCACACCCAACTGGACAGCTCAGCAGACTGGAGAATGGATTTCTAGGGAGAAGCAACATGGTGTAATGGAAAAAGAATTAAAATAGGAGTGAGGAAACCCTAATTTTCATTCCGTTGCTGTGACTCTGGTACTTCCTTTAACTTCTAATTTCCTTATTCACTCACTCACCCTCACCCATCCAGGAAGCCAACAAGTATTTACTGAATGCCAACTTGTGTTCGAGGCATTGGATCAGATAACTGGGCATTCCATGATTCTGCTTTATGTGTACCTCAAAATTATATAATGAGGATGAAAACCCAGTTTCCACTTGGGTAGAAATGAAAACAATTATGTGTTTCTTCCATACTTCATGAACTTATTATAAGAATCATATGAGATAATTATATGGGTACACATTATGAACTCGAAGTATTATACAAACATGTAGGAAAATACTTTGACCAAGATGAAACATACCCTATACCCTTACTGGTTATTATTTGAGGAAAAAGCAAAGAGAGAATATACCCAGGAACTAAAAAAAAAAAGAAAGAAAATTTGGGTCACTTCTCCCTCCTCCTCCTCCTTCATCTTATTATTTAAGAAAAGCAAGATTTCCAAAGCCAAAAATAGAAGTTAGCTTAATAGTTATCTTTATTATTTTTGAAAAATCAATAGATAATAATCAAACTATACTCTTGTATTATACTGATTAATAGTAGTTTTAGGTGTTCCAGCCCTGAAATCCAATAATAGAACTGGGGGGTGGAGGGGTTTATTGCTAATAAAACGTTTTTCTGCACAGAAGAGAAAAACGTAAGCTACTGGTCCCTAAAGCAAGTTAGAAGTTGAGAGGTCATTTTTCAGAGCAATAGAGACAATATAGCTAGGGCCATTCCATGATGTCATCTGGGGCCCAGGCTATCTTTTCTTTCCCATTATCATAACAAGTGACTTTTATTATTATGGTTATCTGAGGTTGCTAGCTCCAGGTATCACATCTGTTTCACAGACCAAAAGGGGGAAGAGCAGAAAGAATCACTCCCAGCTGAATAGACTCCCTTCAAATAGCTTTCTAGGCATTCCAGCAAGGAGCTACATTTTCATATCTTTGAAAGAAACTAGTCATATGGCCACACTTAGCCACAAGGAAGACTGGGAAATGGAGCTTTTGTCTTGAGAGGCACTATGACCAGCTAAAAATCAGGGTCTGTTAAAGAGAAGAAGAGAATGGATATGAGGGTAGAAGTCTCTTGCAAACAAAAATTTAAGAAAAAAAGACAAGTTAATCGATAGAATGTCCTCAAACATAAGTTTTTTTCCAGAAATTTTTACAAATTCTTTTGGTTGTAAGAATAACACAAAGCTTTAATATAGTTCAGCTGTCATATGTCATACTTGCCTGTCATATGTGAGGCCTTGGGTTCAATCCCCAGCACCACAGAAGATAAAAAGACAGAGAAAGAATATGACCGTTCTCATATAATAGTACACAATAGTATCTCTGATTCAATTAAAAAATAACTCCTTTTTTTCAATTCAAGTATTTCTATTTCATTATATTCTTTAAAAAGCAACAAGATCTACTGGTGTTTCGCCACATGAATATATTTGAACCTGATTAATACAAATCAAATTAAATTACAGACATCTAGTCTAGACACACATGTACTCTGTATGGAACTAAACTATTAGCTTCCCAGCTGTCCAACAGCCTTAGCCCAGAGGGTTTCTTAGAAAGTAGATTGATTTGAATATCATCAGAGAAGCACCCTGAATTTTTTCAACAAAGAATGTTCTCACATTGTAGTTGCACTATATGCATCTTTCTTCATTTTTCCTCATATCCCTCACACATGATTGTGCAATAATGGAAGTCCTCTTAGTGTTTCGTGTTGACCTCATCCATAAGTATCTGTGGCCCTTTCCATGCATTGAGAATTTGCTTTCTTAAGACCTTAAGTAACTTTAAACTGGGTGCAGTATTATACCTATAATCCCAGCAACTCAGGAGACTGAGGCAGGAGGATGGTAGGTTTGAAGCCAGCCTCAGCAATTTAATGAGGCCTTAAGCAATTTAGCGAGGCCCTAAGCAATTTAGCAAGACCCTGTCTCAAAATTTAAAAAATTAAAAAGGCTGGGGATGTAGCTCAGTGATAAAGCATTCCTGGGTTCAATCCCCAGTACCCCCCTCCGCCCCTGCCAAAAAAAAAAAAAACTAACCTTAAGTAACTTTGAGCAACTATGCCTGAGGGGTTCATTCCTTAATCCAAGGAACATGGCAAACCAACTGAGTTATGAAAGAGCAGTGAAACATCCAAAGTGGTGCTGGCGTTTTAGGAAGTGTCCTCTGCATGCCACAATACTGGGATGGCAGCCAAATAAGAAACAGAAGCTCCAGACTCTGAAGCAAAGTTTTCAGTTCTTTAAAAAACAACTACATCTGGTGGGTGGTGTAGCTCAGTGGTCAAGTGGTGGCCCAGCATGCATGAAGACCTGGGTCCTGTGCCCAGCACTGCAAAAACAAAACAAAAACTACATCTAAGTGGCATAAGCTTATATTCAATCCAAAATGGGCCTCACTGGCATATAGTATAATTCCTGGATGAGCTAAGATTTGGAGAAATGTGAAATGTCATTCATTATATGACCTTAGGCAAATCATTTACCCACACCAAATTGTTGTTATTTTATGGAAAATAATAGTAATAATTATATTCGATTATTGACACAGTACCCCTCCCAATATTTCTAAACTATTAAATAAACGTAAGAAAAATAACTTACTGGTCATCCCTTAATCTGGTCAAAGAATTTTTATCACTAAACTTGCTAAGATAACTTTTTGCAAGACTCTTATTTGGGGATCAACAGTTTACTCACTCTGATGAGGGAGTTTAACTCTATAATCTATAATAACCACCTGGATTTGGTGTTCTACCATTCTAGGCCTTATTAATTCTAGATTCCCTTTTCCTTCCTTGGACATTCCTTAATTCTGAGCATTTTACTGCTCACTCTGTCTCCCTTTAAATTTTGGCAAAGAAAATAACAATATTGGTAAAATAGAACAAAAGGTGTGTTCAGAAGAATATCACATATTCCTCAAATGGCACCATAAATGTAAGAGACAAGGTTTGGCAGGGCATGGTAGTCTTAGAACACAGACTCTGGCGTGAAGTGTGGTAGACTTTCAAAGAATATTCCACCCTAGCCTCTTGACCCTCTAATCTCAAGATTAACTATATTACCCATAAAGTATTGTGGACAATGTACTAAATGTTACCTATGAATATTAACCAATACCATTATCAGATAATCTTTATATATTGACAAGAAAATTCTCCTAAATTTGAAGGTACATTTATTTCAAGCAGTAGTTGATCCACTGTAATTTTAGATCAATAGAATACCCCTGGGGTAAACCTATTTTCAGGTCATCTTAATAGGGAAACCGAGACTGTAGTATCTATTCAGGGTTTTTATTTGGGAGGGCAGTATTTTTATTTATGTATTTATTTATTTTTATTTATTTATTTTTTGCAGTACGGGGTATTGAATCCAGGGACAGTGTACCTACCCCTTGTCTACATTCTTAGCCTTTTTTATTTTTATTATTATCATTTTTTAAAAAATTTTGAGACAGGGCCTTGCTGAATTGCTGAGGCTGCTTTGAACTGTCAGTTTTCCTGCCTGAGCCTCCTGAGCTGCTGGGATTGCAGGCATGCACCGCCTAACCCAGCCATTATCTGTTGGTAAATGCTTATTTAATCCACAGTCAGTGCTAGAACCCTTTCTGCTTTTACTCTCCTTAGTGTCTTTACCAGTGCTGTGGCTTTGATGCTTCACTGTCTTCCAAATTTTCAGTTCAGTTTCACCCTCACTCCTGTTTCCTGTTTTGTCACTATAGAGGCTGCTTGTTTGGCACCTTCCCCTTCCTCTTCAGAGCATGTCATCAACATTTCCAGTAGGGATGGGCAATACCACCAGCTTCTCTGGCTGCAGCTTTTCCTTTTCTTTTTTTTAACCTCCTTTGAACCTTCATAAGCTTCCTGTAATGACTATGTCTCTGTTTCAGCTATTTCAGTATTTCTGTGGCTTTTGATTTTGATCTGGATTCACATCTAGCCCAAACCATCTCAAACAAGTAGTTTGAGGTTTTTGCTGGAAGGTAATTTGAATTTGTTTACATGGCCACCAACTCCCAATTTAGATGTCCTGAGATTTCTGAAGTGGGGTGCGGCCTTTCCAGATTACCTTTCTCTTAGTATTGCTAAACTGTGCCACTAAGCAGGGATGGGCTACTTTGTTTATGAGCTAATACTGCTTCTTATAATTCTAAATAATCACTGCTGAATCAGGAGAATGAGGAAAGTCATTTCAGCAGAGCTGATGCAGAGTTAAAGTCAACCAAAGACACATATATAGCTACATTACGTGATACAACTTCATCAATAAGAGTAGTCACACACACATGCACATAACAAACATAAAAACACATGATTCTTTCATTGCAATCTTCTGCCATTTTCTACAAGGAAGCCATAAATATAAACTGGATATGAACAAAATAACTCAGTTGCTATAGCAGATGGGGAATAACCTCTCCTCCCCCTTGCCATCTTCTTTCTTCTCCTTCTGTTATCTTTGTTTAGGTGAAAAGCAAAAGAATCAAATATTTCTCAAGCTGTTCTCAAATTATTGGGCTCTCTGGTGTGCATTCATTCATGCAACAAATATTCACTGAACACCTACTATGTTCCAGGTGCTCACAATACAGCTGTGTACAAAACACATCAGACCCCTGCCATCTGGAACGTTGTATTTAGGTGGGTGATCACTTTTCAGAATCAGATAATCTACTTTGAAAACACCCAGTGTGATTTAAGATTCCAAGAGAACATGAGACAGGAGCAGACTGAGTTTATCACAAGCCCCAGACCAAATGCAATGCAGACCAGGGTATTGCTCATACTTCCTTCCTGTTTCTGTTGCTCAGAACTCACAGTAACACTTGAGGAGCTAGATCTTTCATTTCCCACCAAGCTAAGACTTTCACTTTTTTTTTTCTTCTTCTCATCAAGTGAGAGGGCTCTTCCTACCTAACAATATTTCTTTCCAGCACTGGCAACAAAAAGCTACTTCCATCTCTTATTTCTCCTTGATTTTCTCCATGAGGCAGGATAGCTCCTCAGAGGGGCCTTCATTTGCTTGGTGGTAGTGATTATTAGACAGTCTGATATATTTACTGGAAAATGCCACCTGTTGAAGCCATCACCAAGTACTTAACTATTAAAGCCATCACCAAGTACTTAACTTTAGTATTTTTTTATTCTTTTGATTTGTATATAAAGAACAAAGATTAGTCATATATCTGCTACTCAAAGCTCTCATTCATTTGCATGTGATTAGATTTCAGTAAGCTACATATAGAAATAAAGCACTTTCCAAGTGTTTTTAATATTCTTATTGGAGTAAGGTTGTAAAATTTGAGTGTGCTTGGTTTTTGTTTATAGATAGTTATAGATCTAAACATCCAGAATTTTCTAAGATCTCTTACTGTTCTTGTTTTCAACTAAGAGAAATTGGAAAATAAAGATCGTGTGGGTATAAAATGAATACTTGGAATGTTCGTCATTTTTGAACTCTGTTTCTGTGGGCTTTTAACTTTTCCTAAGATGACTTCACCTAGAAGTAGTAGCTAAGACAAAGACCGAGCCAGAACCCTTTTTTCCTGTCTTTTTTTTTTTTTTTTCAGTGCCAGGGATTGAACCCGGAGCCTCATGTTAAGCAAATGTTCTACCACTAAGCAACATCTCAAGCCCAGCCCAGATCCCTTCCTGTAAAACAGAGACAAGAGGCACAACAACCCATAATGAATGCAATCTGGACTGTCTTTGGCATCTTGTGTGGATAAAAAATAAAAAAGCTAATTTTGAGCACAAAGGAAATGAATAAAGCCACTTGTCGCTAAGAGAATAAATAGAAAACTACTGGAAGGCAGCATCATTTTCATGGCTGGACCCGCACCCTGCCTCATACTGGGAACAATACCCACCATATGGTTAGAGAGCCTGGCTCTTACCCAAGTGGCTCATACTCAGGTCTCCATTTGAGCAGGGTTGGAAGGAGGTGTAGAAAAGCAGTTGCATGACTGCCTGAGTTCAAGTACTATTTTCTATCATATATTTGCTATGTGCTTCCTTTTGTTTATTTTTTTTTTTTTTAGCAATATAGCCAATTAAACCCAGGACTTCACATGATCTAGGCAAGCACTCTACCACTAATCTACATCCCACACCCTTTTTAAAAATTTTTATTTTGAGACAGGGTCTCACTACATTCCTGAGACTGGCCTCAAATTTGCCATGCTCCTGCCTCAGCCCCTGATTAGTGGGATTACAGAAGTGTTCCACCACGCCCCACTCAATGGGCATTCTTAATAACATGCTGAAGTACTGAATAACAGCACTTGCCTTATAGAGTTGTTATGGGCTTTTAAGGAGATAAACCATATAAAACATGCTGTTTAACTGGCACATAGTAAAAAATATCAGATACTTTTATTGTGGTGGTGGTGGTGATGATGATGATGGTGATGATGATGATAGGTGTCTGGGGAAAGACAAGGCAGAGTGTACCTGAGTGGTTCAGTAGGTTTCTAGAAGTCAGGAGTCAGAAATGGGGAGCAGGCAGCAGGCTTCAAAAGGTGGTCGAAAAACTGCCAAGGCAAGCTGCCAGGGATTGTTAAGAAGGATACAGAGCAATGCCTATAAAACCAGAAGTGAGGCTAAACCTTTCCTTCTGTTGGACCAAAGAAGATATCGCCTGGATAGGTTCCAACTATACAAGGGTATAGACGTCAGCAGAGAAGATGTTGAACCTAACTAGCATTATTAAGGTCAAATGGGGCAAAGCTTTTTTTTTTATGGTTTTCTATTTGTTTGTCTGGTTTGGAATATTCCCGGGAAGGAATGTTATGGTTTTTGCTCTCTTACTATCTGTCTTCTGTATAATGGAAGGAAAAATAGCACTCTAGTAACCCTCCAAAAAGCTATCCACATATATAATTAAACAAGGAGACCCTGTGAAGACTGATAGAAATGACAGAATTCATCCTACTATAACAGGAAAGTAACAAAGTCTCTTTCAAATATATTATGGTTGTATAAGCTATGAAATGTTTTATATGAAATGACCTATTTGAAAATTCTATTACCTAAAATTTATATAATTACCAAACCGATAATTAGAAAATGATAAGTTGCCAAAAAAATAGCTTAGTGTCTATAGTGTACAAGGTATTATTACATACTAACAAAACCATGCTAGTTTGTTGCTTTGTGAATATATTCACACTACTTAATGTCTGATAATCTTAATGTCATGATAATCTCCTGCTGGGACTGTGGTAGCATTTATGAATAAGTAAATAAATTTATAGCTTTTAAAACCTAGAAGGAGTCTTCAAAAATAATGAAAATCAGTGTCCTAGGTTTTCCTTAAAATGTTAATGCCCTAAAGAAATTTTGAGGTTTTAAATTATCTTAAAATTATCTTATAAGAAGGATCACTTAGGGGTTGGGGCTGTGGTTGTGGCTCAGTGGTAGAGTGCTTGCCTAGCACATGCGAGGCACTGGGTTCAATCCTCAGCACCACATAAAATATTTATGCCCATGGAATATTATGCCCATGGAATCCTCCATATTATAAGACTTTACTCATTCTAGCAATATTTAGGAAGTATAAAAAGATAACACAGCAACTAATTCAAATGAATGGCATGAGTCAGTTATCAGTGAGATAATATCAACAAGGCATATAAAGAAATAAAGTGCAGCAATTGACTGATTGATTATTTGTTTCCAAATGAAAAATATTTTCTGAATTCTGCTGAAGCTCTTCTTGGACTGGACAAATGGTAAAACGGAAAGAAGTGGCAATGTGCTTTTTGGTTGTTATTGTTCTGTACGGGCTCATGGGGAAAGTCCTATAATATTTTCAGTTGGTTGCTATGGAGGTGGCCAGCAGCGAGCCCAGATAAATTTGGACTGACATTGCCATGGGATGATACAACAGCAGCAATTAGTAGACAGCCGAGTGTCAGAATTGTACAGCACAGGAACAGTAACACAGGAGGACCACAACAAAATGTGACAAATTGAACATCACAAGGTCCACATAGGAAAAGGATGTTTTGAAACTCCAGAAGGTGTTTACAATCACCAGTGAATGAGCTCTGAGCAGTGTTTTCCCATATAGCCAACCATCAGCAAAGATCCCAACGGGAGCAATTTACCTAAGCGTTGTAGTCAGGGCACAAAGGGAAGGGAACTACAGCTAAACTATTTTGGGATTAAGCTGAGCTTGGAAATAACTTTGAAAACTTGTGTTTGTGCTCGTGAGATTTCTAGAGCTGTCAGTCAGGTCTTCACTGTAGAACTTTTGAAAGTGACCAGATCAATTGGAAAGGGTTAAAGAGCTAGTTGCCTTAAATTTTGTTTAAATAGACAATGAAGGAACGATGACGGTTGTGTTCGCTATTCTCTTCTATGGCTCTGGATAGAATTTTTTTTTTTTTCCTGTTCAGAGCTTCCTGCTTGGTGTTTGTCTAAGCAGGGAGGAAAGCCATCATTCAAACTCTGCAACAACAGACTGCAAGCTAAGGCTTTTCTGCACTTTGTTTAATTTTCCTGAAATGTCCCCTTTTCCAGAAATGATTTATTGGTGACCTAGCATGTTTTTCATCTTACTCAACACTCCCCCAGGGACATAGTTAAAACACCACTTAGCTATAATTCTCCTGGGTGGGGAAGTGGCGGGTGGTGGCAATGAAACCAAAGCACAGATTTGAGCAACTGTGGGCTGTTGACTTTGTGCTAGCCTTTCATAAAGGGAGCCCTCAGAACACCACGGCCGCTCAGCAAACAGTGTGCATTTCATCCAAGCCTGGCTGGCCTTGCACTTGCCTTTCTTCAGACTAGAATGATCCTAACCAGCAATGTCTTTGTGTCATGATGCAGAAAGTTGGCAAGTGCACACGAGCATAATGCTGAAGTATAACTTCTGGGTGGGGGAGGGAATCAGAAGTAAAGCTCTGCACAATGGCTGCTAGTTCTCTCTTATGGTGTTTGTTCCAGCAGAGGTCAATCATTGTGCATTGTCTCTGAGGGAGTGAATGCAGCATATTATTTTGGGGGAAAAAAAATTTAGAGTTCTTTTTGATGTTAAAGTATACAGAAAATAGAAGCTCTCCATACTTGATTTCTTTGCTTTTATTTAAATCTCTCCAAAAGCATTCTTCTATGACAAGGAAAATGGCATTGATAGGTCTCCAAAGATGAAACTGTTTTCATGATGGAAATAGTCGATATCAAATCCACTAGAATGACTAGGATATGTTACCAAAGTTTAGAAAATTTCTTGTATGCAGTGAAACTTGTTGATTGTCCATTTAGCAAAATATCTTCTCCCTTGTTCCTAAAAGAACCTCAGTTTTGTTTTCCTCCCACCTAGCCATGTACCTGGGAAAGGCTCATTACAGTTCCAGAGAAGAATCAAATTGGTCTGGGTAACACCAGCCATCTGTCAACAATAGACTCAGGAATGGACATAGAATTTATTTCTGGCCAATAAGATGTAAGCAGAAATTTACTGGAAGATGATAGATGTTATCCCTTGCCACTCAGAAAACCACAGGGATCCAATCTTTATCCCCTTAGATGGGGGTAAGGAACCACATAAACCCAGTTGCCCTTATAGTCATCCTGTATCTACAAGCC